>NC_058083.1:328784353-329104400 GCF_014858855.1 Bufo gargarizans
CCCCGGTCTGTCAACGCTGCAGCAGCTCTTACAATTGCCATCTCACCAACAGTTGTACGGCGTGAGCACATGCCACTTAACATTCCATATGTTGTCTCGGTTTTGTGAGTGGCAGAGGGCAGTAGTGGAATACCAGCTGCAACATGGTCGTCGCCTTTCCAGTCAGCTTCCGCTCTTCACAAGTGAGGAGTGGGCATGGATGTTTGACCTCTGTCAAGTTTTAAGAAACTTTGAGGAATCAAGACAGATGGTGAGAGTCGATAACGCTATTATCGGCGTCACCATCCCACTTCTGTGTCTACTCAAACGCTCGCTGCTCACAATTAAGCCTACGCTTTGCATGTGGAAGACGTGGAAATGGGGGAAGATATTACACAGGATGATAGCCAGACCACTCTTAGTTTGTCTTCTCAGCGCAAATTGGACGATGAGGAGGAAGAGCAGCAGAAGACGTCTGCCTCTGCTTCATAGGGTAGTACCCATGAAAGTTTAACTCCATCTGTTCAGCGTGGATGGGCAGAAGAGGAGGAAGAGGATGAGGAGATTGAGAGTCATCCTCCTGAAGACGACAGCGAAGTCTTGCCTGTTGGGACTCTGGCACACATGGCTGACTTCATGTTAGGCTGCTTTACCCGTGACCTACGCGTTTACGTATTTTGAACAACACTGATTACTAGTTGTTCACCCTTCTCGACCCCCGCTACAAAGAGAACTTCTCATCTCTCATTCCTGTGGTGGTGGAGAGTACTAGCAAAATGGTGCAATACCAGAAGGTTCTTGTGGAAAAATTGCTCCCAAAATTTCCAACTGACAACACTTGCAGCAGAGTACGTAGTTCCTTGGGCAACCGAGGAGTGGAGATGAGAGGAACACACAGCAGTTCCAACAGAGGCAGGGCAACACTCTCCAAAACCTCAGACAGTTTCTTGACACCCTGCCAGCACCCTCATCCTGATGCGCGGCCTAGTGTCACAAGGAGCGAACATTTTGGGAAAATGGCGAAGGAGTACGCTACGTGTCAGCGTCCTCAATGATCCCTCTGTACCTTACATCTACTGGGTGCCCAAGCTGGACATGTGGCACTAACTGGCTCTCTACGCCCTGGAGGTGCTGGCCTGCCCTGCCGCCAGGGTTTTGTCAGAGCAGGTATTTAGTGCTGCTGGGGGCATTATAACTGATAAGCGCACCCGCCTGTCAACTAAAAATACTTTCAGGTTGACGCTTATAAAAATGAACAAGGCCTGGATTGCCCCTGACTTCTCTACTCCACCAGAGGAAAGCGGCTGAACATAAATGTTTTTTGTATAATGTACTGAATACACTGTATTCCCATGCACCCCTTCTACCACAAAAAAGGGTATATGGTTCAATCTTCCTTATGGTCATCCTCCTCCTCTTCCATTATATCAACATGCTTATTAGTCTGCCCTCGCATATAATGTTTTAGAGGGTCAGCTCACCAGCAGGCTCTCACCTAAAATCTTTTAGTGGGACAGCTCACCAGCAGGCCCTCGCATGTAATGTTTTAGAGGGTCAGCTCACCAGCAGGCCCTCAACTATAATGTTTTACAGGGTCAGCTCAACTTCAGGCCCTCACTTACAATCTTTTAGAGGGTCAGTTCATCTGCAGGTCCTCACATATAATGTTTTAGAGGATCAGCTCACTAAGAGGCCTTCACATACAATCTTTTAGAGGGCCAGCTCACCTGCAGGCCCTCGCATGTAATGTTTTAGAGGGTCAGATCACCAGCAAGCCCTCACCTACAATCTTTTAGAGGGTCAGCTCACCTGTAGTCCCTCACATATAATGATTTGGAGGGTTAGCTCTCCAGCAGGCTCTCACCTACAATCTTTTGGAGGGTCAGCTCACCTGTAGGCCCTCGCATAATGTTTTAGAGGGTCAGATCACCTGCAGGCCCTTGCATATAATGTTTTTTAGGGTCAGCTCACCAGCAGGCACTCGCCCATAATTTTTTCAATGGTTAGCTAAGCAGCAGGCACTCACCCATAATTTTTTTAATGGTCAGCTTAGCAGCAGGCACTCGTCCCTAATGTTTTAGAGAGTAAGCTTGGCAGCAGACCCTCACCCCTAATGTTTTAGATGGTCAGCTCAGCAGCAGGCCCTCACCCGTATTGTTTTAGAGAGTCACCAGCAGGCCCTTGCTCTTAATGTTTTTGAGGGTTACCAGCAGGCCATCAATCATTATTTTTCAAGAGTGTATGATGCCCTCCTTAATGTGTAATAAAGGGTTTATTGGAGTGCCAGTTCCTTGTAATTTTTGGAAGCCCTTTTCCCTTAGTGCATAGGCTTTATGAGTGCAAGAGTCCCACTACAATTGTACCATAATGTGAATGAAGCCCTCCATTATGTGATATACAGGTTGTATCAGAGTGCCTCTTCCTTGTAATTTTTGGCAGCACTTGCAAGTAAATATACAGGAAAGAATGTTTCCTAACAATTTTTCCTCTAAAATCGATTTTTCAGTTTTGTGCATATTAGTGTCAGTCTATAAAATTGACGTACTACTCGGACAACATTGTTCCCAGCAGAGACCTGGGAGTACAAGATGCATCCAGACATCCTCCCCATGCTGTTCCCGAACCATTTCAATGGTGTTTACATAAATTTCCGACCTTTTCTTATGAACCAGACACGTTCCCCTCTTCAGAGCAAGGGTGCCTGGTTTAATGCTCGGGTTCTCCCATTGACTTCCATTGTGCTCGGGTGCTCAGTGGAGCACCCGAGCATCCTGAGGTGTTAACACCCAAGCACCCTGGTGCTCGATCAACACTACATATACGGAGTCAAAGCAGGGGCCCCCAGATGCACTGACTCCATATATGGACACAGAGACACAATAAGGACTCTTAAGCAGCTAGAGATATCGGCACTTTGCAGGCATTGAAATGAGCTGTCAGTTGATAAACTCCTTTCACTGCAGAGGCCCTGACACTGGCTCAGTACTATTATAGTGAGCATGCATCAGAAATGCAAATCTCACCGGCCCCCAAAGTCTTCCCAGCAGCAGTCGACGGTGAGGTCAGTGATGATATTCCGTCGACTGCAGCAGCAGGAAGACAAGGGATATCACTGGAAAAAGAGAAATCCTGTGAAGTAGAGTCACAAGACCAGAGTCTGGAGCGACAAAGCAGCAGCGCAGAGGAGGGTGAGCATCCAACGTAAGTGTTTTATTCTACAGGTTAATTTAAAATGCCATATAATAGGGTTGGCCCGGAGAACCCCTTTAACTGCAAAATTGTTTGCCTTCCTAATACAGTATTTTTGCCAATAATTGTCTCTTAAACTTTAATGTCTGGAATATATTTGACATGACGGGAGAAAAATATCTCAGTTTATCACACAGTTTCACAATATATATGCTCTATTTTCTTTGAACGTTTATTTTCTCAGAATAAAAATTCCTTATTTATTTGTAAAAGAGATATAAACATATTTCATTTTTCTAAGTTGTACCACGCTGCAACCTGTTATAACATTTCTATGATAGGAGAAGAAGTCACTGTTGCACATAATATATGTTCTAAATTAAGACACAGATAATATCTGTGAAGTCACATTGTACTAAGAAAAGAAAAATTTAACTTTTTTCAGAAGGTACCAAAAGGACTGTTTTCAGTGGGAGAGGGGATGTTCTACAGAGGTATCTTACATTGGCTAAAATTGAGCTAGAATCACAATATTGGCCTTGTTTAACCCTTTCCCAACTTGTGTGGTACATGTATGTTGCAGTGGTACATGACTTGCTGCCCAGCGCTATACATGTACAGTGCTCTGATTGGCAGGTGCCGGAGCTGCACCTGCTCGATCAGCGGCAGGGGACTGACTATTGCTGACAGCTAAGCTCATGCTGTATATGCCGGCATCGGTGAATACACCAATGCTGCTGCATTAACCCCTTTTATGCCGCAGTCAACGCTGACCATGGCATGTGCAGGGTTTGCAGAAGGAAAGGGCTCCCTCTCTGACCCCATTGAAGCCTGCCAGCTACGGAAGCCTATGAGACCCAGCTCACAGGCTGGATCTTATATTCACACATGTCAATGCATTAAATATACAATGTAGTGTAATAGATTATAGAGGTGATCAGACTCCTAAAAGTCCAATAGTGGGACAAAAATAAAAAGTGAAAAAAGTTTTACTTAAAAAAATGCTCCTTTCTAAGGATGAGCAAGCTAGTTCTACCGTTTAGGCATTCGGTCTGAACCAATGAGAGAGATAGAGCACCTATTACACATGTGCATTTTCTCAACAATATATATGCATTGTCTTAGTGGTCCTCTGTCTCATTATGGAGAGCCCATGGTACGCCACGTAAGCAGTATTGCAGGCCAGATGATATTCCTACTATTCCAAGTAAATGTGCACAGTATTGTAGGTCAGGCAATGCGCCTGGTATGCCGAGTATGTGTGTGCAGAATTGTAGGACAGGTGATGCCCCTCTGTGTTTTTGGGAAAGATATTTAAATTAGCTTTCCTAAATCTGACGCTGGCAGATGTTAGATATGATAATTTGCATATACAGTAGCTCAAAAAAGTGAGTAGACCCCTCACATTTTTGTTAATATTTTATTATATATTTTCATGGGACAGCACTGAAGATATGACACTTTGATACAATGTAAAGTAGTCAAAGTTTAAATTTGGTGTGCCCTCAAAATAACTCAACACACAACACACATTAATGTCTAAACTGCTGGCAACTAAAAGTGAGTACACCCCTAAGAAACAATTGCAAAATTTTGCCCAAAGTGTCAATATTTTGTGTGGCCACCATTATTTTCCAGCACTGCCTTAACTCTCTTGGGCATCGAGTTCACTAGAGCTTCACAGGTTGTAACTGGAATTCTCTTCCCCTCCTCCATAATGACATCACAGAGCTGGTGGATGTTAGAGACCTTGCACTCCTCAAACTTCTGTTTGAGGATGCCCCAGAGATACTCAATAGGGTTTAGGTCTAGAGACATGCTTGGCCAGTCCAGCACCTTTACCCTCAGTTTCTTTAGCAAGGCAGTGATTGTTTTCGAGCTGTGTTTGGGGTCATTATCGTGTTGGAATACTCCCCTGCGGCTTAGTTTCTGAAGGGAGGGGATCATGCTCTACTTCAGTATGTCACAGTACATGTTGGCATTCATAGTTCCCTCAATGAACTGTAGCTCCCCACAGCCAGCAGCACTCATGCAGCCCAAAACCATGACACTCCCACCATCATGTTTGACTGTAGGCAAGACACACTTATCTTTGTACTCCTCACGCCACACACGCTTGACACTATCTGAACCAAATTAGTTTATCTTGGTCTCATCAGACCACAGGACATAGTTCCAGTAATCCATGTCCTTAGTCTGCATGTCTTCAGCAAATTGCTTGTGGGCTTTCTTGTGCATCATCTTTAGAAGAGGCTTCCTTCTGGATCGACAGCCATGCAGACCAATTTGATGCAGTATGCAGTGTATTGTCTGAGCACTTTAACCTCTGCAGCAATGCTGGCCGCACTCATACAGTATGTCTATTTAGAAAAAGCCAACCGCTGGACCATAGCGAGGCCTGTACTAAGTGGAACCTTTCTTGTTAATCCGCTGTATGGTCTTGGCCACCATGCTGCAACTCAGTTTCAGGGTGTTGGCAATCTTATGACCTAGGCCAGTGATGGTGAACCTTTTACAGACAGAGTGCCCAAACTGCCACCCAAAACCCACTTATTTATCACAAAGTGCCAGCACCTGAATACTACAGCATAAACCATAGACTTTTTCCAAGGTTCAAGTGCCCACAAAGAGGGGCCTGAGTGCCGCCTTTGGCACCCATGCCATAGGTTCGCCACCACTGACCTAGGCCATCTTTATCTAGAGCAGCAATCTTTTTTCAGATCCTCACAGAGTTCTTTGCCATGAGGTGCCATGTTGAACTTCCAGTGACCAGTTGTCAAGGACATACCGAGACATATAGACGTTCCAGCGACAGATGGCAGGAGATCTGTGAGACTGGCAACACGTGATTTGATCTGACATGTTTTCCTTTTAGATTAAATGACATCTGTGTTGTTTCTGGTGCTTGCCACACCTTCTTTTGCCAGGTGTGGCTATTGTGGTAATTTAACCTTCTCTATTTATTGTTGTTTCTCCCACTATGCTATGCGGTTTATAGCTTCTGTTTGTGGCTAGCTTGTGTTTGGTTCTTGGCTGACTTCCTGGTGCTACCAAAGCTTCATTGAAGATAAGTGTTTCCTTTCCCTTTTGTATTTTGTTTATATATATATAGATAGATAGATAGATAGATAGATAGATAGATAGATAGATAGATAGATATGTATGTATGTGTGTGTGAGTTGCCTTTCCCTGTTGTTTGTCATTTGGCCTGGAGACTCCTGTTCATCCTTCCTTTTGGAGGAACAGGTAGACTCAGTCCTGACATTAGTTCCAGGGTCCTATAGGGTGAGATAGGATTCTAGGTATACAGTGTATGAACTTGCCTACCTTTGGGGCCTGTATATACTAGTAGTCTGTCAGGACTGGAGTTAGGGTTTTCTCTAGGAGGTGTCCATCTCCCTTTCCCTCCTATGCTCGGTGTGGTGTTTTCCTCCAACACACAAGTGTGACACCAGTATGAGATAGTTTGAGAGCGATAACACCAAACTTAACACCCCTGCTCCCCATTCACACCTGAGACCTTGTAACACTAACTAGTCACATGACACTGATGAGGGAAAATGGCTAATTGGGCACAATTTGGCCTTTTTCACTTAGGGGTGTACTCACTTTTGCTGCCAGCAGTTTGTACATTAATAGCTATGTGTACATTGTAGCAAAGTGTCATATCTTCAGTGTTGTACCATGAAAAGATAGAATAAAATATTTACAAAAAAGTGAGGGGTATACTTGTGACATGCTATATTTGACCCAAAAATCTACGGGTGCTGTCTAGCGTACAATAGTCATCACATATATCAACTGGTCTCCATAATAGAAATAATACACACCCAGAGGCTCCCCCTAAGGCCTTGCAACTAGAAATGTTGTTATCTTATGCTTTTCTCTGATTAAGGGCTATTGTCCAGAAAGAACTAGTTGCAGATGTGAGGCTGGCTTAGCTAATTTCCCAGTTTTGCTACATAAGCCTGTGTAAAAAAGAGGAAATCATCTACTGTGTGAAAATAATGCAGTGCTCATTGCTGTTGTGTTTTCCTTACTGTTTTACCTACTTACGTGCAGCATCTAGTAAGTATGATTATAGCTCCTCCTGTCTCACTTTAATGGGACAGATTCTTCTTATTTACCTGAGGATATATAATCAGCATAGTGAAGATAGACAACAGCTTCAGCACCTTTATTTCACTATTTCAGATCAACTTCAAACAAAAGAAGATTCCAAAGTAGCCTTCAATTGAAAGTTAGACAAGAGAATTACATCATATTACAAATTTATACCTGTCTCAATATAGCATGCAATCTAGTTATTTTTCTAGAAAGGTAACAGAACAGGAATGTCTCAGAAGAGATTTATATTACTAAGTTGACTTGGCTTGTGGGGTGCTCTTTATCATTAGGGTAAAAAAATAATCATTAGTATTTTATGCCACATGAAACTACCTTTGGTTTCTAGGAAGAGTATATCCAAATCACATATCTAAATTCGGATGGCATGAGAGAAGATTAGCATGTCTGTTTTGGAAGAAAAGCTCATTTGAATATCTCTCCCAGAAAGCCAAAAGTATGCAAATTTGCTTGCCTGTCAAAAAAAGAAAAGATCTCCTATATAATAGCAGTATTAAGATATGTGATTTGCAAGATACTCTTCCTAGAAACCAAGAGTAGTGTTGCCAGGCATAAAATACTCATGCTTATTGTTTGGTTTCCCTAGTGATAAAGATCACCCCAAAGAGAACCTCACAAGGCAAGTCAACCATTAAGGAAAGTTTCTCTTGAGGCCTTCTGGTTCTCAAGCGCTTTTAGAAAGAGAACTAGCTTCCATATTTTATTGAGCGCTGTATAAGTTTTGTGGGATGTTAGGAATCTCTTGTCTTCCTTTCAATTGAATGTTACCTTGGAGATCTCTCCGATTCATAATCAAAATGGTGAAAAAAAGTTCCTAATGGTGTATGCTCAGATGAACAAAAGAGAGATATAATTATACCTACTTACTTCTGCACAGCAAATATGTAAACAGTAAGAAGAACACAGCAGCAGTATGAGCAATATTTCTGTGTAAAACATATGCAAATGATCATGTCTAACATCTGGCATCAGATCAGGTTTAGTAAAGCTAATTTGAATATCTCTCCCAGAAAACAATGGGGGCATTACTTGGCCTACAATACTATGCACACGTGCGTCTTGTGCCAGGTGCATCCCCTGGACTTCCATAACTGCGCACATGTACTCCGATACTTGGCATAGAAGGTGAATTGCCTGGTCTACAATACTGTGCTCAAGCACTTGGCTTATCATGGGTGCTCCATAATGAAAAAGAATACCCATTAGACAATGCATATATATAACATGTGCCTTTCGCGTTGGTTTGGGACAAACTGATGTGTGCCCGAACCAAATAAAATAAAATGGTGAACTTCGAATAAAACGAATCTTGTGTGGTTTGCTCATCTCTACCCCTTTCCTCTAAAATATATATACACATTAGGTTTCGCCGCATCCATAACGACTGGCTCTATAGAAATATCACCTGATACACCCTGTCAGATGAACATCGTAAAAATAAATAAATAAAAACTTTGGCAAAACAGACATTTTTGGTCACATAAAAAAAGGGTAATACCAAGCAATTAAAAAGTCAGATGCACCCCAAAATAGTGCCAATGAAAACATCACCTGCAAAAAATATGCCCCCATATAGGACAATCACCAGAAAATAAAATATGGCTTTCAGAAAATGGTGATGCTAAAACATGATTTTTTCTCTACAAAAACGCTTTGTGTAAAACATAAAAAACTATATAAAATTGGTATCTTTGTAAACGTGCTGACCAGCAGAATAAAGATAACATCAAATTTTTCCTACACAGTGTATGCCACAATAACAAAACCCAAGGAATGGCAGAATTACTGCATTTCTTTATCCTGCTTTCCAAAAAGCAAAATAAACAGTGATAAAAAAAATTGTATGTGCTCCAAAATAGAACCAATAATAATGGCAACTCATCCAGCAAAAAAATAAATCCTCACACAACTCTTTTGAGAGAAAAATGTATGGTTGTCAGAAAATGGCTGTACTGGTACCCCAGAGACTGTTCAATACCAACTTGGTGCCTGTAAACTAATTCATCAAAATCTGTACTGCAAAGGCCATGTTGTACTCCTTCCCTTCTGAGTTCTGCACTGTGTTCCTACAGCAGTTTGCATCCACATATGGGGTGTTGCCTTATCCAGGATAAATGGGTAACAAGTTATTTGGTGTTTTTCTACAATTAACCTTGTGAGAATGAAAAAGAAAATTGTGGCTAAAGCAACATCCTATTAGAAGAAATATATTTTTTTTTTCATTTTCACCGCCAAGTGTTTTTAAATTCTGTAAAGCACCTGTGGGGTCAAAGTGTTCAGTATGCAGCCAGCCAGTAGCGCAGGGGCAACACGTGAGGTGCACGGTGGGCTGATGAGGGGCCAAATTATAACACACAGTTCATCAGTTTACTCACGGTTAGCAGAAAGCCTCCCTGGGCTGGCAGCACAGTGTTGAGGTGGACAGCACAAAATCCTCCGGGGCACGCTCTGTGGTTGGGAAGCATCAGCCAAGATGGTGGTTGCGGTGCCCTTGATTTTAGGGGTGCTTGGTTTTTGTCGTGACGCCAGTACTGTTAATGGTGGTACAACCAATAGTAGTAATAATGAGGTAGACAGTGGTAAGATGCAACTCACAACTTTTACTGTTGATGACTTTGGTTGCAGCAGTACAAAAATACAGTCTCTTGATGTTAACAGAGTTGATTCTGCAAATCCACTGTTTCTAGGCTTTTTAGGCTTAACTTGGAGCTTAGCCGGATATTTTCTATATCAGTGTAATTTGGTGAGGTGGCCGGAGGCTATGGTATCCTTCACCTGAATATCCCAAAGGTCCTTGATGCCTGATTTGTGGCTTTTATCCTTTGGATATATACAAGTCCTTTTTCCTTGTCCCTCTCTGGACTAAACTTTCATCAGAGCAGAAGTGCTTGATCTGCACTCTCTCACTCTCAGCATCAGTCTCCTACTCACTGATCTCCACACTGATCTCAACTGTCCTGTCTCCACTCCTATCCCTTACTAGGCCTCACCTAGGTATATATAGAACCTAAGTTTTATCCCCATCTAGTGGTGGGATGTGCAAATTACACCTAATCTGTCTGGTAACAGGGATTTTGCAGATACATTAATACAAAGTCATACAATACAGCACAATACAGTTTCAATGTAAAAAGTGCTTTTAAGCAGTGCCCACACACACGTAGTGGGATGCTGCATACCCCCATGGTAAAATGTAAGTCGACCTCAACACATTCTTGACTCAATGTTGTATTTTCCTGTAAGATATAAAAAGAGAAAAGCATGCATGCATAGGAAAATAATGCCATAACTTCCATTCTTGTACTTCTTGTACCTATAAATAAAATGGGTTAGGCAAGCATATCGTAGGCAACCACGAAATGTGACAAATGGGGTAACACATTTTTTTTCTCTCTGAATACTGCTGATGTACCGGAAACCAAAATTGTCCATAAAGATGAAGAGAAACATCTCAGGAGGCTCCCAGGGCTTAATTGAATGTAAAAATATAATATTATGGAAGCTCAGGTACGTGAAAATCTATCTCCGGCACCCGGAGATAGACTTTCATGTACCTGAGCTTCCGTAATATTATTGAATGTTGCAAACAGGCAAGTAGTCCCTTAAAAAGTCCTTTAAGGAAAATGAAACATAATAAACATAAATCAGTCTTTTTCTTGACCTCTGGAACTCAAGACAAGGTAAGGATGTCCTCAGCGCTGAATTGGCAGAGCTGGAAGTTGTCTTCTCGGCTGCTGGGGCAGGAAATCTGTGTAACAGACTGGTGGTTGTCCTTTTGTAATCCTATGGGATCTACAAAGCGGCTGAAACTCTTCAGACCTTGCTTCAAGGGAACTTGATGTTTCCTGATTTGCAGTAACTTCAGCTTCTGGTTGAAGTGTTGCGGTGTTGGTTTTAGCAGGCACTAGGATGTTGAGCCATGGAGTTAAGAACCATTGCAAAGGATCAGAGGCCAATAATGTTTTTCCCAAGAACTGTATTGGTTCCTCTGGCTCAGTTGGTTTTTCCAGTTCTGGCTCTAAGGATTGAATTTCTTCTGGAACAGCTTCTTCTTGAGAAGTTTCTACTGAAGTGTCTTCATTAAGACACAATTTTAGGCCATTTCGATGTACTACAGGGGATTTGTCTTCTTGGGTAATCTCATACGTATCAGTTTTTGGATTGAGAATAGCAGTGATGGTGTAAAGTCCTCTCTCCCATTTGCTATCTAGTTTGCTGGTACGATGGTTATTTTTTAACCACACACAATCACCAACCTTGAGAGGTTCTGCCTTGGCAGATTGATTGTAGTCTTTCTGTTTTTTATCATGGGCATGTCCCATGCATTGTTGAACAATCTCTTGTGCATCAATCAAACGCCTTTGGTGTTCAGTCACCCAATCAGTTTTTGGTAGGGGGTTGATTGCATCAGGCACTTGTACGCCCAAAGTGTGGTCAGCATGTAATGTACCTTGTTGGCCAAACAGAAGGTAGTAGGGTGTATACCCAGTAGAACAATGAATAGTGTTGTTGTAGGTATACATCAACTGAGGCAATAAAGTAGGCCAATCATTTCTTGTAGCAGGTGGGACTGCTCTTAACATTTCAATTTGGGGTTGGTTTATCTTTTCACAAAGTCCATTCCCTTGGGAATGGTATGCTGTGGTCCTGATTTTCTGACAGTTGTGAAAGGTACACAGTTCTTTAAAGAGTTGTGAATCGAAGGCAGATCCCTGATCTGTAAGGATTCTCTCTGCACATCCATATGGCAACAAGAAATGTTTCCAAAAAAGCATCTGCAGTTGTTTTTGCGGTAAAGTCGTTGACAGGCATGGCTACAACAAATTTAGTGTAATGGTCAATGATGGTCATAACATATGTATAACCTGAGCGACTTGGTTCCAACTTCACATTACTATTTCTAATGGTGTTCTGCTCACAATGGAATGTAAGGGGGCTTTTTGGTCATGTTTCTCATTTCTTCCAACAGCACAGGTGGAACATTCTCGACACCATTTTTCAATGCCTCCTCTCATCCCAATCCAATAGAATCTTCTACGGATGGTGGCTTCTGTTTTCTGCATGCCAAAGTGTCCTGATTGATCATGATACATCTCAAGAATTATCCTTGCATCTCGGCGCGGTATTAGGATTTGATATAGACAATCCCATGTAATTGGGTCTAAAGTTCTTCTTAATAGTAGGCCCTTCTGTAGAAAGAGGTGTTTTCTATGTCTTCATAGTTTTGACAACTCTAGATCAGCATTCTTCCAGCGAATTCTTTCGGGTGTTCTTCCACTGGTGAAGAAATCTTGCAGTTCACCTAACACTCTGCTTTCATTTTGTAGCTTGATCCATCTTTCTTTGTCTACATGGGATTTTGGATCCACTTGTTGTTGAAGGTTGAAAACCTTTTTCCCTTTGACAGTGATGATGTCTTGGTGGGCAAAGTTTTTGTAGAAGGATGGCATCTCTACCTCTTCCTAAACATCTTCTTGTGAAATAGGGTCTTCTTTGGTCGGCAGACAGGATAATGCATCCGCATTTTCGTTTGCTTTTCCTGTTCTGTACTTTACGGTAAAATTGTAGTTAGCAAAGCGTGAGGCGCTTCTTTACTCCAACAGCTCCTAACTTGGCGGTGTTAAGATGTGCTAGTGGGTTGTTATCAGTGAAGGCCACGAAGGATATTGGGTGCAAGATAATCTTTAAATTTTTCTGTAACAGCCCACACGAGTACGAGGAATTCCAATTTGAAGGAACTGTAGTTTTGGTCGTTCCTTTCAGCATCTCTAAGATATCTACTAGCATAGGAACTGACTCTTTCTTTACCTTCTTGTACTTGCAACAAAACAGCTCCCAGGCCTTTCTTACTTGCATCTATGCAAAGATGAAATGGCTGTTGAAAATCCAGATAACCTAAAATTGGTGGTTCTGTTAACTTCTTTTTCAGGAGCTGGAAGGCAATTTCTCTTTCAGTGTTCCATTTGTCTGATATTGGAGTTTTCTGATATCTTTTAGGATGTCCTCTCAAAAGTTCTAATGTTGGCGCTGCAATTTGGGCAAAGTGAGGAATGAAACGTCTGTAATATCCGGCTAAACTGAGGAAACGTCTTACTTCCTTCACCGTATTAGGAGTAGGCCAATTTTGCACTACGGCTATCTTCTCTGGATCCGGTTTAACACCTTGAGAACTGACGATATGCCCTAAATATTTAACTTCTGGCTTCAGTAGACACTTGGATGGTTTTACTTTTAGTTCATGTTTAATGAGAACTTGAAAAACTTTGGCCAGATGTTTCAAGTAATCTTCATAAGATTTGGAGTAGATGATGACATCATCTAAGTACAACAGGACAGTCTCAAAATTTTTGTGGCCCAGACAACGCTCCATTAACCTCTCAAAAGTTCCAGGTGCATTGCAAAGTCCAAAGGGCATGCACTTGAATTCAAATAAGTAGTGTTGATCACGAATATTCGAATTTCACATTTTTATCGCGAATATGGGTACTTCGAAAATTCGCAACTATCTTGAATATAGTTATATATATTCGTAATTTCGAATATTCAAAAAAAAAATCCCTTTTTTTTATTTGATTTTTTTTTTATCAGTACACATGATCCCTCCCTGCTTCTAGCTTTCTTAGTAGTAGTGTTTGCGAATTTTGCTCTATATTCGTTCTTTTCGAATATTCGCTATATTGCTATATATTCTTGTTTTAGAATATTACGAATATTTGAAAAAACAAAGTTATAGCAATATAGCGAATATTAGGAAAAAAAACGAATATAGAGCAATTTAGCTAATATAGTGCTATAATCTTTTTTTTATAGTTGCAATTATAGCTATATTGCTATATATTCTTGTTTTAGAATATTACAAATATTTAAAAAAAGAAGTTATAGCAATATAGCGAATATTAGGAAAAAAAACGAATATAGAGCAATTTAGCTAATATAATGCTATAATCTTCTTTGTCTAATAGTTGTAATTTTTTTCTCATCTGAAGTTCAGATTGGAAAAAAATTGCAACGATAAAAAAAAAGATTATAGCACTATATTTGCTAAATTGCTCTTAATTAGTTTTTTTTGAATATTCGCTATATTGCTATATATTCTTGTTTTAGAATATTACGAATATTCGAAAAAACTAAGTTATAGCAATATAGCGAATATTCGGAAAAAAAAATCAAATATAGAGCAATTTAGCTAATATAGTGCTATAATCTTCTTTGTCTAATAGTTGTAAGTTGAAAAATTAGCAATAAAAAATTTGAATCTGAAAATTCGAATTACAAAAATTTGCATATTGCACAATCATAACGAATATTCAAATTTTCTACAAAATATTTGCGAAATATCGCAAATTCAAATATGACCCCTGCCGCTCATTACTACAAATTAGCCCATAGGGGTGGTAAATGCAGTCTTCTCACGATCTTCTGGTGCCATTGGTACTTGCCCATATCCACTGGTTAAATCAAGAGTAGAGAAGTAGGCTGAAGATTCTAAGGCTGTCAAGGATTCCTCTATGCGTGGTAAAGGGAAAGCATCTTTGTGGGTAATTTGGTTGATTTTTCTGTAGTCCACACAGAATCTGATGTTGCCGTCTTTTTTACGGACAAGGACTAGTGGTGCAGCCCACGGGCTGTGACTGTCTTTAATGATATTGGAGTCTTTCATCTCCTGGATCATTTGTTTTGCGGATTGGTACATAGTAGGTGGTATAGGCCGATACCTTTCCTTGATCAGTGGGTGTGAACCTGTAGGGATGGAATGTTTCATGATAGCTACTTCTCCATAGTCTGTAGAATGCTTAATGAAGGCACGGTGATGCTCCTTCACGACTTGCAATACTCCTTCCAATTGAAGGATCTCCCACATGAAGTTCTTTCCACTAGGGGGTGCTTAAATATTGGCCCTGTGGGTGTTGTTTCTTGGGATCTGTAGTCACGCTGATGACATCTTGAAAGGTAATTTGGATCAGCTGTGTAATGGGACGGTATTTTGTTAACGTTACACTGTGATCACTCAAGTTGAGGAGACGAATAGGCACTTTACCTTCAGAGATGGTTACCAGGCTTCTTGCAGCTCTAACTAAAGGATAGTCTTCCAAGACAACTGGCTCTACCAAGGCTTGGTAGTCTTGACCTTGAATTCTGACTACAGCTCGGCACCACTAGAGAGTTTCGGTTTTGGGTTTGAGAATCACAGGTTGATTATCTTGGATGCGGACACAGCAGATTTCTCCTTTTTCATTGGCAAATTTCTGTTGTGCGCTCAGTACACGGAGGGTTTGTTGGATTACCTTCTTGGAAGCAGAAGAAGCAGTAGGCACTGACTGGTGTAAGGCTTCCAGCATTTCAACATAACAGTTCCTGAGGACATTCATGCATAGAACTATTGGAGGGTTATTGTTGTTTTCCTTGACTTGTACCACGATAGCCTTGTTGGGATAGGCTGGTTCCTCCTACTCGAATGGTAGGTTCCCAGTAACCCAATATTGGTACAGGTTTGCCGTTACTAGCTATGAGACTCAGCCAGGATTCTGGGGGCTGGGTAAGCTGATTTTGGTCCCAGTATTTTTCAAATGGAGTTTGTTGGATGGTATTGACTTGGGATCCTGTGTCAACTAGGGCAACAAAAGGAACTCCATTTATTTGAAGTGTCACTTCTGGACGGGATCCTACATATCTTGGCATCCAATAAGGATCTTCTGGACCTATTGATCTACCTCCCGTGGTCCTTGACCTTGAGGGTCACCCGTTTAACTGCCAGCAGGTGGCTTCCGTATGGCCTGGCTTGCGACAGTATGTGCAAATAGGCCGCTTGGGGGTACTAGTGCGGTCAGGTGGGCGTCCGCCTGAATTTATAGAATAAGTCTCTTTATAATCAGGAGAGAAGAGCCTTCTGGACACAGGTTTCTCATCCTCCAGCAATAGTGGCTTTTGCCATTGTTCCAATTTTTTGTGAACTTTCTTCAGACTTTTAGTCAGGAATTGGACTTGCTCAGTAAGGGCAGCAACTGCGTCAGGAATTGGGACTTGGGTTGCCTGACTGACGACAGGTAAAGGTTTCACAGGGGTGACCGGCTGTGTTACTGGCACTACAGCGGATCCAACGGGTTCTGTTGGTGAACTTTTTCGGGATAGCAATTGTGTGGATGTGATAAACAGTCAAAATAACATAACAAAAACAGAGACAGGTGCACTATGTGGTCTTGCTAACCCTCATACTGATGTAAAATTGAGAATTAGCCAACATATCCTGCTTGGAGGACATGTCTGAGCCCGAGCACCACGCCAAGGTTTCTCAAGTAGCTCGGGAACCTAACGCTAAACCTACCTGGGCCGTATGGGCAATACCAGGAGCCAGTGGGCGAATTACAGGTGCGCAAGGTCCGACTCAAAGCAATCTCCCAGTAACCTCCAGCATGTGACCATGCATACAATGGGAGGAGGCAGAGAGCTCTGAGCCCCACCCAAGACTGGCTGATATAGCCCGGGCCTCACATGTGCACCAGAATGCTGCCTGTGGATGGAAATAAAGGCACATTCAGACTAGGAGTTTCTACACCTCCAGAAATTCAGAATACAAACTACAAATTGGTGTGGTATTAAAAGGCAGGAAGTGCTCAACCCCATATGCAGTAGTGCATCTATACTGGGGGGGCAGATCCTGCACTTGTGGCCCGTTGCTAATGGCAATCCCCAGCAAAAATGCATACAATGGAGGATGCCTGCAGCGGACCACAAGTACCACAATGGACATCCTACACAGGATAGCAATTGTGTGGATGTGATAAACAGTCAAAATAACATAACAAAAACAGAGACAGGTGCACTATGTGGTCTTACTAACCCTCATACTGATGTAAAATTGAGAATTAGCCAACATATCCTGCTTGGAGGACATGTCTGAGCCTGAGCACCACGCCAAGGTTTCTCAAGTAGCTCGGGAACCTAACGCTAAACCTACCTGGGCCGTATGGGCAATACCAGGAGCCAGTGGGCGAATTACAGGTGCGCAAGGTCCGACTCAAAGCAATCTCCCAGTAACCTCCAGCATGTGACCATGCATACAATGGGAGGAGGCAGAGAGCTCTGAGCCCCACCCAAGACTGGCTGATATAGCCCGGGCCTCACATGTGCACCAGAATGCTGCCTGTGGATGGAAATAAAGGCACATTCAGACTAGGAGTTTCTACACCTCCAGAAATTCAGAATACAAACTACAAATTGGTGTGGTATTAAAAGGCAGGAAGTGCTCAACCCCATATGCAGTAGTGCATCTATACTGGGGGGGCAGATCCTGCACTTGTGGCCCGTTGCTAATGGCAATCCCCAGCAAAAATGCATACAATGGAGGATGCCTGCAGCGGACCACAAGTACCACAATGGACATCCTACACAGGATAGCAATTGTGTGGATGTGATAAACAGTCAAAATAACATAACAAAAACAGAGACAGGTGCACTATGTGGTCTTACTAACCCTCATACTGATGTAAAATTGAGAATTAGCCAACATATCCTGCTTGGAGGACATGTCTGAGCCCGAGCACCACGCCAAGGTTTCTCAAGTAGCTCGGGAACCTAACGCTAAACCTACCTGGGCCGTATGGGCAATACCAGGAGCCAGTGGGCGAATTACAGGTGCGCAAGGTCCGACTCAAAGCAATCTCCCAGTAACCTCCAGCATGTGACCATGCATACAATGGGAGGAGGCAGAGAGCTCTGAGCCCCACCCAAGACTGGCTGATATAGCCCGGGCCTCACATGTGCACCAGAATGCTGCCTGTGGATGGAAATAAAGGCACATTCAGACTAGGAGTTTCTACACCTCCAGAAATTCAGAATACAAACTACAAATTGGTGTGGTATTAAAAGGCAGGAAGTGCTCAACCCCATATGCAGTAGTGCATCTATACTGGGGGGGCAGATCCTGCACTTGTGGCCCGTTGCTAATGGCAATCCCCAGCAAAAATGCATACAATGGAGGATGCCTGCAGCGGACCACAAGTACCACAATGGACATCCTACACAGGATAGCAATTGTGTGGATGTGATAAACAGTCAAAATAACATAACAAAAACAGAGACAGGTGCACTATGTGGTCTTACTAACCCTCATACTGATGTAAAATTGAGAATTAGCCAACATATCCTGCTTGGAGGACATGTCTGAGCCCGAGCACCACGCCAAGGTTTCTCAAGTAGCTCGGGAACCTAACGCTAAACCTACCTGGGCCGTATGGGCAATACCAGGAGCCAGTGGGCGAATTACAGGTGCGCAAGGTCCGACTCAAAGCAATCTCCCAGTAACCTCCAGCATGTGACCATGCATACAATGGGAGGAGGCAGAGAGCTCTGAGCCCCACCCAAGACTGGCTGATATAGCCCGGGCCTCACATGTGCACCAGAATGCTGCCTGTGGATGGAAATAAAGGCACATTCAGACTAGGAGTTTCTACACCTCCAGAAATTCAGAATACAAACTACAAATTGGTGTGGTATTAAAAGGCAGGAAGTGCTCAACCCCATATGCAGTAGTGCATCTATACTGGGGGGGCAGATCCTGCACTTGTGGCCCGTTGCTAATGGCAATCCCCAGCAAAAATGCATACAATGGAGGATGCCTGCAGCGGACCACAAGTACCACAATGGACATCCTACACAGGATAGCAATTGTGTGGATGTGATAAACAGTCAAAATAACATAACAAAAACAGAGACAGGTGCACTATGTGGTCTTACTAACCCTCATACTGATGTAAAATTGAGAATTAGCCAACATATCCTGCTTGGAGGACATGTCTGAGCCCGAGCACCACGCCAAGGTTTCTCAAGTAGCTCGGGAACCTAACGCTAAACCTACCTGGGCCGTATGGGCAATACCAGGAGCCAGTGGGCGAATTACAGGTGCGCAAGGTCCGACTCAAAGCAATCTCCCAGTAACCTCCAGCATGTGACCATGCATACAATGGGAGGAGGCAGAGAGCTCTGAGCCCCACCCAAGACTGGCTGATATAGCCCGGGCCTCACATGTGCACCAGAATGCTGCCTGTGGATGGAAATAAAGGCACATTCAGACTAGGAGTTTCTACACCTCCAGAAATTCAGAATACAAACTACAAATTGGTGTGGTATTAAAAGGCAGGAAGTGCTCAACCCCATATGCAGTAGTGCATCTATACTGGGGGGGCAGATCCTGCACTTGTGGCCCGTTGCTAATGGCAATCCCCAGCAAAAATGCCTGCAGCGGACCACAAGTACCACAATGGACATCCTACACAGGATAGCAATTGTGTGGATGTGATAAACAGTCAAAATAACATAACAAAAACAGAGACAGGTGCACTATGTGGTCTTACTAACCCTCATACCTGATGTAAAATTGAGAATTAGCCAACATATCCTTCTTGCGCACCTGTAATTCGCCCACTGGCTCCTGGTATTGCCCATACGGCCCAGGTAGGTTTAGCGTTAGGTTCCCGAGCTACTTGAGAAACCTTGGCGTGGTGCTCGGGCTCAGACATGTCCTCCAAGCAGGATATGTTGGCTAATTCTCAATTTTACATCAGTATGAGGGTTAGTAAGACCACATAGTGCACCTGTCTCTGTTTTTGTTATGTTATTTTGACTGTTTATCACATCCACACAATTGCTATCCTGTGTAGGATGTCCATTGTGGTACTTGTGGTCCGCTGCAGGCATCCTCCATTGTATGCATTTTTGCTGGGGATTGCCATTAGCAACGGGCCACAAGTGCAGGATCTGCCCCCCCCAGTATAGATGCACTACTGCATATGGGGTTGAGCACTTCCTGCCTTTTAATACCACACCAATTTGTAGTTTGTATTCTGAATTTCTGGAGGTGTAGAAACTCCTAGTCTGAATGTGCCTTTATTTCCATCCACAGGCAGCATTCTGGTGCACATGTGAGGCCCGGGCTATATCAGCCAGTCTTGGGTGGGGCTCAGAGCTCTCTGCCTCCTCCCATTGTATGCATGGTCACATGCTGGAGGTTACTGGGAGATTGCTTTGAGTCGGACCTTGCGCACCTGTAATTCGCCCACTGGCTCCTGGTATTGCCCATACGGCCCAGGTAGGTTTAGCGTTAGGTTCCCGAGCTACTTGAGAAACCTTGGCGTGGTGCTCGGGCTCAGACATGTCCTCCAAGCAGGATATGTTGGCTAATTCTCAATTTTACATCAGTATGAGGGTTAGTAAGACCACATAGTGCACCTGTCTCTGTTTTTGTTATGTTATTTTGACTGTTTATCACATCCACACAATTGCTATCCTGTGTAGGATGTCCATTGTGGTACTTGTGGTCCGCTGCAGGCATCCTCCATTGTATGCATTTTTGCTGGGGATTGCCATTAGCAACGGGCCACAAGTGCAGGATCTGCCCCCCCCAGTATAGATGCACTACTGCATATGGGGTTGAGCACTTCCTGCCTTTTAATACCACACCAATTTGTAGTTTGTATTCTGAATTTCTGGAGGTGTAGAAACTCCTAGTCTGAATGTGCCTTTATTTCCATCCACAGGCAGCATTCTGGTGCACATGTGAGGCCCGGGCTATATCAGCCAGTCTTGGGTGGGGCTCAGAGCTCTCTGCCTCCTCCCATTGTATGCATGGTCACATGCTGGAGGTTACTGGGAGATTGCTTTGAGTCGGACCTTGCGCACCTGTAATTCGCCCACTGGCTCCTGGTATTGCCCATACGGCCCAGGTAGGTTTAGCGTTAGGTTCCCGAGCTACTTGAGAAACCTTGGCGTGGTGCTCGGGCTCAGACATGTCCTCCAAGCAGGATATGTTGGCTAATTCTCAATTTTACATCAGTATGAGGGTTAGTAAGACCACATAGTGCACCTGTCTCTGTTTTTGTTATGTTATTTTGACTGTTTATCACATCCACACAATTGCTATCCTGTGTAGGATGTCCATTGTGGTACTTGTGGTCCGCTGCAGGCATCCTCCATTGTATGCATTTTTGCTGGGGATTGCCATTAGCAACGGGCCACAAGTGCAGGATCTGCCCCCCCAGTATAGATGCACTACTGCATATGGGGTTGAGCACTTCCTGCCTTTTAATACCACACCAATTTGTAGTTTGTATTCTGAATTTCTGGAGGTGTAGAAACTCCTAGTCTGAATGTGCCTTTATTTCCATCCACAGGCAGCATTCTGGTGCACATGTGAGGCCCGGGCTATATCAGCCAGTCTTGGGTGGGGCTCAGAGCTCTCTGCCTCCTCCCATTGTATGCATGGTCACATGCTGGAGGTTACTGGGAGATTGCTTTGAGTCGGACCTTGCGCACCTGTAATTCGCCCACTGGCTCCTGGTATTGCCCATACGGCCCAGGTAGGTTTAGCGTTAGGTTCCCGAGCTACTTGAGAAACCTTGGCGTGGTGCTCGGGCTCAGACATGTCCTCCAAGCAGGATATGTTGGCTAATTCTCAATTTTACATCAGTATGAGGGTTAGTAAGACCACATAGTGCACCTGTCTCTGTTTTTGTTATGTTATGGTGAACTTTTTCCCAGTATACTGATAGCTAATTCTTTGAAGTCTAAGAAAGCAGCACTTGGATGCTGGGCGGCTAACATTCCTAGTTGGCTCTTTAAATTGTCTGTATTGACACCTTCAATAAATTGCTCTTTCAGGGTTTTGTCCTGATTCTCTGCCTCATGGGGGTCTACTTGTACAACAGCTCTAAGGGCTTCCTGCAAAGATAATACAAAGTCTCTGAGTGACTCATCCGTTTGCTGTTTGTTGCTAAAGAACCTCATCTTGACCTCTGACATGGTCCCGGGTCCATAGGTGGTGTAGAGACGTTCACATATCTGCTCCAGTGTCCTCCTTTCTGAGCTTGGCCAGGATTTTACTTCTTTGAGAGCAGCTCCTTCCAATTGTGCAAGGAGAATCTCCATCTGCTGTTCTGGGGATACAGGGTACAATCTGAACACAGCAAGCATTTTTTCTTTAAAGTTCCTTAAAGTATGAACTTCTCCAGAATACTGTGCGAACCAGTTAAAGGCATTAAGCTTGGTGCTGCAGCAGTTGGTATTGCGCTGGTACCGGCTGCGGCTGCCGCAGAGGGTCCTTGCAGGTCAGCCTGCACGTTATCTTCTTGCACAGACATGATGTCAATAGGTGAATTATAGTTAAGTAAGTCAATTGTGGCTGTAGATACTTTTTAAGTAGCGTTGCTATGGGCGACCGTTTTTTTGCAGTGTATGGCCCTTTAAATACTTGATACTGGCTGAATGCAATACTCAGGCAGCGCTTACTTAAGCTTCTGGTAGCGCTCCTGGCTAGTGGTGCTCCCTTTAGCTTAGTGGGGCAAATCGGAGTACTCACAGACTGTGTGCTCTATTTTGGGAGACGGCAGGCAATGCGATCTGCTCTGGTAGCCCGCCTGTGTAACTCTCACGATACTTTGGGATACACACACGTCACACTCTCATCCCATGCGCAGCGTCTCCCTTTGATGTGGCCAGAGGCAGAGGAGGCTGCGCTGCATTTACATACAGGGCTGGCCTCTCGGAAACAACACCGTAAAGGTAGGATGGGCTTTGACCAGACAATTGTTTATAAATAAGCGGCACAATATTTTCCCGCTCTTCAGGGGGTGTTGCTAACTTGTCCACATTGATGGCGCAGTATTATTTTTCAAACAAGAGCTCCGGCGGCCATCTAAAGTACATATAAACAGTCTATTCACTGACAGCAAGCAGTTTTAGTGACATAAAAATGTTGGATTTTCTCACTTTTAACACTGCAATTTTTATGCTGGGGGTTAGTATAGCACCTCCATATACTTTTCAAGCAGTTTAAACAGTTCTGTAGCCCAAAACAGCGCACAATAAGCGAAAGTCTCTGAAATCAAATAAAGGGGTTTATTCACATGCGACAGTCTTTCAAATATGGTGCAAGGGTTAATATCCTGTTCGTGACGCCAAGAAAAGATATGCAGCCAGCCAGTAGCACAGGGGCAACACGTGAGGTGCACGGTGGACCAATGAGGGGCCAAATTATAACACACAGTTCATCAGTTTACTCAAGGTTAGCAGAAAGCCTCCCTGGGCTGGCAGCACAGTTTTGAGGTGGACAGCACTAAATCCTCTGGGGCACACTCTGTGGTAGGGAAGCATCAGCCAAGATGGTGGTTGAGGTGCCCTTGATGTTAGGAGTGCTTGTTGCGGCTGAGTCCCTTGATGTTTTTTGTCGTGACGCCAGTACCGTTAATGGTGGTACAACCAATAGTGGTAATAATGAGGTAGACAGTGGTAAGATGCAACTCGCAACTTTTACTGTTGATGACTTTGGTTGCAGCAGTACAAAAATACAGTGTCTTGATGTTAACAGAGTTGATTCTGCAAATCCACCGTTTCTAGGCTTTTTAGGCTTAACTTGGAGCTTAGCCGGATATTTTCTATATCAGTGTAATTTGGTGAGGTGGCCGGAGGCTATGGTATCCTTCACCTGAATATCCCAAAGGTCCTTGATGCCTGATTTGTGGCTTTTATCCTTTGGATATATATAAGTCCTTTTTCCTTGTCCCTTTCTGGACTAAACGTTCATCAGAGCAGAAGTGCTTGATCTGCACTCTCTCACTCTCAGCATCAGTCTCCTTACTCACTGATCTCCACACTGATCTCAACTGTCCTGTCTCCACTCCTATCCCTTACTAGGCCTCACCTAGGTATATATAGAACCTAAGTTTTATCCCCATCTAGTGGTGGTATATACAAATTAGACCTAATCTGTCTGGTAACAGGGATTTTGCAGATACATTACAGCACAATACAGTTTCAATGTAAAAACTACTTTTAAGCAGTGCCCACACACACGTAGTGGGACTCTGCAAGTACAACCCTTAATAAACCCTCCAAAATGGGGTCACTTTTTGCGGGTTTCAAATACAACATTGCGCCCAAAAAACATTTCACCAAAATCTACCCTTCAAATACCATATATCCTTCCCTTCTGACCCCTGACATGTGCCTATAGAGCAGGTTATGAACACAGTGTGTTTCTCTAAACTTTAGGATTAGGGTATTAAATATTGAGGTTTGTTTTGCTGTTAACCCTTGCTGTGCTACAGGAGATTTTGCAGGATTAACATAGAAAATCTGCAAAAAATAAATAAATTTTGAAATCTCAACTGCATTTTCTTTTAATTTTTGTGGAAAACCTCAAGGTTTAACAAAGTTTGTAAGATTAGTTTTACATAACTTGAGAGCTGTAGTTTCTAAAAGTAATTTGTAGCTGGTTCTATTAAGTGTGCCGCTCAAAAATGGTTATAGGACATTTTTAAAATGATGTCAACATAAAGTAGATATATGGGGAATGTTGTCTGATAACTATTTTATAAGGGATTACTATCTGGTAGGGATGAGCGAACCCGAACTGTATAGTTCGGGTTCGTACCGAATTTTGGGGTGTCCGTGACACGGACCCGAACCCGAACATTTTCGTAAAAGTCCGGGTTCGGGTTCGGTGTTCGTCGCTTTCTTGGCACTTTTTGAAAGGCTGCAAAGCAGCCAATCAACAAGCGTCATACTACTTGCCCCAAGAGGCCGTCACAGCCATGCCTACTATTGGCATGGCTGTGATTGGCCAGTGCAGCATGTGACCCAGCCTCTATTTAAGCTGGAGTCACGTAGCGCCGCACGTCACTCTGCTCTGATCAGTGTAGGGAGAGGTTGCAGCTGCAACGTTAGGGGATTAGGCAGTGATTAACTCCTCCAAAAGACTTAATTCAGTGATCGATCTACAGCTGTGGATCATTGAACTGCTGCTATTCAATTGCTCACTGTTTTTAGGCTGCCCAGAGCGTTTTTCAGTCACTTTCTTCTGGGGTGATCGGCGGCCATTTTGTGTCTTGTGGTGCGCCAGCTCAAGCTGCCACCAAGTACATTTAACCATCAATAGTGTGGTTATTTTTTGGCTATATCCTACATCAGGGGCAAGCTGTCACCAAGTGCATTTAACCATCAATAGTGTGGTTATTTTTTGGCAATATCCTACATCAGGGGCAAGCTGTCACCAAATGCATTTAACCATCAATAGTGTGGTTATTTTTTGGCTATATCCTACATCAGGGTCAAGCTGTCACCAAGTGTATTTAACCATCAATAGTATGGTAATTTTTTGGCTATATCCTACATCAGGGGCAAGCTGTCACCAAGTGCATTTAACCATCAATAGTGTGGTTATTTTTTGGCTATATCCTACATCAGGGGCTTGGCTGTGCTTGCTATTTTATTGAGGGGTGAAATACAATTGCCAAAATAGCAGTACCCTAAATCTGGTGTTTCAGCTGTGGCCAGCCAATTGTAATACTGTCTGCTGTCTGGCAAAAGATATATTTTTGTTCAGGGTTGAAATACAATTCCCAACTTAGCAATTTCCTAAATCAGTGGTTTCTGCTGTATCAGGGCTACTTTAAATCTTTTCATTAAAAGGGTATATAAGATTCAAGGTGCAGATAGGGTCATTCTCAATAACTTCACACACACACTACTGTGCAATTCCAAGTCTAATTCTTTGTGTAAACGTATACCTGTCACCCAGCGCCTAAATAATAGGCCTCAAATTTATAGTCAGCTAAATCTGTGGCTATTGCTGTAGCTGGTCAAGTTATTTTGTGTCTGTCAAAGCACAGTTTTTGTTCTGGGTTGAAATACAATTCCCAACTTAGCAATTCTCTAAATTAGTGGTTTCTGCTGTATCAGGCCTACTTTGAAGCTATCCCTAAAAGGGTATATTAGATTCAAGGTGCTGATAGGGTCATTCTCAATAACTTCACACACACGCTACTGTGCATATCCCAGTCTAATTCTGTCTGTAAACGTATATCTGTCACCCAGCACCTAAATAATAGGCCTCAAATTTATATTCAGCTAAATCTGTCGTTACTGCTGTGCCTGTATTAGTGTAATACGGTAACTAAATAGATAGCCAGATAGTGTTACGTGCCTGTAAAAAAAGGCCTGAATTTGAATTCAATACATTGGGCCAAACATATTTTTGTTGTTGTGGTGAACGATAACAATGAGGAAAACATCTAGTAAGGGACGCGGACATGGCCGTGGTGGTGTTAGTGGACCCTCTGGTGCTGGGTAGTGTTGAGCACGAATATTCGAATTGCGAATTTTTTTCTCGAATATCGCGATTTCGAGATTTTGCGAATATTTAGAATATAGTGCTATATATTCGCGAAATCAAATATATATATATATTTTTTTTTTAATGCTCCAGTCAGTGCCCGTTGCCGCTTCTGCCGATGCTCATGGAGCGTCCCCATCACCATGGGAACGTCTCCATATACTAGAATGTACTGTCGGATTTGAGAATTACGTTGAAATCGCAATTCGATTATTTCAAGTTATAATAATCGAATTGCGATTTCAACTTAACACTGCTATATTCCATATTAGGCTAGAATTAATGAATATGGAATATAGCAGTACTAAGTTGAAATCGCAATTCGATTATTATAACTTGAAATAATCGAATTGCGACTTCAACGTAATTCTCAAATCCGACAGTAAATTCTAGTATATGGAGACGTTCCCATGGTGATGGGGACACTCCATGAGCATGGAATATAGCATTACTAAGTTGAAATCGCAATGCGATTACTTCGAGTTATATTAATCGCATTGCGATTTCAACTTGGACCTGGTTTACTATGGTTGGCTTCAATGGCTTGGTAGAATTAGCGAATATGACGAATGTATTCGTCATATTCCACAAAACGAATATACGAATGTATTCGTCATATTCCACAAAACAAAGATATTCTCCATCTTCGTTTTAGCTACCTATTCATCAACTTCGCGAATTCTAGCAATCATATAGGAAAGTTGACTATAGAGACAGCTAAGTTTAATTCGCTATGCGATTATATTACTTTTTTTTTTTTTTAATAAATAGAATAATTATAATACCTGATAATTATTATACTTATTCTATTATAAAAAAAAAAAAAGCTAAGTAATATAATCGCATAGCGAATTAAACTTACCTGTCTCTATAGTCAACTTTCCTATATGATTGCTAGAATTCGCGAAGTTGATGAATAGGTAGCTAAAACGAAGATGGAGAATATCTTCGTTTTGTGGAATATGACGAATACATTCATCATATTCGCTAATTCTACCAAGCCAACCATAGTAAACCAGGTCCAAGTTGAAATCGCAATGCGATTAATATAACTCGAAGTAATCGCATTGCGAATTCAACTTAGCACTGCTATATTCCATAGTAGGCTAGAATTAACGAATATGGAATATAGCAGTGCTTAAGTTGAAATCGCAATTCGATTATTATAACTTGAATTAATCGAATTGCGATTTCAACTTATGAGTGACGTAATCGTGTCACGTGACATGTGCCCTGGTTTTGGTTTTGGTTTTGCATTGCTTCCAGTGGAGTTTTCTGTCTTAAAATCGGCGATCGAAAATGGGCAAAATTCGATTTCAAAAGGATGAAGAAGAAATTATTCTCACTGTAAGTAATATTGTATTACAGCACTGTATTTTATTTCATATTGCATGCATGTCAGAACAATATTTAGCATTAGCAACACTCGACCTACAGCTTACTAAGGCTACTTTCACACTTGCGTTCGGAGCGGATCTGTCTGGTGTCTGCACAGACGGATCCGCTCCTATAATGCAGACGATGGGATCCGTTCAGAGTGGATCAGTCTGCATTATAGTTTAGAAAAAAGTCTAAGTCCAATTTGTACTCAGACGGATCCGTCCAGACTTTACATTGAAAGTCAATGGGGGACGGATCCGTTTAAAATTGCACCATATTGTGTCAGCG
Organism: Bufo gargarizans; assembly: GCF_014858855.1. Lineage (NCBI taxonomy): Eukaryota > Metazoa > Chordata > Amphibia > Anura > Bufonidae > Bufo > Bufo gargarizans. The sequence goes on from NC_058083.1 coordinate 328,812,477, forward strand.
TCAAACGGATCCGTCCCCATTGACTTATTATATGTAGATTGAGTGTATGCAAATATTTTATTTTTATTTTTTCCGTTCACATAGCTATATGAGGCCTTTTTTTTTGCGGGACAAGATGCATTTTTTAATGCCACCATTTAATTTACCATGTTTTGCATTAGAAAAATTGTTTTATATGTAAAATTGGGAAAGGGTGGTGATTCAAACTTTTAATATAGTGGTGTTTATTAAACTTTATTAAACTTTTTGTTTTACAGCAATTAGCCCCCATAGGGGCCTCGTACATGGGATCTTTTGATCCCGTCTCCTATTCACGATAATAGAGATCTATTACGGTGAATAGGATTCTTACACACTCCATTCTGCGCTGTGCCTCGTGCATAGCTCAGTATGGAGAAAGCCATGGCCGGCCTGAATAGCTTCAGCAGCGTCCATGCTGCCATGGCAACCGATCGGAGCCCCGCGATTTCACTGCAGGGGTGCCGATTGGAAGGAAGATGGAGGCGCATTACGTCACAGGTGCCGCACTGAGCCTTGATCGCAGTACCTGGGGGGTTGAATGGCAGGGGCGGCGCGATCGTTGCTTCCTGTTAGTGCGGCCGGATGTCGGCTGTATCATATAGCCAGCAGATCGTTCGTATGGAGCGGCTCACTGCAGAGGCCCGCTCCATACATCCCCTGTCACGCAATGATATACCTTTACGTGATAATGTGTAAAGGGGTTAAAGGTGTCACTACTTTTTGATTATTATTTTTTTGTGGATATTTCTTTGAATATTTGTATAATAAAAAAATTGTAATGATATGCTTTCATCTTTATCCTTCAGCACTTTCTGGAGCGGGGATATCCATGGACAAGCAAGAGGCTAGAAAAAGAGGCCATCGTGCAGTCTGTCCGGGTCCAATTAAAATTAAAAACCGGCATATGGCATGACCCCAAGGCCATACAAAAAAAGTTTTGCGACCTGAAGCGGTTACATAAAGAAAAGGTCGATGAGTACAGTCGGCGATTATGCCCAGGTACAATGCTTACATGATTTTTGTATTTCTCTCTACAACACTCAGTAATGTATATATTCAGTTATGCTGCTAATCCGTACAGATGTAGTAGGGTTAACACACAACCTCTTAACTCATCACGTAATCCTGAAACACAAGGTATTTTTAAAATATCTTAACACATTTAATTGCATGAAGTTTACATAACACGTCTCCTAAAGCAGGTGTGTTACCTCTGCTACATCCGTGTTTCATCCCTTTGCAAATTATTACTTAATACCCGGTGTGACATGTACAAAATCTTCCGGTTACATCATACATCTCTGCCTCGCTGAGATTGTATATATATTGTTATACACACACCGTAGTACCGATGTATGATGTCACCGGATAATTTCATACGTTTCACACGTTTATATCCACATAAACTGCAAACATCATTCAGCATTCCGGTCAACGTCCCCGACCATTACATACATCCCCCACTTAATTTGCATGGGATTCAAGATTATAAATATATATATATATATATATAACACAGAAAAAAACTGCGGCACTCCTTGAAGTAGAAAAATGTGCAATTTATTCACACATGTCAGCAGAGACGTATATATATGTTCCGCAAAAACTATAAAACGCAACCATCGATTTAAACGAAACTTGGTATACACATCCCTTGCTACCTGGAAATAAATCTTGCAGGGTCTCGGCTCTCTACGAAGTACACGAGATTCCCAAAAAATGACCTGTATTATCCAATACAAGCCTGCCAGCCTTTCACTTACTCTGGGTTCACACCTGAGATTTCTGAAAGGAGCGCTCTGTATGCGCGATTGTACCGGCATTTACAATCGCGCATACAGAGACAAGCGAACGCCCATTGTCGCGCGTTCCCGAAAGACAAAACGCCCCAAAGAAGTTCAAGAACTTTTTTGAGCGTAGAGCATTTTTCAGCGTGTTCAAACACGCTGTAAAACGCTCAAGTGTGATCCAGGGCCATAGGGAAGCATTGGTTTTCATGTGTTGAGCGTTTTACAGCGCGTTTGAACGCGCTGTAAAACGCTCAGGTGTGAACCCAGCGTAAAATCCTAACTGCCAATTGACGGGAGCTGTGGAGTTCACAGTTAAAGGGGCGTTCACCGTGAAAAACACTGTGTATTAGGGCCGGTCACCATCAAAGTCACTGTTAAAGGGGCGGTCACCGTCAAAGTGACACTTAAAGGGGACACTTTAAGCCTCCTTCTAATTATAAAGTTACCGTGACAACTAAATCAACAGATCTTCAAAATGCGGCTTAGCAGACAGTATAACGCTGGCAGCCACAAAAATTATATACCCAACATAACACCATCCAATAACCCCTCATCTAATTTCCGAACTGCTGTTTGCTTTACCTAAGCATCCAATACCCAGTCACAATACCCTATAGGGCACCTTCCTAACCACTCCCAGGTTACCTCATCTTACCTTGTAACTTAGACTGTTTTTAAAAAAAAAAAAGGTAAATCCACTATTGGCATAATTCATAATCCCAAGCAGATTCCACCAGATAGGAATTTCTTGATATTTACCTTGGTTATGGTTTATGACTTGAGTTGTTTGCGTAAATTCTTAACATTGTGTCATTATTACAGGTCAACCCCTTCCCACGATCCGCCACCACAAAAAAAAAAAAAAATAACGAGAAGCAGGGAGAAAATCTGGAGGTGCCCATGGAGGAGGAGGGGGAAAATGTAGAGGCCACTTCCCCCCAAGATGTTGCCGAGACAGAGGCCACTGAGGAGGAGGCCGGACCTTCTCGGCCACCAGATTCCGCCCCCCCAGCTCCAGAAGAGGAGGAAGAGGTGGTCTCCATTCCCCACCAGGAGGGTAAATATGTGCACACATTACTATAATTTGATATACATAACATATTCACAAGCATCCCACGATCCCCCCACCACTCTGCATCTCCGGAGCTGTAATGCACATGTGTAAGGAATCTGACTAATAGCAGCCCTATAGTTAACATGGCTGCCTGTTTAGCTGAGTTGCATTTGCACCCCCGTTCACAAACGATTATGCCTGGGGGCAGGGTGTTTGTTGGTCCGTATCCGTAATAGATTGTCCCTCTGCATCAAGTCACGTTTCGCTGAGGCCTACGCTTAATGGCCGGTCGTGAAGTGGTTAAAAGTGGTAACAATGAGGGGACAACAGAAACTAGTGTTATATTAAAATATAAAAAAAATGCACTATTTGTCTTATAAGTAACCCTAATTTTAATTATAATTTTTTTTCTTCCAGTTGTGAACATGGCCATACGAGAGCTGGAGGCAACCAAACAAGAATTCCCCAAAAATATAGCGGAGCTAAAAAAAAATCAGCAACGCTTTAATCGGAAGTTGCGGCAAATGGAGGAAGTAAACCTCCACCAGCTCCGAAAACTGGACAAAATAATTCCGGAGCTGAAAAATTTGCCATAGAGGCTTTCTTTATTATTTTTGTTTTAATAAATACATTTTTTACAGTTTGATAACGTGTGTTGTTTTTTATTTTTATGTAATGTTACGGTGTAATTTTAGACATTTGTTGTAAGGCCCCTTTATTCCAGGGTCAGGAGGACAGACAGCAGAACAGACAGCATTAGGTACACGGTTGTAAGGCTACTTTCATATTAGCGTTCGGGGCTCCGACCATAAGCGGCGCCATGTCTATTACCCTGTTTCCATGTAACTGCGGCTGCTGTATGTAATGATAATGAATTATTACTTTGGCCCAGACTAAATTGTCCGTACTGTAACCCTATTGGTTACAATAAAACAAAACACAACAAATTTTATAGAACAATAAAGTTTTATAAAACAATATTTAAATAAAAAAACAGCCCCAAAAAACAAATGAAAAATAAAATAAAAAATTAAGGCAATTTTTTTATTTCTTTGATTTTTTGCAGCAGTCCATCCATGGCCCTTTTGTTGGCCTCCTCTTCTAGGGTCAGCTCGTCCCTCACCCTTTTCAGCAGCTGCGCCCTCAATTTTCTCTTACGGTCGCACTGCTCCTGCTACACTTTTTTGACTTCTGTCAATAACTTGTTGATCGCTGTAAAAGAAAAGGAAATATACATTTTAATTCTACTTTAAAAGACAATCATTGCTTGGTGTATAAAGCAGATAAAGTCCCGTCTGACTCAGGAAGAAGTACATCAGCGAATTAAAAAGATTAAAATAGACAAGTCGCCAGGACTGGGTGGCATACACCCCCATATCCTAAGGGAATTAAGTAATGTCATAGCCAGACCCTTATTTCTGATATTTGCAGACTCTATACTGACAGGGAATGTCCCACAGGATTGGCGCATGGCAATATTCAAAAAGGGTCCAAAAACAGAGCCTGGAATCTATAGGCCGGTAAGTTTAACCTCTGTTATGGGTAAACTGTTAGAGGGTTTTCTGAGAGATGCTATGTTAGAGCATCTCAACGGAAATAAGCAAATAACGCCATATCAGCATGGGTTCGTGAGGGATCGGTCATGCCAAACTAATTTAATCAGTTTCTATGAGGAGGTAAGTTCTAGACTTGACAGCGGCGAATCAATGGATGTCGTGTATCTGGACTTCTGCAAAGCATTTGAGACTGTACTGCATAAAAGGTTAGTATATAAAATGAGAATGCTCGGACTGGGAGAAAACGTCTGTATGTGGGTAAGTAACTGGCTGAGGGATAGAAAACAGAGGGTGGTTATTAACGGTACACACTCAGATTAGGTCACTGTCACTAGTGGGGTACCTCAGGGGTCAGTACTGGAGGGGTCACTGTCACTAGTGGGGTACCTCAGGGGTCAGTACTGGAGGCGTCACTGTCACTAGTGGGGTACCACAGGGGTCAGTACTGGAGGGGGTCACTGTCACTAGTGGGGTACCTCAGGGGTCAGTATTGGGCCCTATTCACTTCAATATATTTTTATTAATGGTCTTGTAGAAGGCTTGCATAGTAAAGTATCAATTTTCGCAGATGACACTAAACTGAGTAAAGTAATTTACACTGGAGAACAGTATACTGTATATATACTACAGAGGACAGTATACTGTGTATATACTCCAGAGGACAGTATACTGTGTATATACTCCAGAGGACAGTATACTGTGTATATACTCCAGAGGACAGTATACTGTATATATATGCTACAGAGGACAGTATACTGTATATATACACTACAGAGGACAGTATACTGTATATATACTACAGAGGACCGTATACTGTATATATATATATACTACAGAGGACAGTATACTGTGTATATATACTACAGAGGACAGTATGCTACTACAGAGCGATCTGGATAGATTGGAGGCTTGGGCAGATAAGTGGCAGATGAGGTTTAACACTGACAAATGTAAGGTTATGCACATGGAAAAGAATAATGCAAGTCACCCGTACATATTAAATGGTAAAACACTCGGTAACACTGACATGGAGAAGGACCTAGGAATTTTGGTAAACAGCAAACTAAGCTGTAGAAACCAGTGTCAGGCAGCTGCTGCCAAGGCCAATAAGATAACGGGTTGCATCAGAAGGGGCATAGATGCCAGTGATGAGAACATAGTCCTACCACTTTACAAATCAATAGTCAGGTCACACATGGAGGACTGTGTACAGTTCTGGGCTCCTGTGAACAAGGCAGACATAGCAGAGCTGGAGAAGGTCCAGAGGAGGGCAACTAAAGTAATAACTGTAATGGGGGGACTACAGTACCCTGAAAGATTATCAAAATTAGGGTTCTTCACTTTAGAAAAAAGACGACTGAGGGGAGATCTAATAACTATGTATAAATATATCAGGGGTCAGTACAGAGATCTATCCCATCATCTATTTGTCCCCAGGACTGTGACTGTGACGAGGGGACATCCTCTGCGTCTGGAGGAAAGAAGGTTTGTACACAAACATAGAAAAGGATTCTTTATGGTAAGAGCAGTGAGACTATGGAACTCTCTGCCTGAGGAGGTGGTGATGGTGAGTGCAATAAAGGAATTCAAGAGCGGCCTGGATGTATTTCTGGAGTGTAATAATATTACAAGCTATAGCTACTAGAGAGGGGTCGTTGGTCCAGGGAGTTATTCTGATTGCCGGATTGGAGTTGGGAAGGAATTTTGTATTCCCCTAAAGTGAGGAAAATTGGCTTCTACCTCCCAGGGTTTTTTGCAGGATGACAGGCCGAACTGGATGGACAAATGTCTTTTTTCGGCCTTTTATGCTATGTTACTGTGTTACTATGTTAATCCATTATATATTGGTTTAGTTAGGATTAATAATAGTTCTTTAGACTTTAGGGTTATGGATTTAGTAGTTAAGTTGATGCTTTTGATGTAGATTAATTACTTTATAGTGTTCATGTTTTATATTACTGTTGTGTGTTGTACGTTCTTTGCTGACAGTTTCATAGTTTTTACACCGTTTTTTAGATAAATATTTATGTTTTGTGCACTTTATTTTTTAGTCTAAGAAAAATGTTATATTTTGGATGCTCATTACATCCAATATTAAACAGTATGCCTCATTCAGATACTTTACGGAAATCAGTACACCAGTAACATCAGCTAGCTGTAAAAAAAACTTTACGTGGAATTAATTAGGGTCCGTGTTTTTGGACTGAGTGCCCAGACAGATATAGTGGCACAGGTATCTCCTGTACTCCATCAAGCCTTTTTAATAAAGTTTGGATTAAAAATGCTGTTCTCTTCAAGTGTGGACAGGAGATGTGAAAACTGAACCTGCAGAGAAATGAGCGCGGTCTCTGACAGACCCTAAAGAGTGGTGATATACTAATATTTTTGTTACACTGCTTGGAGCGAACGCAAAGTGGGGGACTTTAGGTTATGCAATATCTGAAGTCTGAATAACAATTAGAGGTTGAACTTGTTTATAATTCTTTTCTTGAATAAAATCTGCCTGTGGTGAAGACTAAACTGACACCTGTATGTGTGTGGGGACATTAAAACATCAACAGAATATATTTACCCTCCTGGCGGGGGGTGGTCACCACCTCGTCGTCCTCCTCCTCCTCATCCTCCTGGACCTGAACTGCATCAGGTGGGCTCTGGGCCTGATGCCCTGATGGTCCTGCCTGCTCCTCTTCCTGCTCATCCTCCTCCGTAACCTCCTCTTCCACCTCCACCTTCTTCTTATTCGAGCGCTTAGGGTGCACTTTTGGAAGAGGCACCCCTGTAATGAACACATTTTTAAAAAATAACAAGATAAACAAGCAAAGCAAAAAAAAAAAAAGCTAACGGTACACAAATTAATCTATGGTGGGATCTGGATGGGATAATGATTATTATTACCCCTATGTTTGATTTCACATGATTTGGTGTTCGATGAAACTATGAATGAAGTCTTTCAGATGGTTTACACTTGAGTATGCTAATAGCTAGGATGAGGTACCGGGGGGTATTGGTTCGCAAGGTACTGTTGCAGGGTTATTGAAATGAGGTGGACCAAGTCAACTGTTTTGACATTGGATAAGGGTTTACATCATATATCTGTATCTCGCTGTGAGTGTATGTATATATTGTAAAGGGATAATCAGCTACGTGTCCCAACATTTACCAAATTCGTGCTGGAGAACTTTTAGGCAGAAGAGAAACCCAACTAAATTATTTATTGCAAATTTCCAACGTTCCCATTGTACCTGAATACCAGTATAGTCTGTCTTCCACACAATTATCATTTTGCTGTAACAGCTGCCTACATTCAATATGCTGACTGTGCTGTTAATAGTGTGCCTGCGAAGCTGTATGGTAGGAAATGTCTAAAGCCGATTAGTACGCCTTAGACCTTTTCAAGGGTATGCGGCCCACAGAGAGGGCTCTGAGTGCCGCCTCTAGCACCCGTCCCATCGGTTCGACACCACTGAACTAAGTTATCAGTTGTAAAGGGATAGAAATACTTATTTGCATAACTGAACACATAAATAACAATAGGTGGGTGATAGAAAAATAATGTAAGCATCGTACCTGGACAGTTCTTGTCTCTGACCTCTTTGATGAGATCCATCTTGTGGCGCTTTAGGTCCGACCACTTCTTGAGCTTGGAACTTTTGGAGTGTATTGTTCCATGCAGGTGTAACATACAATTATTAGTAATTATAGTCATGTCAACCATCAAAAATATAATGTTATATCAAAACAGTAAAAGAGTAGATATTTATATAGTTCCCTATGGAACTATATGAAAGTAAAAAAAAAAAATTATATTCAAGGCAAATATGAGAACTAAACTCCACAGTGGCTGCCCCTTTAAGAGTGACTTGAATAATGACCGCCCGTTTAACAGTGACTTGAATAGTGACCACTCCTTTAACAGTGACTAGAACTGTGGCCGCCCCTTTAACAGTGACTACAACTGTGGCCGCCCCTTTAAAAGTGACTACAACTGTGGCTGCCCCTTAAACAGTGACTACAACTGTGGCAGCCCCTATAACAGTAACTAGAACTGTGGCCGCCCCTTTAAAAGTGACTAGAACTGTGGCCGCCCCGTTAAGAGTGAGTTGAATAGTGACCGCCCCTTTAAAAGTGACTAGAACTGTGGCCGCCCCTTTAACAGTGACTAGAACTGTGGATGCCCCTTTAAAAGTGACTAGAACTGTGGCCGCCCCTTTAACAGTGACTAGAACTGTGGCCGCCCCTTTAACAGTGACTAATACTGTGACCGCCCCTTTAACAGTGACTAGAACTGTGGCCGCCCCTTTAACAGTGACTAAAACTGTGACCGCCCCTTTAACAGTGACTAGAACTGTGTCCACCCCTTTAACAGTGACTAGAACTGTGACCGGCCCCTTTAACAGTGTCTAGAACTGTGGCCGCCCCTTTAACAGTGACTAATACTGTGACCGCCCCTTTAACAGTGACTAAAACTGTGACCGCCCCTTTAAAAGTGACTAGAACTGTGACCGCCCCTTTAACAGTGACTAGAACTGTGACCGCCCCTTTAACAGTGACTAGAACTGTGGCCACCCCTTTAAAAATGACTAGAACTGCGGCCGCCCCTTTAACAGTGACTAGAACTGTGGGCGCCCCGTTAAGAGTGAGTTGAATAGTGACCGCCCCTTTAAAAGTGACTAGAACTGTGGCCGCCCCCTTAACAGTGACTAGAACTGTGGACGCCCCTTTAAAAGTAACTAGAACTGTGGCCGCCCCTTTAACAGTGACTAGAACTGTGGCCGCCCCTTTAACAGTGACTAGAACTGTGACCGCCCCTTTAACAGTGACTAGAACTGTGACCGCCCCTTTAACAGTGACTAAAACTGTGACCGCCCCTTTAACAGTGACTAAAACTGTGACCGCCCCTTTAAAAGTGACTAGAACTGTGACCGCCCCTTTAACAGTGACTAGAACTGTGGCCGCCCCTTTAACAGTGACTAAAACTGTGACCGCCCCTTTAACAGTGACTAAAACTGTGACCGCCCCTTTAAAAGTGACTAGAACTGTGACCGCCCCTTTAACAGTGACTAGAACTGTGACCGCCCCTTTAACAGTGACTAAAACTGTGACCGCCCCTTTAACAGTGACTAAAACTGTGACCGCCCCTTTAAAAGTGACTAGAACTGTGGCCGCCCCTTTAAAAGTGACTAGAACTGTGGCCGCCCCTTTAACAGTGACTAGAACTGTGGCCGCCCCTTTAACAGTGACTAGAACTGTGACCGCCCCTTTAACAGTGACTAGAACTGTGACCGCCCCTTTAACAGTGACTAAAACTGTGACCGCCCCTTTAACAGTGACTAAAACTGTGACCGCCCCTTTAAAAGTGACTAGAACTGTGACCGCCCCTTTAACAGTGACTAGAACTGTGTCCACCCCTTTAACAGTGACTAGAACTGTGACCGGCCCCTTTAACAGTGTCTAGAACTGTGGCCGCCCCTTTAACAGTGACTAATACTGTGACCGCCCCTTTAACAGTGACTAAAACTGTGACCGCCCCTTTAAAAGTGACTAGAACTGTGACCGCCCCTTTAACAGTGACTAGAACTGTGACCGCCCCTTTAACAGTGACTAGAACTGTGGCCACCCCTTTAAAAATGACTAGAACTGCGGCCGCCCCTTTAACAGTGACTAGAACTGTGGCCGCCCCTTTAACAGTGACTAGAACTGTGGCCGCCCCTTTAACAGTGACTAGAACTGTGGCCGCCCCTTTAACAGTGACTAGAACTGTGGCCGCCCCTTTAGGAGTGACTTGAATAGTGACTGCCCCTTTAAAAGTGACTAGAACTGTGGCCGTCCCTTTAACAGTGACTAAAACTGTGACCGCCCCTTTAACAGTGACATACTTTTTTCGGTAGAATTACTTACAGTGATCAAAGCTTCCAGCTCCTCTTGATTAAAATTGCTCTTGGCCATTTTCAAATAAAGTTCTCTGTCTCTCTCCAGTCTCCACTCCCCTTGCGATCCAAAGACAAAGACAGGCAGGCACGCACGTACGGACGCACAAACACGATTATTTAAATGACGTATTATCGCGATAACAAACCAAACATGGTAGACTGTATAAGTTGAAATCGCAATTCGATTCATTCAGGTTATAATAATCAAATTGCGATTTCAACTTTTAACGTATATTCGTAATATTGCTCTAACTTTAACTTCATATTTTATGCTAAGTTGAAATCGCAATTCGATTAATTCAAGTTATAATAATCGAATTGCAATTTCAACTTTTTACATATATTCTTAATGCTCTAACTTCGTCTTTTAGAATATTCGTAATATTCTAAAAGACGAAGTTAGGGCAATAAAACGAATATTCTAAAAGACGAAGTTAGAGCAATATTGAGAATATTCGTAAAATACACATATAGATTGTAATTTAGCTATTATACTAATATAGTAATTTTTTTTAATAGTGTACATATTTTACAAAACTTAAATTCATAAGAAACAACAAAAATTTGAGAAAAAAAAGGATTATAGCACTATATTAGCTAAATTACAATCTATATGTGTATTTTACGAAAATTCGTAATATTGCTCTAACTTCGTCATTTAGAATATTACGAATATTCTAAAAGATGGAGTTAGAGCAATATTAAGAATATTCGTAAAATACACATATAGCCTAGCCATAGTTAATTAGTCATAGGAACATTGCCTAAGAAAAAGAAAGAATCGCAATATGCGATTAATTAAATCGCATATTAATCGCGATAATTGGAATAATTACGAATATTCGATTTCGACGAATATAACACGAATATTCAATCGAATATTCGCGAAATATTGCAAAATCGAATATGGCACCTCCCGCTCATCACTAGTGCTGGGAGAGGACGTGGCTGTTCTGCCACATCCACACGTCCTAGTGTACCAACTACCTCAGGTCCCAGTAGCCGCCAGAATTTACAGCGATATTTGGTGGGGCCCAATGCCGTTCTAAGGATGGTAAGGCCTGAGCAGGTACTGGCATTAGTCAATTGGGTGGCCGACAGAGGATCCAGCACGTTCACATTATCTCCCACACAGTCTTCTGCAGAAAGCGCACAGATGGCGCCTGAAAACCAAGCCCATCAGTCTGTCACATTACCCCCATGCATACCAGGGAAACTGTCTGAACCTCAAGTTATGCAGCAGTCTCTTATGCTGTTTGAAGACTCTGCTGGCAGGGTTTCCCAAGGGCATCCACCTAGCCCATCCCCCAGCGGTGGAAGACATAGAATGCACTGACGCACAACCACTTATGTTTCCTGATGGTGAGGACATGGGAATACCACCTCAGCACGTCTCTGATGATGACGAAACACAGGTGCCAACTGCTGCGTCTTTCTGCAGTGTGCAGACTGAACAGGAGGTCAGGGATCAAGACTGGGTGGAAGACCAGATGCAGGGGACGATGAGGTCCTAGACCCCACATGGAATTAAGGTCGTGCCACTGACTTTCACAGTTCGGAGGAAGAGGCAGTGGTGAGACCGAGCCAACAGCATAGCAAAAGAGGGAGCAGTGGGCAAAAGCAGAACACCCGCCGCCAAGAGACTCCGCCTGCTACTGACCGCCGCCATCTGGGACCGAGCACCCCAAAGGCAGCTTCAAGGAGTTCCCTGGCATGGCATTTCTTAAAAAAATGTGCTGACGACAAGACCCGAGTGGTTTGCACGCTGTGCCATCAGAGCCTGAAGCGAGGCATTAACGTTCTGAACCTTAGCACAACCTGCATGACCAGGCACCTGCATGCAAAGCATGAACTGCAGTCGAGTAAACACCTTAAAAACAAGGAAGTCACTCAGGCTCCCCCTGCTACCTCTTCTGCTGCTGCCGCCTCGGCCTCTTCTGCTGCTGCCTCCTCGACCTCTTCTGCTGCTGCCGCCTCGGCCTCTTCCACCGCCTCTGGAGGAACGTTGGCACCTGCCGCCCAGCAAACAGGGGATGTACCACCAACACCACCACCTCCGTCATCAAGCATCTCAACCATGTCACACGGCAGCGTTCAGCTCTCCATCTCACAAACATTTGAGAGAAAGCGTAAATTCCCACCTAGCCACCCTCGATCCCTGGCCCGGAATGCCAGCATTTCTAAACTACTGGCCTATGAAATGCTGTCATTTAGGCTGGTGGACACAGACCGCTTCAAACAGCTCATGTCGCTTGCTGTCCCACAGTATGTTGTTCCCAGCCGCCACTACTTCTCCAAGAGAGCCGTGCCTTCCCTGCACAACCAAGTATCCGATAAAATCAAGTGTGCACTGCGCAACGCCATCTGTGGCAAGGTCCACCTAACCACAGATACGTGGACCAGTAAGCACGGCCAGGGACGCTATATCTCCCTAACTGCACACTGGGTAAATGTAGTGGCAGCTGGGCCCCAGGCGGAGAGCTGTTTGGCGTACGTCCTTCCGCCGCCAAGGATCGCAGGGCAACATTCTTTGCCTCCTGTTGCCTCCTCCTCCTACTCGGCTTCCTCCTCCTCTTCTTCCACCTGCTCATCCAGTCAGCCACACACCTTCACCACCAACTTCAGCACAGCCCGGGGTAAACGTCAGCAGGCCATTCTGAAACTCATATGTTTGGGGGACAGGCCCCACACCGCACAGGAGTTGTGGCGGGGTATAGAACAACAGACCGACGAGTGGTTGCTGCCGGTGAGCCTGGTGGTGTGCGATAATGGGCGAAATCTCGTTGCAGCTCTGGGACTAGCCGGTTTGACGCACATCCCTTGCTTGGCGCATGTGCTGAATTTGGTGGTGCAGTAGTTCATTCACAACTACCCGACATGTCAGAGCTGCTGCATAAAGTGCGAGCCGTCTGTTCGCGCTTCTGGCGTTCACATCCTGCAGCTGCTCGCCTGTCTGCGCTACAGCGTAACTTCGGCATTCCTGCTCACCGCCTCATATGCGACGTGCCCACCAGGTGGAACTCCACCTTGCACATGCTGGACAGACTGTGTGAGCAGCAGCAGGCCATAGTGGAGTTTCAGCTGCAGCACGCACGGGTCAGTCACACTGCGGAACAGCACCACTTCACCACCAATGACTGGGCTTCCATGCGAGACCTGTGTGCCCTGTTGCGCTGTTTCGAGTACTCCACCAACATGGCCAGTGGCGATGACGCCGTTATCAGCGTTACAATACCACTTCTATGTCTCCTTGAGAAAACACTTAGGGCGATGATGGAAGAGGAGGTGGCCCAGGAGGAGGAGGAGGTGGAAGAGGGGTCATTTTTAGCACTTTCAGTCCAGTCTCTTCGAAGTGACTCAGAGGGAGGTTTTTTGCAACAGCAGAGGCCAGGTACAAATGTGGCCAGCCAGGGCCCACTACTGGAGGACGAGGATGACGAGGATGAGGAGGAGGTGGAGGAGGATAAGGATGAAGCATGGTCACAGCGGAGTGGCACCCAACGCAGCTCGGGCCCATCACTGGTGCGTGGCTGGGGGGAAATGCAGGACGATGACGATATGCCTCCCACAGAGGACAGCTTGTCCTTACCTCTGGGCAGCCTGGCACACATGAGGACTACATGCTGCAGTGCCTGTGCAACGACAGCAGAGTTGCCCACATTTTAACGTGTGCGGACTACTGGGTTGCCACCCTGCTGGATCCACGGTACAAAGAAAATGTGCCCACCTTACTTCCTGCACTGGAGCGTGATAGGAAGATGCGCGAGAACAATCGCACGTTGGTAGACGCGCTACTGAGAGCATTCCCAAATGTCACAGGGGAACAAGTGGAAGCCCTAGGTCAAGGCAGAGGAGGAGCAAGAGGTCGCCAAGGCCGCTGTGTCATGGCCAGATCCTCTGAGGGCAGGGTTAGCATGGCAGAGATGTGGAAAAGTTTTGTCAACACGCCACAGCTAACTGCACCACCACCTGATACGCAAAGTGTTAGCAGGAGGCAACATTTCACTAACATGGTGGTACAGTACGTGTGCACACCACTCCACGTACTGACTGATGGTTCGGCCACATTCAACTTCTGGGTCTCTAAATTGTCCACGTGGCCAGAGCTAGCCTTTTATGCCTTGGAGGTGCTGGCCGGCCCGGCGGCCAGCGTTTTGTCTGAACGTGTATTCAGCACGGCAGGGGGCGTCATTACAGACAAACGCAGCCGCCTGTCTACAGCCAATGTGGACAAGCTGACGTTCATAAAAATGAACCAGGCATGGATCCCACAGGACCTGTCCATCCCTTGTGCAGATTAGACATTAACTACCTCCCCTTAACCATATATTATTGTACTCCAGGGCACTACCTCATTCAATCCTATTTTTATTTTCATTTTACCATTATATTGCGGGGCAACCCAAAGTTGAATAAACCTCTCCTCTGTCTGGGTGCCGGGGCCTAAATATCTGACAATGGACTGTTCCAGTGTTGGGTGACGTGAAGCATGATTCTCTGCTATGACAAGAAGACTGTTTCCCTGCTGACATGAAGCCAGATTCTCTGTTACAGGACCTCTCTCCTCTGCCTGGATGCCGGGGCCTAAATATCTGACAATGGACTGTTCCAGTGTTGGGTGACGTGAAGCATGATTCTCTGCTATGACATGAAGACTGTTTCCCTGCTGACATGAAGCCATATTCTCTGTTACGGGACCTCTCTCCTCTGCCTGGGTGCCTGGGCCTAAATATCTGACAATGGACTGTTCCAGTGGTGGGTGAGGTGAAGCATGATTCTCTGCTATGACATGAAGACTGATTCTCTGGTGACATGAAGCCAGATTCTCTGTTACAGGACCTCTCTCCTCTGCCTGGGTGCTGGGGCCTAAATATATGACAATGGACTGTTACAGTGGTGGGTGACGTGAAGCCTGATTCTCTGCTATGACATGAAGACTGATTCTCTGCTGACATGAAGCCAGATTCTCTGTTACGGGACCTCTCTCCTCTGCCTGGGTGCCTGGGCCTAAATATCTGACAATGGACTGTTCCAGTGTTGGGTGAGGTGAAGCATGATTCTCTGCTATGACATGAAGACTGATTCTCTGCTGACATGAAGCCATATTCTCTGTTACGGGACCTCTCTCCTCTGCCTGGATGCCGGGGCCTAAATATCTGACAATGGACTGTTCCAGTGTTGGGTGACGTGAAGCATGATTCTCTGCTATGACATGAAGACTGATTCTCTGCTGACATGAAGCCATATTCTCTGTTACGGGACCTCTCTCCTCTGCCTGGGTGCCTGGGCCTAAATATCTGACAATGGACTGTTTCAGTGGTGGGTGACGTGAAGCATGATTCTCTGCTATGACATGAAGACTGATTCTCTGCTGACATGAAGCCAGATTCTCTGTTACGGGACCTCTCTCCTCTGCCTGGATGCCGGGGCCTAAATATATGACAATGGACTGTTACAGTGGTGGGTGACGTGAAGCCAGATTCTCTGCTATGGGACTTCTCTCCAATTGATATTGGTTAATTTTAATTTTTATTCATTTCCCTATCCACATTTGTTTGCAGGGGATTTACCTACATGTTGCTGCCTTTTGCAGCCCTCTAGCCCTTTCCTGGGCTGTTTTACAGCCTTTTTAGTGCCGAAAAGTTCGGGTCCCCATTCACTTCAATGGGGTTCGGGTTCGGGACGAAGTTCGGATCGGGTTCGGATCCCGAACCCCAACATTTCCGGGAAGTTCGGCCGAATGTCTCGAACCCGAACATCCAGGTGTTCGCTTATCTCTACTATCTGGCATAAAAGTAAGGAAATTCTAAAATAGAAGTGCTACAGGTTGGCTTAAATTAGTTATGATTAGTCATAACTTTATTTTTCAAACCAACATCTGGATTGGAATACTTTTGTATTTGCAGGTCATTAAAAAATGAGTTATAAAGCCACTGAGTTATTCAGTGAAGCCACTGAGTTATTCTGTGAAATGTATTTGTATAGCACCACCTGCTGTTTGTTGTTTTCTTATTTCTCTGTTCACGTGAGTAACAACACTTAGATGGTCAAACTGGACACAAATGCTAAGTTCCATCGTCCAACCAGTGGCGGATCCAGGGGGGGGGGCAACTAGGCAATTGCCCCCCCCCCCCCCCCGAGCTGGCGGCGGGCGGCGGGCGGCGGCAGCGGGGCACAGGGAGAAGAGCGCTTCCATTGTGGAAGCGCTCATCTCCAGTCATCTGTATCGCCGTCCTCAGGACAGCGATACAGATGCCTGCCAGTGCTGCGGTAGGGGAGGGAGAGGCGTGTCCCTTTCCCTTCCTCTGATAGGCTGCAGGCCTAGTGCCTGCAGCCTATCAGAGGCTGGCGCAGGCGGCGCGATGACATCATCGCGCCGCCTGAGTCATACAGCGTGGGACACAGGCCAGAAGAGGCCTGCATCGCATCGATGACATGGAGGTATGTGTTTTTTTTTTTGTTTTTGTTTTTTTATTATATACAATACTTTTACAGGGGGGACTGTTATTACGGGCACCTGGGGGCTGTTATTACTGGCGGGGGCTGTTTTTACTGGCGGGGGCTGTTATTACTGGCAAAGGGGGGGCTGTTATTACTGGCAAAGGGGGGCTCTTATTACTGGCAAAGGGGGCTGTTATTACTGGCAATGGGGGGGCTGTTATTACTGGCAAAGGGGGCTGTTATTACTGGCAAAGGGGGCTGTTATTACTGGCACCTGGGGGCTGTTATTACTGGTGGGGGCTGTTATTACTGGTGGGGGCTGTTATTACTGGCAAAGGGGGGGCTGTTATTACTGGCAAAGGGGGGGCTGTTATTACTGACAAAGGGGGGCTGTTATTACTGACAAAGGGGGGCTGTTATTACTGGCAAAGGGGGGCTGTTATTACTGGCAAAGGGGGCTGTTAATACTGGCAAAGGGGGGGCTATTACTGGCAAAGGGGGCTGTTATTACTGGCAAAGGGGGGCTGTTATTACTGGCACCTGGGGGCTGTTATTACTGGCGGGGGCTGTTATTACTGGCAAAGGGGGGGCTGTTATTACTGGCAAAGGGGGCTGTTATTACTGGCAAAGGGGGGGCCCTGTTATTACTGGCGGGGGCTGTTATTACTGGCAAAGGGGGCTGTTATTACTGGCACCTGGGGGCTGTTATTACTGGCAAAGGGGGCTGATATTACTGGCACCTGGGGGCTGTTATTACTGGCAAAGGGGGGCTGTTATTACTGGCACCTGGGGGCTGTTATTACTGGCGGGGGCTGTAATTACTGGCAAAGGGGGGCTGTTATTACTGGGGGCTGTTATTACTGGCACAGAGGGGCTGTTATTACTGGGGGCTGTTATTACTGGCACAGAAGGGCTGTTATTACTGGGGGCTGTTATTACTGGCACAGGGGGGCTGTTACTACTGGGGGCTGCTATTACTGGCATAGGGGGCTATTATTACTGGCACATGCTTGGGGGCACTATAGGGGCATCTACTGAGGCCACAAAGAAGGGGTATTTTATATGGGCTCTCTGTACAGTACAATTTTATACTGGGACACATTATGGCGGGTACTATGGGGAAGGGGGGAGAGGAGTACTATGGGGTCATCTACGGGGGGCACTAAGAAGGGGTATTTTATACTTGCAAATTATGTGGGACACTGAGGGCATCTACTGGAGCATTTTATACTGGTACATTATGGGGGGCACTAGGAGGAAGGAGGGATTGGAGCACTATGGGGTCATTTACTAGGGGCACTATATAGGGGTATTTTATACTGGCACATTATGGGGGCACTATGGGGACATTAGCTCAACTGGGGGCATTACAAGGGGGTATTTGTTGCACTGTCACGTTATAAGGAGAATTATTACTACTGGGGGGCATTATGATGGGCTTTATTACTCCCTCATGGTATGACCCCCTAGTAGCAGCACCAGCCTCTCCCTGCTCTGCTATCCATCTGCCCCTTCTCCAAATCCTTATTATGGAATCTTTCTCATTAGGATAAAACACAACATCAGCTCCACCGAGCCCCCGGCCAAAGTGTGGAAGTGGCGCCCGAGATCCCCAAGGGCCAAGCCAAGTAACTGTAAGTGTTCATGTGAAATATGTTTGTTATACACATATAGCCTACACTGTGGAGTCTGTTCTATAAGCACCATTGTTTTGTGGCGGCAGGACAGAAAATAATCTGAAAGTGCCCCTCCCGAGACCAGGCTCTGAATCCGCCACTGCGTCCAACTGCAGGCAGCGGAACAAACTATTAGAAGCTGTGGCAGTTATGGGGAGAGAGCTACAGCAGAAAGTACATGCCCCCTGAGAAAGGACACAATCCTTGATTTTCATTTTTTTCTATTAATTATGGGATAACTCCTTTAAGTCACCTGAGTTGTGCACCAACTATATTGAATTGAGAGATGAATTCAAAATCTACAATGAAAAAAGCAACATTTTAGAGGGTGACTCTCCATCTATTTTATTTATATATATTTTTTAATTAATTATACAACGGAAAATTCTAGGCCGTCAGCTTTACCTGACAACCCCCCATACGCATGCAGAAAATTACAAAACACCATGGGGTAGAATATACTAAGGGCTCATGCATATGAACATATTTTATTTCCGTGCCTGTTCCATTATTTTAGCTAATTGGTGGAACAGCAGGTCCAGCTCACTGTAGCTCCACCTATCTACTAAGCACTTAGTGCCACAAAGGAGAGGGAGGGGAATTGCTCTTCTCTGTACTCCTACTCTGCCTTTTTGATGCTGTAGCCAGGGTCCACTCTATGTTTTCTGCTGCCTGCGGTGAAAATTGAAATGGCACTCCTCCTCCTCGTGTCAAATTCTCAATCTATCTCCTCCCCCCAGCCAGGAATATTCAGCATTAAATACCTTTTACATGCAGTGATGTCTCCTCTTCTGATGTAGACGTTATCTTTCCTCATCTTCTCCATTCGACCCAGACTGCCATGATGACTTCATCATGTTATTATCCTCCTCCTCCTTCTGGTGCATTTACATTGTTAGCCTGCAACTACTCCCAATACTATGCCCTCTCTGCTCCCAAATGCACACAAACACTATACTTCAGAAATAATGTCATACAGATAGTCCTTTCCCATAGTAATAGTGCTCCTCAAATTCTCACCAAGAGTGCCGTCATTATCAATTGTACCTCCTACAGTACCTTCAATAGTATATAATAATGTTTCATAAGAGTGCCTCTTTTAGTAGAAGTGCCATTCATATTGTAGCCAATAATAATAATGCCCCCTCAGTACCTCCGGTAGTAATAATATCCCCACAGAGCCCCCCCCAGTACAAATAAAGCATCCCTATAGTGCCCCAGTGGTAAAAGGACTCCCTATCGCACCCTCTGCAGTAATAAGGACCCTTATAATGTCCTCTGTAGTAATAAGAGTGATCTGTGAGGTACTCCTATAGAGTATCCAGTAGTAATAATGCTCTCATACTGTCCCAAGTATTTATAACACTCCCTGTAGTAGCCCAGTAATTATGCCCCCCCCCCCCCCGCTGTAGTGCCCCAGTATTTATAGTGTCCTCTTGCAGTGCCTCCTGTAGTTATAATGCTTCTTGTAGTACCCCACCAGGATTTATAATGCCCCCCTGCAGTGCCCCCCAAAATAATAATGAATCAGCCCCTCCAACATACAGGCCCATGTACATAACATTTTCCCGTCCTTCCAGAATACAGTACTATGAATGAAACATCACTCCTCTTTCTCCCACTCCCTCCAACATACAGTCCCATGTAAATAATATCACTTGCTCCCTCGAGCCCCTTCCACCAACATAAAATTCCATGTAAATAACATCACACTCTCCCCCAACCACATCCAATCTACAGTCCCATGTAAATAATATTGCTCCCTTCCCTTCAGTCCTTCTTCAAACAGTACCAGGTAAATAACATCACTGCCTCCAGGCAGTTAAGGGGTATAGGAGTAGAGAACTACAACTCACAAAATTTCTGTGGCTCTCACACCCAATGTTCCTCTCCATTGCTGAACTCTGCCCCATCCTGCATTGATCACATGATGGTGACATCATCACAGGTACATGCCTGTGTGTGCCTAATGGTAAATATGGCCCTGATGCTAGGGTGGATTTAAACAATATTTTGAGGATGTGGATGAAAAGACAGGAACCAACCCCATCCTTGGAACTACAGCCATCTGCATCAGTAGTAAATGTACAGTAAGTAACAGTATCTACTGTAAGTAAAAAAAAAAAAAAAAAAAAAAAAAAAAAGCTTGATGGTCTATTACAATTTCTGTGTTAAATTATGTCATTGCCAGTGCATTGGGGAGTTTACAATATTTTATTCTTTCTTAGACGTATGTTAGGACCATTGGTCAACTTTCTAGAAGAACGTGCAGTGCAAACTGGTTTTCCAGAATCAGATTATTATGAGTAAATTCAGTTTGGATTTATGTTAGTTGGTAATTAGAAATGAGCGAAGTTTCGAAAAATTTGCCAAGACATTCAATGCATTCCAAATTTGTCACAAACTGCTATGAATTAAGTATACCTAGGCCACTTTACCTTACAGTACGGCCACATGGAGTGGCCGCTCTGCAGGCGGGTTGAGATCATGCTGTGGTGAAGAATTGGTCTGCCAATCAGCCTCCAGCTGCCTTTCATTTAATAGTGAAGACCACACTGTATAGTTGGTCTTCATTGTTAATGGCCGTGTAGCACCTTTAATGCACATTTAACCAGAGGCTGTTGCTGGTATGAGATTTGGCTGGTTATTGCTGTTCTTGCCTGCAATCTCCTGCAGGTTGACACTAAACACAGAATATTAATCACCTCTGGCATACCCACTTCTCCAATCCGAGCACTCTCTTGCTCTACAGGTGGGAGCCCTTCTTCTGCCATCTGCTTTTCCTCCTTTTCCACAACATCTAATATCGATGAGAATATGTCACCAGGAACATCCAGCTCCTCCTCTTTCAGGAGTTTACTGACTTTTTTGGGGGTAGACTTTGAAGGATGATTTGGAAGAAGTAAAACCAGACTGGATGGTATTGGTTGGCACTCTGTGAATTGGCTGCTCTACACTTAGTTTTGCTTTCTAACATGTGCAGCTGCCATGTTAGGAAAACAGATTTGTTACCACGAAGCACAAGGACATTCCTAAACTTCGGACCAAATTATTCTTCAGATGCTTCATTTCACTCAACACTATTGGTAATGTTGTGGAAAAATTATTGTTTGCTGTATGGTCGCCATCTATCCTATGGAGATGCGCAGATTCGTTCGCATTCGCGTTCGCATCTGCGCAGAGACTTTCGCACGATGGTCTGGTCGTCCCGACCGGTAGCTGATTTGTGCCCGGCCTGGTATTACTGCAGGATACCAGTGTCATGGCGCCGGCTGAGGAGGGAGGGATGGGGACCGTCGAGCGGGGGTTTCTTCATCCACGAGGATAAGGGTGGCAACGGAAAGGGCGCACATATGTGTGTGAACATGCAAACATAAGTTTGCGCGATCATTCACATCTTTGCCAGCCAATCACTTCATACTGTAACTTGTCTCCTCATTGGTCATGATTGTAAGACCGCCTTCCAGCCAATCACTTCATACCATAACCTGTCTCCTCATTGGTCATGATTGTAAGACCGCCTTCCAGCCAATCACTTCATACCATAACCTGTCTCCTCATTGGTCATGATTGTAAGACTGCCTCCCATCTTCTGGTATAAATAAACCATGGCTAGCCGCTGGGAGGGAGGCACATTATTGGAACCTACTTGAGAACGTCTCTGTGATGTTATTTTGGAGGAATTGCGCACACATCGACGCACACTACACCAGGGATTTCCCGATTGTGCTTCTGCCGGTCGTTTTCGGTTGTGAGAACAAGACAAAGGAGCAGACGGCGGCATCAGTAATAATGGAGACCAATTTGAGAAGTCATGCACATAGACCCCATGTGCACCTGTACAGACCTTGTTGAGTGCTGTGCATAAGCATTTGAGCAACAGCTATACAGGTGTATGGGCACCTTAGAGGGGCTATCCCACAAGTTTAAAACTCTTTATTTTACTCTCTTATATGGTTCACATGGGACAGCCAAGCATCTCTTACTACCCAACATACAGAATAGTCCCTCACATATAGCCCATGCCTTAGAGATGATTGCATACATCCGCAGTGGGTGTATGCTGTTTGAAACAACAAACCCGGCACTCGCTGCATGCATGAGCAGACAACATGTACGGTAGAGGTCACCAGGGGTTAATATGATGTTTAGATGAATCTCTGTAGGATTGAAGTTTTGAAGTTCATGAGGAGACATGAAGTACAGAGAGGAGGGTGGGAGTGTGGCTAATGAGCAGCTATTGTATGAAGTCTCCATTACCACAGCCCCACATTAACACAGTCTGTCCTTGGCGTCCTCTCTGTGCTCCATTCCTACAGAGTTCTTAGCAGCTGTATTCAGGTTCATAATCCCTGACAAATAGAGCAGGGAGGAGGATGAGGCAGCTCTTTAGCTCAGTGTTCTAGAGTATTTGGAAAAATATTTTTAATAAAATTATTTAAATATTTTCATTTTCTTATTTCTTGGAGAACCCCTTTAAGTCTGAATTACATTTTGAATTAAATAGTAACTGAAAAACTATTGACGATGTTGAGATATTGAGCAGGCACCTTGGCTAAATACGAGGGGGGGGGGGGGGCGTCCTGTAACAACAAATTGCTTTAAAAATATAAGTAAGTTTATTTAAACAATAGGTCATTTTCTGAGGACATATTACTTTTAAGTCTGAATTAGATTTTTGCAGAGACTGGCTGTAGACCCCTCTGGAAATATTCCCAGTAGGCTGATGCCCAGTGTGCTGCGTAAGTCCTGTATATAGTTGTCAGCCAGGTAACATTATGATCCAACACTCTCAGCAATGGCTGCAGGCATCCCTCCTGAAATCAACTGTATCACTGTCCTCAGGACGACTATGCAGTTGAATACTGTGGTGTGACACGGGAGCAGATGGTTCTCTGCCCCACCGTTCACCCTCATAGGTCTCAGGCTTACCAGGCTGATGCCTATGAAGCAGTGAAATGGCTCAGTCATGGAACAATGATGTCATCAAGACTGCCTGCACAAAGTTCAAGGTATAGTGATGATGTCATCAAGACCACCTGTGCAAGGACCCAGGGATATGAGATCACCATGACCCCAGCATCTGCGCCAGGGCACAGGTGTCTCAGGGGGCACTGTGGGGCATTTTTTTAATACTGGTGCACTATGGGCATTATTATTACTAGAGGCCCTATTTGGGCATTATTATTATTGGAGGCACTATATGAACAAACACAAGACTGTCAATGTTGCTTTGTTTGTTTTTTCCTGTGTGAATAAACACTGAAGTTGTGTTTTACAAACTGTTCCTTTTGCCTCTGTTCTGCATCCGCTTACCCTGCCTGAGTGAATCTTCACAGGAGGAAGAGGCCGAGACCCCAGCAGAAGATGGAGCAAGAGGAGCCTGAGATCTTTTCTGGTTTTTCAGGTGTGTACTCCACTGCAGCTCATGCTTTGCACTTAAATGCCTGGATATGGAGGTGGTGCTCAGGTTTAGAACATTTATGCCTCGCTTCAGGCTCTGATTGCACAGCATGCAAACCACTAGCATCTTGTCATCAGCACATTGTCTGAAGAACTGCCATGCCAGGGAACTCCTTGGAGCTGGCTTTGGTGCGCTCAGTCCCTTGGTGTAGGGGGCAGTAGCAGGCATACTGGCTCGGGGACGGCAACTCTGCTTTTGCACCCTGCTCCCTCTTTTGCTTCTTTTGCTGTGCGGCTGGTGCTGTGTGACCACATCTTCCTCCAAACTGCACAGGTCACTCGCATGGCTTTGATTCCATGTGGGGTCTAGGACCTCATCATCCTCCACATCATCTTCCACCCACTCTTCACCCCTACCCCCCTTGCCGATCTGCACATGGCAGAAAGCTGCAGCAGTTGGCACCTGTGTTTCGTCATCATCAGAGACGTGCTGCGAGCCAGATTCCTAACACTCTCTCTTGCTTCAGCTGCGTGCTTCCTGTCCCTGCACTACTCAGACCTGATGGGCGGTGCTACACGTTATCCAGCTTGTATAGAGGCTGGGTCACATGATGCACCGGCCAATCACAGTTATGCCTTTACTAGGCATGGCTGTGATGGCTTCTAAGTGTCCACAGCTTAAAAGGTTGTTGATTGGCTGCCCTGCAGCCTTTCAAATGCTTTATTAAATGCCCGAACACCGAACTCGAACCCAAACTTTTCCGGCAAAGTTAGGGTTCGGGTTCGTGTACCTGAACTCGCAAAGTTCGGTACGGACCCGAACTTTACAGTTCGGGTTTGCTCAACACTAATCACGACAGTTTGGTCCTAATAGAGAAGATGAGGAAAGAGAATGTGTCTCATCTCCTTATACCCTTCCTTCTTACCTTAATTAGATACAAGTGAAGGAGGAGAAGAAGGAGAACAGAACATGACGGCTAGCACTGGCCATAACCAAGAGGCAGCTTCTGGGAAGGTATTTTGTGCTGCTGGGACAGTATCTGGTACTGCACTGTGATATTTGGTTCTGCTGGGGCAGTATTTTCTGCTGTACTGTGGTATTTAGTTCTGATGGAGTTGTATTTTGCATTGCACTGTGGAATTTGGTTCTGCTAGGGCAGTATTTTGTGCTGCACTGTGGTATTGCTGCTCCGTTTGCTAGTGTTGGTACCGCCTTCTGTCAATTTGGACTGCCCAATAAAATGCGTCCACTTTTAGTTTTTTTTTTCCAGGGTCACTATAAATTTCCAGTTCACCCTGGATGTCTGCATAATTGCCAATGGTTTCAGCACTATAAAATTATTTGAAACAAATAAATCTTTCTAGTCTCATCTGGTTTCAAAATGTAAAGAATAATATTTTATGCTGGAAATGTAAAATGTAAGTTCTATGGCAGAAAAATAGTACAAAAAATAAAGATTAAATTATAATTAAGAGTAAATAATGAATATTCTACTAAATAAAGGAACACAGGATTCAGAAAATTGTTCTTTGTCTTCTTGAACAAAACCATGTATGTATTTTTAGAGCAGATTTTACCTTTCACAGCTAGACAAATTATCTTAGAATTATTTGTGAACTGCAGAGTGTATGTAAAATGATACAAACAACATTATCACCAGGAGAGTTTCACCTTGAGCTCTTGTGTGACCTAGAAATGTCTCTAATGAGGCGTTAGGTTAATCTAGTCTACTAATGAATGACAAACAAAATTGGCTCTCAATGATTCCTTGAAATATATTGAATGTTTTTTACCTGATAAAATGAATTGTCCTGCTTTCAGATAAATATAAACTTTTGGCTATAATGATGTGAATAAAATTCTGCAGTTTCATTGATTAGAGCACTCTGTTTAAAAGACTATTGTGCCAGGTGCTCAGTTAATTTGCAGATTGAAGTATTCTGGCTCTAACCTCAGCCTTTATCAAAGCCATATTTTGATACATCATTTTTTAACTAAACCTACTTCTTCAATGCAAGCAATTCATTTCTCACCCTTAAAATACCAAACAGAAATAAAATGTCATGTTCCTTGGAACACCTTCCTGTAATTCCTCTTATTGAAAGAAGAGCAAACTCAATTATTGCAGTTTATGATGAACCAGTCAGACTTGATCTGACAGTAAGGTCATTTCATTGGTCTAACATTGTAGTATGATTAACCCCCAGCCTCTCAGGATTATGGGTATTATTTTTAAAGGGTTGTTAGACGTTTATGACATGGCAGATAAAATTCATAAGAACCAGGCAGCAGTGACGCTTATCTGTGTTCAGAATAACTCCCTACCTAAATTTTAACAAAAACTTCCACTATATTTGAGATCTTTTGAAGCAGTCTGTATAGCAGAAAATGGCTGAGATTTACTTATAGTAATGATGACGCCAGCTTTGACAGGCTGTCTAAACCTGCACCAGATTTATCACTGGGGCTCAGGCTGGATGATAAATATGGTGCAGGGATAGACACTTTTCACCAACACTATACTAATTATTGGTTGGCTTACATCGAGACAGATTTTTTATGCCAGAATTATGCCAAACCTTTGGCACAAAATGGCGCATCTTAGGCCCTTCCCCTATCACGTGAAGCTCCATCTCTTTCCATTAAACCCCACACTCTTAGGCCTCTTTCACACTACAGTATGTTGAATTCAGTGTTTTGCGTTCCGTTTTTCACGGATCCGTTGTTCCGTTTTTTGCTTCCGTTGTGGTTCCGTTTCCGTTCCGTTGTTCCGTTCCGTTTTTCCGTATGGCATATACAGTATACAGTAATTACATAGAAAAAATTGGGCTGGGCATAACATTTTCAATTGATGGTTCCGCAAAAAACGGAACGGATACGGAAGACATACGGATGCATTTCCGTATGTGTTCCGTTTTTTTTGCGGACCCATTGACTTGAATGGAGCCACGGACTGTGATTTGCGGCCAAATATAGGACATGTTCTATCTTTTCAACGGAACGGAAAAACGGAAATACGGAAACGGAATGCATACGGAACACATTCCGTTTTTTTGCGGAACCATTGAAATGAATGGTTCCGTATACGGACCGTATACGGAACGCAAAAAACGGACCGCAAAACGGAAAAAAAAGACGGTAGTGTGAAAGAGGCCTTACTCTTACATGTACCACCAAGGAGGGTGCATGCACATAGCATTGCTGTGTGCGTGAGCACAGAAACTGGTTAATTTTTTGACCTAGGATAGCTAGCATTTTGTTAGTCAAGATACAGTAAGCAAAGAAATTTACAAATGATTACTTGTATTCCCCCTTATTAGTTATCTGGTGTAAATGCAATAAAAAAGGAGCATTAAAAACACAGACAACATATTTATTGATTCCTATTTGGTAGAAAAAGTGGGTACAACCGTTCAGCCAGGCACAATACTGATTTACTAAGCTTCACTATGCTTTATGCTTGGCTTAAAGGGGTTGTCTCACTTCAGTAAGTGGCATTTATCATGTAGACAAAGTTATTACAAGGCACTTACTAAAGTATTGTAATTGTCCATATTGCCTAATTTGCTGGCTTGATTCATTTTTCCATCACATTATACACTACTCGTCTCCAGGGGTTACGACCACCCTGGAATCCAGCAGTGGTGGCCATGCTTGTACACTATAGAAAAAAAATGCTGGACTCTCTGGTCGCTGGGACCAAGGGAGCACTCATAGGTACGCATGTGCAGCAAATCCTGTATTGGCCACCTCATATTTGTGCTGCAGGGGCTGCTGCAATCCCTGGAAAATAGCAGAAAAATGCAAAAGAAAATATGAATCAAGCCAGTAAAGGGGACAATATCAATCACAATATATTAGTAAGTGCCTTGTATTAACTTCTTCTACATGCTAAATGCCATGTGCTGAAGTGAGGCAACTCATTAAGAGAAGTGGGGATGAACAATGTTAGGTACCACTTGCATATTCCCTGTGTTACTGTAGTCTTCAACAAGCAGGTACAATGTCAGGGAATATAGATGTCAGTGCACTTTTACACAAGTTGATGATCAGAAATGAATGTTCAAAGGAATGTTTGTTCAGCTGATCACTGGCCCATCTAGACACCCGCCGGATCAGCCAACAAATGAGCAAACTCCCATTTGTCGTCTGATCGGATCTTTTCATGTAGTCACAAAATAATCATGTGTCAGCCGCATATTGTGCTGTGTAAACAGGAAATCTGGTGACAACATGCAGACTGTACGGGAGATAAACGATCATAATAGCCATTGTTTTCAGTTTTGAATCGGCCACTGTAAAGTGCTAATCGACTTGTAAAATTGGTAATTCCAGCTGGCCGCAAATCACTGTGTAAATGGACCTGAAAACACATTTTTCCTGCTAATAAGCTTCATAATATGTGACCCTTTCAGCCATGGAATCTTTTCAGACGGCTACATTTGCTTTTTTACATTCTTCAGACAGTATTTGTATGCAATTAGTTAGTTATTATGGTATAATTTGTCTTAGAAAATACATGAAGTAATATTAAATAGTTCAAACCATTCATGTAGCATTTTAAAAACTCATTCTGATGCCTGATTCTCCCATATTCCTACTCTGGTTTCAGTACAACCAAACTTTTCATTGTAGTTAAACATATGGATCATTTATAAATAATTGATGCTCATAGGAACAATAATCATGTCATGTTGAATCAATTATGTAAGCCTGACGTGCATGGAATAGTAGAGTTTGAGTTGTTTGTGCGAGGGGCCAGTGCAAGCTTTTTTTTTAGGAAAAAAAAATACTAAAAATGCTGTTTTTATTTTAAAGCTGTAATCATACTGGTGATAAAAGCCTTGATAATATATTTTTAACAAAGGATGTATATCTGTCATGTTGTTCCAGCGCCATGAATTCAGTTCAGCATTTCAATTTGATTTGCATTTCTTATGTTACGAGTACCATACAAAGGGGAACCATTTCACAATTCATATAGTATTAAGCTGCCTGCCAAAATACTCCAACCTTTAGGCCAGACTCCTGATGTCAGTACCTTCTGTATTGTCGAGATAATCAGAGGTGAACTGAAGTTCATTGGGTCCACCAGAGGAAATTGTTCTGAGGGTCTACCCTCTGTTTATGCAGGACATGTGAACATTCACAATACATTTTTATCCTTGCACATGGAGGACATATCATCTATATGATTTAAAGGGCATATAGACACAAACTGCAAAGGGCTCCTATGCAAGAAAAATATGTGGTACCCTTGTTATGCAGCAGTAAAACCTATGACACTTTACATGCAATAAAATAGACATTAGGAAGTGTTGATGTTTTCTTGATTAGATGGTAGTGGGACCCTTTTCCTACTGGGTCCCTATGCAGCTGCTATTATAGTACATCCAGTCTGAGCTTGGGTTTACCGGAGGATCCTCTGGTACTCTGGTAGGCCAGTATGACCCTGCAGATAGTGGCCACATCTGACACATTTGGTAGCTATCTATTTATTTTACTTTCTTATATAGGGCAAACATATTCTGCAGTGCTCTAAAGACCTTATTACTTGTTGTCCCCAGGGGAGCTCACAATCTAAATTCTCCATCAGTATATTCTTTGTGTTTGGGTAAAAATCAGAGTACCTTGGGGACACCCACAAAAACACAGGCAGAACATGCAAATTACATGCATATGATGTCTTGTTTGGATTTGAACCTAGGAACCCAGAAATGAAAGCCACTAGGGCAAAACACTGAGCCACTTGTTTACACAGAACTGAATCAGATATGCTGACCACAATGTGTATAGTTTAGGCTGTACATTGCTCCATATACTGTAGGTTACATCAGCAGTTGTGAGTATGTATCCCTTTTTCATTCCCGTTTTCATTTCTTCAGTTGCAGACACTTAACGCATAATGCCATACATTTTATTTATTTATGAAATAACTTAAAATTTATTAAAAAAAATACTTAGCACTTTGCATAAGAATGCCATAACATAAAAATATTAAAATATTTAGTCTTGACTTAAAAAAAAGAAATGCAATCTAATCTTTAGATTCATCAGTGATGAGTTGTAGCTTTTCGGAATTCTTGGCTCTCAGCACAATTTCCTTGGAGATTTGCATATGACCTATGAGTCAAGGGTAAAGTAGCTCTACTTAAAAGAAAAACAAGCTTCATGGTACATGTGTCTGTTACAAGAATGCAGTAAGTTTTATATACTAATGATACTTTTACTTGTTAATATTAATAGTTTACTGTGTTAGCAAGCATACTAGTTTTAATAGAAACTCCGCCGGGCTGTTATAGGGCCAAAACATTTTGCAGCACTTTACAGTAGGGGAAGTAACGATAAAAGTCTTTTTGTTGTTTGGGTTATCCGCTCTTGTTTCCAAGGCCGTCTTTAATATTGATTGGACCCCAGGGAAAAATTTACGTGGGCCCTGTTTTAGAAATATTAATGGTTGAAATCTGCTCACATCAAACTTTATGTAAGGAAAGGTAAATCCCTCAACCGCAGTCAGACAAAGGTGTTACCATCTTGAATTCTTGTTGAGCACTCCTCCTCCTCCACAGTCTGCTCAGCTTTTATTTAGTCACAGAAACAATAGAAAAGGGGCTGGGCAGTCACCCGACCACTTACTTCATGTAACAAGGATACAGGAAGTGATGACACAGGAAGATGAGAAAGTTCAGGTACATGTCAAAGGACAAGGGAGGGCATCAACATGGCCGAACAGTGCAATGCACACACCCCATCCCGGTATAAGGAAGGATGAGTTATGTCCATTGTCTGATCAGACAGGTGGCCGCCCATCCCCCATCACTGTTAGCATGGATCCCATTCAATACTTCTAAAAGTGACTAGTATCTAGTGAAGATAATTCTACTGGTTCTTATAGGTTTGAGATTATCTGTGAGACATTGCTACCGCTATTGTCAGTATACGGTACGTGTATACCGACAAGGCAGATATGCTTGTCTTAAAAGCAGATATGTATCCAGAAGGGGATAGCGAATCCGCAGCAGAGGTATAATATGTATCTCTCGTTATGCAGACTTCACTTCTCTAATGTGTATAGATATTTGAAGGGAAGAAGCCCAGTGCTTTGCACTTAGTGCTCACAAACCAGCAAATGCTCCCCTACACACTGCGAACACGTCTCCAAGCCCATGAGAAGGTTTTCATACTGACGGTTTTACCACTGGTCCCGATTCAACCCAAGTACCCTCTGCTAGAGCGTTCTTCGGTTAAATCCGACACAGGGAGACAGATGACAATCTATAAAAACACACACAAATCCTAAGTTAAAATGTCTGTATAAAAATTTTTCCATAACAGTTCCTCCTCTTTGTCATATGCTCCCCAGTGTCCCTCGAATCTCGATCTTCTTCTTTGAAAATAACAGTCTTGTCTACAAAAAGTCCTGAATCCATAAAACAGATGATGGAAAACAGAAAGTCAATCTAAGGGAGGTGACTCAGGAGGTGGCGTTTCGCGTTGGTCGCTGGCTGGTTTGGAATCCTCTGAATCTGGTCCATGGTCTTTGGTCTTCAGGACGTCTTGTCTGTTCGGGCTTTGGTAACTCGGTCGATTAGACATCAGGAACATCTCACTCCGGCGTATAGAAGAAATGGAAACAAAAAAACATAAGTACATGTCCTATTTCTTTTTGCTCGGATCCAATGGAAAACCAGTGAGCCCCAAGTCTTCCCAAAGCTTTAACCCCTTAAGGACGCAGGGCGTATCGGTACGCCCTATTTCCCGAGTCCTTAAGGACTCAGGGCGTACCGGTACGTCCTAACTTTAAATGCAGATTCCGGCGCCGCGGGGGTTAATGGAAACGGGATGCCAGCTGAAATCATTCAGCCGGCATCCTGTGACAACGCCAGGGGGGGTCATGTGACCCCCCTCTATCGGCGATCGCCGCAAACCGCAGGTGAATTCAGACCTGCGGTTTGCTGCGCTTTTTGCAGTTTCTGATCCCCGCGGTCCCTGACCGCGGGGATCAGAAACTTTAGTGTACCTCAAATATAGATTTTACCTCCCCCCTGCACCCCTGCATGATTTTTTGCCGGCGGGTGGTGCAGGGGGGGGAGTTGTGGGCGGTGGGGGCGGTGCGGGAGGCGGGCGGTGCGGCAGGCGGGATCGCGATCCCCCGCCCGCCTCCCCTTGAAAATTCGTTGGCGTCTAGTGGGTATACAAGGGTGCCAGCACATTGCTGGCACCCTGGTATAAACGGCTGACATCGGTGATGCGATGTCAGCCGTTTAACCCTTTCCATACAGCGGTCCGTACGGACCGCTGTATGGAAAAAGTTAACAGTAAGAAGTAGCTCCCTCCCTCTCCCATCGGGGGGCTGCAGTGCCTTTGCAGCCCCCCAAATGGAGAGGGAGAGAGCTCCCAGGCAGCCCCCCGACACCCCAGTCCTTACCCTTCCCTGTCTGCGCAGTTCTGACGACTACTGAGCAGACGGGGAAGGTTCCCATGGCAACAGGACGCCGTCTCAGGCATCCTGCTGTCCATGGTTCTGAACAGATCTGTGCTGAAGGCAGAGATCTGTTCAGACAAAGTGTAAGTAAAATACAGTACTGTACAATATATATTGTACTGTACTGTATTATACAGACATCAGACCCACTGGATCTTCAAGAACCAAGTGGGTCTGGGTCTGAAAAAAAGTGAAAAAAAGTAAAAATCAAAAAAACACATTTATCACTGAATAAAAATGAAAAAAATAAAATTCCCTACACATGTTTGGTATCGCCACGTCCGTAATGACCTGATCTATAAAACGGTCATGTTACTTTTCCCGCACGGTGAACGCCATAAAAAAAAAGAAAAAACTATTAGGAAATTGAAATTTTGCCCACTTACTTCCCAAAAAAGGTAATAAAAGTGATCAAAAAAGTCGCATGTATGCCAAAATAGTACCAATCAAACCGTCATCTCATCCCGCAAAAATCATACCCTACCCAAAATAATTGCCAAAAAACTGAAAAAACTATGGCTCTCAGACTATGGAAACACTAAAACATGATTTTTTTTGTTTCAAAAATAAAATCATTGTGTAAAACTTAAATAAATAAAACAAAGTATACATATTAGGTATCGCCGCGTCCGTATCGACCGGCTCTATAAAAATATGACAAGACCTAACCCCCTCAGGTGACCACCGTAAAAAAATAAAAATAAAAACGGTGTAAAAAAAGCCATTTTGTCATCTTACATCACAATAAAGTGTAATAGCAAGCGATTAAAAAGTCATGTGCACCCCAAAATAGGGCCAATCAAACCGACATCTCATCCCACAAAAAATGAGACCCTACTTAAAATAATCGCCCAAAAACTGAAAAAACTATGGTTCTTAGACTATGGAGACACTAAAACATTTTTTTTGTTTTAAAAATGAAATCATAAATAAAAAATATTGTATACATATTCGGTATCGCCGCGTCCGTGACAACCTGCTCTATAAAATTACCACATGATCTAACCTGTCAGATGAATGTTGTAAATAACAAAAAAACAAAACGTGCCAAAAAATCTATTTCTTGTTACCTTGCCACACAAAAAAGTGTAATATAGAGCAACCAAAAATCATATGTACCCTAAACTAGTACCAACAAAACTGCCACCCTATCCCGTAGTTTCTAAAATGGGGTCACTTTTTTGGAGTTTATACTCTGGGGGTGCATCAGGGGGGCTTCAAATGGGACATGGTGTAAAAAAAAAACAGTCCAGCAAAATCTGCCTTCCAAAAACCGTATGGCATTCCTTTCCTTCTGCGCCCTGCCGTGTGCCCGTACAGCGGTTTACAAACACATATGGGGTGTTTCTGTAAACTACAGAATCAGCGCCATAAATAATGAGTTTTGTTTGGCTGTTAACCCTTGCTTTGTAATTGGAAAAAAAATAATAAAATGGAAAATCTTCCAAAAAAGTGAAATTTTGAAATTGTATCTCTATTTTCCATTAAATCTTGTGCAACACCTAAAGGGTTAACAAAGTTTGTAAAATCAGTTTTGAATACCTTGAGGGGTGTAGTTTCTTAGATGGGGTCACTTTTAGGGAGTTTCTACTCTAGGGGTGCATCAGGGGGGCTTCAAATGGGACATGGTGTCAAAAAACCAGTCCAGCAAAATCTGACTTCCAAAAACCATACGGCGCACCTTTCAGTCTACACCCCGCTGTGTGGCCGTACAGTAGTTTACGGCCACATATGGGGTGTATCTGTAAACTACAGAATCCGGGCCATAAATAGTGAGTTTTGTTTGGCTGTTAACCCTTGCTTTGTAACTGGAAAAAAAATATTAAAATAGAAAATCTGCCAAAAAAGTGAAATTTTGAAATTGCATCTCTATTTTCCATTAAATCTTGTGCAACATCTAAAGGGTTAACAAAGTTTCTAAAATCAGTTTTGAATACCTTCAGGAGTGTACTTTCTTAGATGGGGTCACTTTTAGGGAGTTTCTGCTCTAGGGTTGCATCAGGGGGCTTCAAATGGGACATGGTGTCAAAAAAACAGTCCAGCAAAATCTGCCTTCCAAAAACCATACGGCGCACCTTTCACTCTATGCCCCGCTGTGTGGCCGTACAGTAGTTTACGGCCACATATGGGGTGTTTCTGTAAACGGCAGAGTCAGGGCAATAAAGATACAGTCTTGTTTGGCTGTTAACCCTTGCTTTGTTAGTGGAAAAAATGGGTTAAAATGGAAAATTAGGCAAAAAAATGAAATTCTCAAATTTCATCCCCATTTGCCAATAACTCTTGTGCAACACCTAAAGGGTTAACAAAGTTTGTAAAATCAGTTTTGAATACCTTGAGGGGTGTAGTTTATAGAATGGGGTCATTTTTGGGCGGTTTCTATTATGTAAGCCTCGCAAAGTGACTTCAGAGCTGTAGTGGTCCCTAAAAATTGGGTTTTTGTAAATTTCAGAAAAATTTCAAGATTTGCTTCTAAACTTCTAAGCCTTGTAACATCCCCAAAAAATAAAATATCATTCCCAAAATGCTACAAACATGAAGTAGACATATGGGGTATGTAAAGTCATCACAATTTTTGGGGGTATTACTATGTATTACAGAAGTAGAGAAACTGAAACTTTGAAATTTGCTAATTTTTCTAAATTTTTGGTAAATATGGTATTTTTTATGCAAAAAAATTCACTTTTTTGACCCAATTTTAACAGTGTCATGAAGTACAATATGTGACGAAAAAACAATCTCAGAACGGCCTGGGTAAGTCAAAGCGTTTTAAAGTTATCAGCACTTAAAGTGACACTGGTCAGATTTGCAAAAAATGGCCAAGTCCTTAAGGTGAAATAGGGCTGAGTCCTTAAGGGGTTAAAAAGGATTCCGACCCTCACTAGTCATAGCTCCGCCTCTGCCCTGCTCCTGTCAGTATGGGCCTGACCCTTGTCAATGGTGTCTGCTAGCCAGGCATAACCGTCACCTAATTCACAGAAACCCTCCTCTGGATGCTCTACTGATGTTTTTCGGTGATCTCTCTCACTGCCTCAACTGTTTCATTGAACATCTCATCCACTATGGATGAGAAATTGTTCAATCGCTTCATAAGTTCAACTCCCCATCCTGTCCAGCCATAAAACAACTTACTTCCAGCTCTCCCAATCGGCAGGGACAAGCTTCACCAGTATGCATGAACCTCTGGCATTAGGGGGAATTACCTTATAAGCGGCTAACTCCACAGAAGAACTTCTGATGGTCACGGGCCTCCAGTAATAACTGAGTAGACTGAGGGATCGCTCCCTGAGTCTGAACGTCACATCCTTCTTTATAGCAGATATAATCTGGTTTATGGGTGTTATTAAAGAGATCGGGGGTTTCATTAGTAAGGTTGACCGTTATACCTTCCTCACAACTCGAGGATCCCATAAACTTATGACCTTTACCACATCTACAGTCCATTGGTGCCAGTCTTTAAGGGGCTTAACAACTCCTACTCCATAGATGGATTTCATGTACTGCTTGGCTGTCCTATACTCAGAAGTGGTACCCTTTTGTTCCCTAAATTTCCTTACACCCATGCTCGAGCCTTCTAAAAGTAGGTGCGTCCACATACAGTGTCCCGCGACACATGCCTGGACTGTCCCGCGACACATGCCTGGACGGCTGCTACTCCCTTTCATTCACCTCTGAGTTGCCCTAGGGTTTGTCGCACCGACACACGGACTCCGTTCACCCTAGTTAGACCTCAGGAAAAAGGAGTAGCAGCATGAGGAAAAGGGCTCTCGCCGACACACAGCAGCCCTCTGAGTCTCCTAATGAGATATACCAGCCTCGGTTTTAGCTCTGAATAGTGACCTGACCACAGGATATGGCTTCCAATTGACCTGGAGTGGAAAAAGGGGTGAACAGAGAACACACAGTACTCCTGTGGGGAAATGGGTTAGTCACACAGCTATTGGTATGCCCGGGTGATATATACCACGTTGTCTCCTTAAAAAAAGCTAATCAACTCACTTTACTTTGCCTATATGATTCTTTATAGTCAAGCTAAACAGCACACAAAGCCCTTTTTGCAGTGACTGATCAAAAACCTCTCGCTCAGCAGCAACCCTTGAATTCAGACAGTAGGTCCCACACAATATCATGAGACCCCCAGTACTCCCAACCAAATCTACAGAGAAGAGAGAGGGAAAGAGAGAGAGAGAGGGAGAGAAAGAGAAAAATAAAGAGCAAAGCGCCAAAATATGAAAAAGGAAAAACTGAATAATAGACAAAAAAATAAATGGGTTAGTAAAAAAACAAAAAAAAAAACAAAAAAAAAAAACTTGATTGCATCAATAAAAACCAAAAAATATAAAAATGGGTTAGTGAAAGAAAACGTTGAAAACTTCAGTTACAGGAAGTCTTACTATTTACATTGAGATTCAGTAAATGTTAACTTTAACCACTTCAGCCCCGCTAGGTGAAACCCCCTTCATGACCAGGCCACTTTTTACACTTCGGCACTACACTCCTTTCACCGTTTATCGCTCGGTCATGCAACTTACCACCCAAATGAATTTTACCTCCTTTTCTTCTCACTAATGGAGCTTTCATTTGGTGGTATTTTATTGCTGCTGACATTTTTACTTTTTTTGTTATTAATCAAAATGTAACGATTTTTTTGCAAAAAAATGTCATTTTTCACTTTCAGCTGTGAAATTTTGCAAAAAAAACGACATCCATATATAAATTTTTTGCTAAATTTATAGTTCTACATGTCTTTGATAAAAAAAAAATGTTTGGGCAAAAAAAAAATGGTTTGGGTAAAAGTTATAGCGTTTACAAACTATGGTACAAAAATGTGAATTTCCGCTTTTTGAAACGGCTCTGATTTTCTGAGCACCTGTCATGTTTCCTGAGGTTCTACAATGCCCAAACAGTATAACTACCCCACAAATGACCCCATTTCGGAAAGTAGACACCCTAAGGTATTCGCTGATGGGCATAGTGAGTTCATAGAACTTTTTATTTTTTGTCACAAGTTAGCGGAAAATGATGATTTTTTTTTTTCTCTTTTTTCCTTACAAAGTCATATATTGCACTAACTTGCGACAAAAAATAAAAAATT
This sequence comes from Bufo gargarizans, assembly GCF_014858855.1. NCBI lineage: Eukaryota > Metazoa > Chordata > Amphibia > Anura > Bufonidae > Bufo > Bufo gargarizans. The sequence goes on from NC_058083.1 coordinate 328,849,926, forward strand.
CTAGGAACTAACCATGCCCCTCACAGAATACCTTGGGGTGTCTTCTTTCCAAAATGGGGTCACTTGTGGGGTAGTTATACTGCCCTGGCAATTTAGGGGCCCAAATGTGTGAGAAGAACTTTGCAATCAAAATGTGTAAGAAATGACCGGTGAAATCCGAAAGGTGCACTTTGGAATATGCGCCCCTTTGCCCACCTTGGCAGCAAAAAAGTGTCACACATGTGGTATCGCCGTACTCAGGAGAAGTTGGGGAATGTGTTTTGGGGTGTCATTTTACATATACCCATGCTGGGTGAGAGAAATATCTTGGCAAAAGACAACTTTTCCCATTTTTTTATACAAAGTTGGCATTTGACCAAGATATTTTTCTCACCCAGCATGGGTATATGTAAAATGACACCCCAAAACACATTCCCCAACTTCTCCTGAGTACGGCGATACCACATGTGTGACACTTTATTGCAGCCTAGGTGGGCAAAGGGGCGCATATTCCAAAGTGCACCTTTCGGATTTCACCGGTCATTTTTTACAGATTTTGATTGCAAAGTACTTCTCACACATATGGGCCCCTAAATTGCCAGGGCAGTATAACTACGCCACAAGTGACCCCATTTTGGAAAGAAGACACCCCAAGGTATTCCGTGAGGGGCACTGCGAGTTCCTAGAATTTTTTATTTTTTGTCACAAGTTAGCGGAAAATGATGATTTATTTTTTTTTCTCTTTTTTCCTTACAAAGTCTCATATTCCACTAACTTGCGACAAAAAATAAAAAATTCTAGGAACTCGCCATGCCCCTCACGGAATACCTTGGGGTGTCTTCTTTCCAAAATGGGGTCACTTGTGGCGTAGTTATACTGCCCTGGCAATTTAGGGGCCCAAATGTGTGAGAAGAACTTTGCAATCAAAATCTGTAAAAAATGACCGGTGAAATCCGAAAGGTGCACTTTGGAATATGCGCCCCTTTGCCCACCTTGGCATCAAAAAAGTGTCACACATCTGGTATCACCGTACTCAGGAGAAGTTGGGGAATGTGTTTTGGGGTGTCATTTTACATATACCCATGCTGGGTGAGAGAAATATCTTGGCAAACGACAACTTTTCCCATTTTTTTATACAAAGTTGGCATTTGACCAAGATATTTTTCTCACCCAGCATGGGTATATGTAAAATGACACCCCAAAACACATTCCCCAACTTCTCCTGAGTACGGCAATACCAGATGTGTGACACTTTTTTGATGCCAAGGTGGGCAAAGGGGCGCATATTCCAAAGTGCACCTTTCGGATTTCACCGGTCATTTTTTACAGATTTTGATTGCAAAGTTCTTCTCACACATTTGGGCCCCTAAATTGCCAGGGCAGTATAACTACGCCACAAGTGACCCCATTTTGGAAAGAAGACACCCCAAGGTATTCCGTGAGGGGCATGGCGAGTTCCTAGAATTTTTTGTCGCAAGTTAGTGGAATATGAGACTTTGTAAGGAAAAAAGAGAAAAAAAAATCATCATTTTCCGCTAACTTGTGACAAAAAATAAAAAATTCTAGGAACTCGCAGTGCCCCTCACGGAATACCTTGGGGTGTCTTCTTTCCAAAATGGGGTCACTTGTGGCGTAGTTATACTGCCCTGGCAATTTAGGGGCCCATATGTGTGAGAAGTACTTTGCAATCAAAATGTGTAAAAAATGGCCTGCAAAATCCGAAAGGTGCACTTTGGAATATGTGCCCCTTTGCCCACCTTGGCATCAAAAAAGTGTCACACATCTGGTATCACCGTACTCAGGAGAAGTTGGGGAATGTGTTTTGGGGTGTCATTTTACATATACCCATGCTGGGTGAGAGAAATATCTTGGCAAACGACAACTTTTCCCATTTTTTTATACAAAGTTGGCATTTGACCAAGATATTTTTCTCACCCAGCATGGGTATATGTAAAATGACACCCCAAAACACATTCCCCAACTTCTCCTGAGTACGGCAATACCAGATGTGTGACACTTTTTTGATGCCAAGGTGGGCAAAGGGGCGCATATTCCAAAGTGCACCTTTCGGATTTCACCGGTCATTTTTTACAGATTTTGATTGCAAAGTTCTTCTCACACATTTGGGCCCCTAAATTGCCAGGGCAGTATAACTATGCCACAAGTGACCCCATTTTGGAAAGAAGACACCCCAAGGTATTCCGTGAGGGGCATGGCGAGTTCCTAGAATTTTTTGTCGCAAGTTAGTGGAATATGAGACTTTGTAAGGAAAAAAGAGAAAAAAAAATCATCATTTTCCGCTAACTTGTGACAAAAAATAAAAAATTCTAGGAACTCGCAGTGCCCCTCACGGAATACCTTGGGGTGTCTTCTTTCCAAAATGGGGTCACTTGTGGCGTAGTTATACTGCCCTGGCAATTTAGGGGCCCATATGTGTGAGAAGTACTTTGCAATCAAAATGTGTAAAAAATGGCCTGCAAAATCCGAAAGGTGCACTTTGGAATATGTGCCCCTTTGCCCACCTTGGCATCAAAACAGTGTCACACATCTGGTATCGCCGTACTCAGGAGAAGTTGGGGAATGTGTTTTGGGGTGCCATTTTACATATACCCATGCTGGGTGAGAGAAATATGTTGGCAAAAGACAACTTTTCCCATTTTTTTATACAAAGTTGGCATTTGACCAAGATATTTATCTCACCCAGCATGGGTATATGTAAAATGACACCCCAAAACACATTCCCCAACTTCTTCTGAGTACGGCGATACCAGATGTGTCACAGTTTTTTGCAGCCTAGATGCGCAAAGGTGCCCAAATTCCTTTTAGGAGGGCATTTTTAGACATTTGGATCCCAGACTTCTTCTCACGCTTTAGGGCCCCTAAAAAGCCAGGGCAGTATAAATACCCCACATGTGACCCCACTTTGGAAAGAAGACACCCCAAGGTATCCAATGAGGGGCCTGGCAAGTTCATAGAATTTTTTTTTTTTCGCATAAGTTAGCGGAAATTGATTTTTTTTTGTTTTTTCTCACAAAGTCTCACTTTCCGCTAACTTAGGACAAAAATTTCAATCTTTCATGGACTCAATATGCCCCTCAGCAAATACCTTGGGGTGTCTTCTTTCCAAAATGGGGTCAGTTGTGGGGTGTTTGTACTGCCCTGGCATTTTAGGGTCTCCGCAATCATTACATGTATGGCCAGCATTAGGAGTTTCTGCTATCCTCCTTATATTGAGCATACAGGTAATGAGATTTTTTTTTTTCCGTTCAGCCTCTGGGCACAGATTTCTTCATTCGCATCGATCAATGTGGATGAAAAAATCTCTGCCCAAAAAAAAAAATGGAGGGGAAAGGCGTCTGCCAGGACATAGGAGCTCCGCCCTACATCCATACCCACTTAGCTCGTATGCCCTGGCAAACCAGATTTCTCCATTCGCATCAATCGATGTGGATGAATAAATCATTACCGGGATTTTTTTTTTTATATATATATATATATATATATATATATATATATACAAAGTGCTTGCCAAAGCATAGGAACGCCGCCTCCTCCTCAGCTCGTATGCCTCGGCAAACGTATCTGTCACTGCAGAGGAGAAAATCCCGTCTTGCAGCGCCGCATACACCGACTTGCGTGTAATCTGACAGCAGCGCAATGCTTCTGTCAGAATGCACATCGGTGCTGCAGCTAGTAGATCGGTTGGTCCACCTGGAAGGTAAAAAACAAAAAACAAAAAAAAAAAGGAAAAAAACAGGCCACAACGCAATAATTTTATTAACTTTGGAACAGAACATGTAACTTTAACTTTTTGAACTAAACATTAACCTGTTTGCTTACCTGTTTTTTTTTTTTTTTTTTTTTTTTTTTTTTACCTTTATAGAACAAACCTCTCCTTCCCCATGGGTCAATGTGCAAAGCGCAAATCGCCCAAAGATGTGGCGAAGTGCGTTATGCACTTTGTCCCATGTGAAAGGAGACGTTTGCAGCAGCTGTGAGTGAATGGGCCCTAATAGCCCTGTGTGCCTATCCTGGTGAGATGATCCCTATGCTAATAGTGTACCTGTGAGTGGTACTTCCGGAAACACTCTGCATTGCATAGGGCAGGGTGGTCCGGACAGTCAGGACAGAAATAGCGGGTGTCACGCCTTATTCCACTCCTGCTACAGACACGACATTATTTTCGGGGTGGCGGTCGGTTTGAGGTACCAGCAACGACACTGGGGAAGTGTCGCTCGTGTAGACGGCTAACTACACTGGTGGATGGGGCCACGGAACCTCCTGGATACAGGAGGTTCGCGATGATCTCTTCCTGAAATTTGAGGAAGGATCCAGTTCTCCCAGCCTTACTGTAGAGAACAAAACTATTGTACAGAGCCAATTGAATTAAATATACAGACACCTTCTTATACCAGCGCCTGGTGCATCGGGAAACTAAATACGGAGCCAACATCTGGTCATTGAAGTCGACCCCTCCCATGTGGAGGTTATAGTCGTGGACTGAGAGGGGCTTTTCAATGACACGGGTTGCTCGCTCAATTTGGATTGTCGTGTCTGCGTGAATGGAGGAGAGCATGTAAACGTCACGCTTGTCTCTCCATTTCACCGCGAGCAGTTCTTCGTTACACAGTGCGGCCCTCTGCCCCCTTGCAAGACGGGTGGTAACGAGCCGTTGGGGGAAGCCCGCGCGACTAGTTCGCTCGGTACCACAGGCGCCAATCCGTTCTAGAAACAAATGCCTAAAGAGGGCCACACTTGTGTAAAAATTGTCCACATAAAGATGGTACCCCTTGCCGAATAAGGGTGACACCAAGTCCCAAACTGTCTTCCCACTGCTCCCCAGGTAGTCAGGGCAACCGACCGGCTCCAGGGTCTGATCTTTTCCCTCATAGACCCGAAATTTGTGGGTATAGCCTGTGGCCCTTTCACAGAGCTTATACAATTTGACCCCATACCGGGCGCGCTTGCTTGGGATGTATTGTTTGAAGCCAAGGCGCCCGGTAAAATGTATTAGGGACTCGTCTATGCAGATGTTTTGCTCTGGGGTATAAATATCTGCAAATTTCAGGTTGAAATGGTCTATGAGGGGCCGAATTTTGTGGAGCCGGTCAAAAGCAGGGTGGCCTCTGGGACGGGAGGTGGTGTTGTCGCTAAAGTGCAGGAAACGCAGGATGGTCTCAAATCGTGTCCTGGACATAGCAGCAGAGAACATGGGCATGTGATGAATTGGGTTCGTGGACCAATATGACCGCAATTCATGCTTTTTTGTCAGGCCCATGTTGAGGAGGAGGCCCAGAAAAGTTTTAATTTCGGAAACTTGGACTGGTTTCCACCGGAAAGACTGGGCATAAGAGCTTCCCGGGTTAGCGGTGATAAATTGTGTGGCATACCTGTTTGTTTCGGCCACAACTAAGTCTAAAAGCTCCGCAGTCAAGAACAGCTCAAAAAATCCCAGGGCCGAACCGATCTGAGCCGTCTCAACCTGAACTCCAGACTGGGCAGTGAAAGGGAAAACTACGGGTGCGGCGGAAGTTGGGGACTGCCAATCAGGGTTTGCCAGCACCTCTGGGATTCTAGGGGCTCTACGGGCACGTCTTTGCGGTGGCTGCGACGGGGTCACTACTGCACGTGCCACCGTACCAGCTTCAACTGCCCTTCTGGTGCTCGCTACTTCACCAGGTTGTACGGCAGTGCTGGTACTAGGTCCAGGAAGGGCTGGGCTGCTGGTGTATGCCTCACCACGTAATCCGACAGCACCAGCCCCACTCTGCTGCTCTTGAAGCGGATCCTGCGCAACCTGCGGTCTAGCGACACGGGGCCGGGTACGCCTGCTGCTATCAGGGACCTCAACCTCCTCGTCCGAACTTTGGGTCAGAGAGCCACTGCTTTCTACAGGTTCGTATTCTGACCCGCTGGATTCATCAGATGAGGGTTCCCACTCCTCATCCGACTGGGTCAGAAGCCTGTAGGACTCTTCAGAAGAATACCCCCTGTTAGACATGTGGGCAACTAAATTTCGGGGTATTCCCTGAGACTACCCAAGAAAAAAAAAGCAAGCCTGTCTTACAAAGGGGAGCCTAGCGAAGTACCAGAGGCCGCTGCGGTTGATCAAAAATATCAAAACTGATTTTTTTATCGCCGCAGTGCGTGTAAAGTGAATGTGCAGTGATCAAAAAAAAAAAATTTTTTGTCACTGCGGTGGGGCGGGCGTGGGCGAACGCACGTGTGGGCGACCGATCAGGCCTGATCGGGCAAACACTGCGTTTTGGGTGGAGGGCGAACTAAAGTGACACTAGTACTATTATAGATCTGACCGTGATCAGTTTTGATCACTTTCAGATACTATAAAAGTACAAATGCTGATTAGCGATACGCTAATCAGCGAATAACGGACTGCGGTGCGGTGGGCTGGGCGCTAACTGATCGCTAACTACCTAACCAAGGGACCTAAACTATACCTAAAACCTAACGGTCAATACCAGTGAAAAAAAAAAAAGTGACAGTTTGCACTGATCACTTTTTTTCCTTTTCACTAGTGATTGACAGGGGCAAGAAGGGGTGATCAAAGGGTTAATTGGGTGCTGGGAGGTGATCTGGGGGCTAAGTGTAGTGTAGTGGGTACTCACAGTAATGATGTGCTCCTCTGCTCCTCTCCTGGAACCAACCGACCAAAAGAAGGAGCAGAGGAGCACAGCAGCCATATAACCCCATCATATTTACTAATATGATGGGTTATCTGGCTGCTGATTCGTTTTTTTGAAAATCATCAACCTGCCAGCCAATGATCGTGGCCGGCAGGTTGATGACGAACTTCTTCTTTGAATTTTGCCGGCCCGCGATGCGCATGCGCGGGCCGGCATACCCGGAAATCTCGCGTCTCGCGAGAGGACGCACCGGCGCGTCCACCCAGAACAGCACGACCGCCGCGAAGACGCAATCCTGCGTACGGCGGTCGTGAGGAGGTTAAATAAAAAAAAATAAAAAACCCTTTGGAAAACATAGAACTGTATAGGACTGAATTAACAAATCAATGTCTTAGAGGGTTCACCTGAAACCATGAGCAGGAGAATTTCTACCCACCCAGTCATTCAAATGTTAATTTGCCCAGCCCCAAACCAGCTTCAGATTCATTTTACCAAAGAAACAGGATTTAACATTACAAGGGGATGGGGAAAAGCTATTTAAATTAGGTCTTAGAGTTAAAATGCTTTATAAAGACTTTAATTTACCCTTCTCTGGCACACAAAAATTAGAAACTCTACTGAATTCCAGGAACCAATCTTTTTACTCTCTGAGCTTCACATTTTCACACTTTAACCGTTTATATTGGGATTTAAAATCTGCTTCATTGATCAATGACCTTGGCTGTCCCTAGGTTCTCTGCCTTTGCAAAGAACCATGTCTGGGACCATTACTCCATCTTGCTGAATAAACCACTTTACTTCTAGGTGTGGTTCTGGGGTACTTAACATACCTGTGTCTGTTACCATTAGCAACGTCACAATATCGTGCCATGTGCCCAACTTTCCTGCATGCAAAACAATGAATAGCTTGTCTCCCTGCACAATACCTTGTATGGGCACATGGTGATTTGACTTGGTGCACAACATTAATCATCCTAGCATGACTAGATCCCACACTACTATCTGTATTGAGTCCACTTACCACTGACTCATTTGAGGTATCTTCTGGCATTCCAACTCCAGGGTCAGACACATTGTCCATCTCCATCCCTGACTCGGATCTACTATGTGACCCACAGTCCTCAGACTTCTCCATGCTTACAGCCCATATATTTCTTCTAATCCTAGACACATTACTCTCTAACGGTTGTTTCAATGACTCTGGATGCACTAAGCACTGAGAATGTTCATCTTCTGTCCTCCTGCAGAAAGCAGACAATCCCTTACAGCACCCTGTGCATGCATCAGGTTTTCAGACAACCATTTATTCTCCTTGAGCAGCTCAGTACATTCATAACTAGCGCTAGCTTCAGCTGCCTGCTGGACAAGAGTTCTCAATTTAACAATTTCCACTTTTCAATCTTACACTTCTCCTTCCAAACTCAGCTTCAGCCTACAAGACTCCTGATATTTATCCGCTATCCACCCAGCAGCAAAAATCAGAGCATACTTGCCTTTCCTTTTGTGCCATTTTCTGGTACCGATCAGGTTTGCTACATGATTCTGAGCCTGCAGCCATGGATCAGTAGATCGCTGCATAGCTTGAAGAATGGCCGCTGTGTCCTTCAACTTTGCAACTTTAAAAATACTTTCCATTGCACAGCAATACAAGCACCACAATGGTTGCTACAAAAAATACACTGTTATCGATCTCTAGGAGTTGCCCCAATACTTTTGACACAGAACTACAAGCACCACCTTTATACACTGTAGTACCCGTATTATTTATGCCAAACAAGTCTACAATTCAGTGTAACAGCCACAGATATACAAACATTAAGCAGAATCATCAACTATAGGACAATTTCAGCGCTAAACTGCCACTAATGCTCACACAATGATTCCTGTATTAGACTGGTCACTGAGCTATACCATAACCGAACACTCAACCGATATTCAGCACAAAACTTACCAACATAAAATCAAACTGTACATATAAAGGTTACAAAAAGACAAGATAACTATTCTGGGCAAAACTGACATTTGAGGCAAAAACAACCAAATCGCTTTCCATAGACACCAAAACTAAATAATTCCTTGTTAAAACCTGCAGAACCAAACTCACCAAGATGTCTGCCAAAGCACATAGTCTTCACACCACACAAAGGAAATTATAGATGGCCGACAAAACCACATGGCTTGACACACACAATGGAAAATAAAATGGCCAACAAAACCACATGGCCTTTTACACAAAGGAAGACAAGATAGTATCTACAATATCCAGCAATAGGAAAAACAAACTAAACAAAACTGTTTCTATATGCCCTGTTCCCCACCCCCGAAACCGGAGCAAACCTCCACTCTGCAGGTGATTTACAGGCTAACAATATAAAAATACTCTTTAAATGGTGTCTCTAATGTACAAACACTAAAACAAATTGCTGCCTCTATAAACCTGTATAAAATCGCCTCTTACAAAATTACAGTAATATAAAAGTTACAAAAAAAAACACAATACTCTGTACTGCTCAGCACACACATCACAATCTCTGTACAATCTCTGTACAATCAACACAATGGAAAAGCACTTACCTTGTCCTTACACCCTTTGAGGCAGCAGATAACCACATATACCAAAAGGTTCTTTCAGTAGATTTTTTTCCCCCTGATATCAGCAGATTGGAGTACACAGATTTCAATTCACAAAGAACAAAACTTTCTCAAAAATGTAGAGTAAGGAAAATGATTTTATTACCTTATGCAGGCATTGTTTGCTTTTTGAAAATTAAGCTGTGTCTCCTTTAAGTTCTGCTGATAATGGGGAAAAAGAAAATCTCCCTAACTGTGCTCGCCAACTGTTATAGAAATATTAATGGTTGAAATCTGCTTGCATCAAACTTTGTGTGAGGAAAGGTAAATCCCTCAACCGCAGTCAGACAAAAGTGTTACCATCTAGAATTCTTGCTGAGCACTCCACCTCCTCCACAGTCTGCTTACCTTTTATTTAGTCACAGTAACAATAGAAAAGGGGCTGGGCAGTCACCCGACCACTTACTTCATGTAACAAGGATACAGGAAGTGATGACACAGGAAGATGAGAAAGTTCAGGTACATGTCAAAGGACAGGGGGGGGGGGGGGCATCAACATGGCCAAACAGTGCAATGCACACACCCCATCCCGGTATAAGGAAGGATGAGTCATGTCCATTGTCTGATCAGCCAGGTGGCCGCCCATCCCCCATCACTGTCAGCATGGATCCCATTCAATACTGCTCAAAGTGACCAGTATCTAGTGAAGATCATTCTACTGGTTCTTATAGGCTTAGTGCTCACAAACTGGCAAATGCCCCCTACACACTGAGAACATGTCTCCAAGTCCATGAGAAGGTTTTCATACTGACGGTTTTACCACTGGTCTCGGTTTAAACCAAAGTACCTTCTGCTAGAGCGTTCTTCGGTTAAATCCAACACAGGGAGACAGATGACAATCTATAAAAACACACACACATCCTAAGATAAAATGTTCACATAATAAAATTTCCACAACAGCTTCCTGGATCCCGCCTTCCCACACTCTTGCATGCAATCACGCCCTCCAACACACACACAAAAAATCCACACACCTGGTAGAGTTCAGTGAATGACTGTATATACTTCCAGTTCTGAAGACTCCAGTGGCTCAGGATCAGTGCTCTCGGCAGCTGGGTTCAGGCCGGAAGTGGGCACCGCTCTGCAGGAAGGAGACCAGGGCTCGGCTCACCCTAATGCAACCCAGCAACCCACAGTAAAGCACTCTATAGTATACAGCACCCCACAATATGCAGTGAAGCATCCTATAGTATACAGCACTCCACAGTTTGCAGTATAGCACCCTATAGTATACAGCACCCCACAGTATGCAGTAAAGCATCCTATAGTATACAGCAACCCACAGAATGCAGTATAGCACCCCACAGTATACAGCCCCCCACAGTATACAGCACCCCACAGTATATAGTAGAGCAGTATACAGCACCCCAAAGTATACAGCACCCCACAGTATACAATAGAGCAGTATAGCACCCCACAGTATACATCACCCCACTATACAGTAGGTTACAGTATATTAGTATAACAACTCCTGTCACCTTTTCCTGATGTAATCTTCACAAAAAAATCACCAAAGTTAAGGCAAACTACTCCTGCAGCACCACTCCTGGTTTTAAGGACCTTTGATGACCTCATAGCCATGTGACCAGTAATATTGCTAGGTTACTGGTCACATGGTGATGTCATCTAAGGTCCTTTACTTAAGAGAATCACAGCTCTCACAGTTCGCTGCCTGGAGTGCCGGCAGGCAGGCATGGCATGCAGCACCCCCTGTGTAGCTGACAGCCTAACATACTGACAGTGTCTGTCACGACCTTTGTGGTCTGGCGAGCTGGTGGACGTGAGGCGCAAATCACAACCGGTTTTGACAAGTACGGGTTTATTGAGAGTCTCTCAATAAACCCGTACTTGTCAAAACTGGTTGTGATTTGCGCCTCACGTCCACCAGCTCGCCAGACCACAAAGGTCGTGACGGGCACTGTCAGTATTTCTAGTAATTAACGAAGTGGCGACTTGGCCCTCGCCCCTTGGTTCCTTTGGACGCGGCAGCTCCAACCTGATACCTAGCTAATCCAGCGGACCTTCATCACGGTTGCACCCAATCGGTGCAACCTAAACAGGTGAGCAGCACATACTCATCTTAAATTGAAGAACGCTGTTTCACCTTTACCTATTTACCCTATGAGCGCCTTTCTCATCCTGTGGCATGTTAGCTGACAGCCTGACACCCGGGGCAGTGGCCAGCAGGGCTTAAGAAGCAGCTGCCCAGGGCCCCCCAGGAGCAACTGGGCCCGGGGTAGCTGCCCCTTGTTAAAGATGGCCCTGCTTGTTTCATGGGTGAAGCTTGGGCTATCTAAAATTTTGCTAAAAGTCTTCTTGCTACAAACAAGTTTTTAAAACCTGGCTTAATTGCATCACAAAATATTTTTATATAATTTAGTATGCTCAAAATACATAAATTGGTGCTTCCTATTTTTCCCCAAACACATGGTCAACAAGAGACAACATTGTCCCAGTAATGTAAAGCTTTGGGCTAAGATATGCCACCAATGTCTGATACCTGTAGGTCCCCCATTTGAGAACTGCAGCTATCTCTAAAACGAAACCCGCAAAGTAAAGGAGTGGACCACACATGCATAGCGGCTCTCCATTTATTTCCGTGGGCGTGTCCAAAATAGCTGAGCCACGTGCTCAGCTATTTTCGAAAGTCCAATAGAAATTACTAGAAGGCTCACCACATAAGCGCAGCCGCTGCAGCATTCCGTTCTATGAGGATGATGGGAATAGCGCACTTCTTGGCTATTTTTGGCACTCCCATTGAAATTAATAGAGAACGGCCTTGCATGTACAGTATGCTCTGCTTCACTTTACAGCTCTGTTTTAGAGATAGCTGTGGGTCCGAGAGGTGGGACCCACAGCTATCAGAAATTGAGTGCATATCCTAGTGATATGCCTCCAGTGTTTAAGATGACACAACCCCTTTAATTACCTTTTTTTCCTCTCTCAGTTTTATTAGACACACCATATTTTAATTGAATATATCTAGATTCCTTTTTTAGAATATTCGTAATATTCTAAAAAAAATAATATATAGCAATATAGTGAATATTATGTAATAATTATGTATTAAGTCAGTGATAATATCTGACACTGGAAAAGCTGGGTAAGAACTCAGTATAGATCGCGAGTTATTACCCAGCTTTCCCAGTGTCAGATTTTATCACTGAGTTATTACCCAGCTTTCCCAGTGTCAGATATCATCCTAGTGTAGATCGCAAATATTCTAATCGTGAATTTTTCATTCAAAAGACTAATAAGCTTGTCATAAGAATTAATCTAATATTCTTGTCAGAAGACTATGAAACCAATAGAGGGCGCTATTGAGTTATGAACATCGCCCTCTATTGGTTTCATAGTCTTTTGACAAGAATATTAGACTAATTCTTATGATAAGCTTATTAGTCTTTTGCATGAAAAATTCACAATTAGAATATTCGCGATTTACACTCCCATAAGCTCATGTTTATACAAATGAGTTTTTACATGACAAAACTATATAGAAAGGTTATTGAATATTATGTTAGGACAATCGACAAAACCTTTTGTCGCCCTAATGATATTAATCTAGGTGTGGAGGTCCACCCAAGCCATCCAACAGATGCAAAATAACTTTGAGGTTTAATGGTTCTCATCAGATTAGAGCTGGTTTGGAATATCTCCTAGTGCACAAGGCTGCCATTGTATGGTATGCTGGCTGTTATCTGTCTCATGGATAGATTGGGCACATACCATCAATTTCTAACCTTTTTTTATGAACCAGACACCCTCTTGTTTTCTGAGCAGGGGGTGCATGGTTGTCTCCCATTGACTTCCATTGTATTAAATTGTATTTGAGCATCCAAATTATTCGGCCGAGCACTCTGATCTGCCGAGCATAGCGATGCTCAAGCCGAACAGGTATTTGGCCAAGCATGCTCGCTCATCACTATTATTTAGCTCATATAAATAATATGGATAGTTAGTGGGAGATAGTCAGTGTAGGTTAGCTAGTGATATAGTGTAGCTGAGTTCCAGTGCAGGGTGTTAGGTAGTGTGATAGGAATTACTGTTTCTCTGCTGTCCATACATACATGCTACAGGCATAGTGCTGAGATGTCACAACAATACTTAGTGCACCAATCAGTAATATCTACTCAGACCTTATAAAATATGAGTTACATGTATTGTGCAAAAAATATGCGCATCATTAGTGCCGACTTGAGCAATCACGAAAATAATGACTGGAGATCCAGAATTCTCTAATTTGTAAAATTATTGCAAATATTATGCAAAAAATGTACTAAATATTGCAAAAACGAATAATGCCTATGCTGCTCATCACTACTCGATAATTGGTCCAGTCGTTGGCCCTTGTAAATTGGTCTTCAAAGTAACTATAGCAGATCACCTTCATTCTGTATCACCTACACTTGTTACTGAAAAATCATTCGAGCGACATACCATACTCTGTAGGTGACAAACAGATATTCTCTAAAGGAAGCATGCAATTTATTTTTGGATTAGATATTAGAATGACTTATAAATCATACACACATGGTAAAGATCCATTTAAAAGTCAAAATCTGTGTTTTTTGAATGGCAACAGGGTTTTAATATCAAGACAACAGAAACAAATGAATTTACACACGTAGATTTTCTGATCCTATGATTTAATATGGGTGTGATTTTCAATATCTAAATTAGTTGTAAAGAATTGCAAATTATGTGTGGAAATGTTTTAATTGTGTTTTTATTTTTATCTAGAAACGTTAATAATTTGAGGAAATTCATGAGTTACTTCATTCATATTGATGTACATGAACAACTGTAAAATAGAAAGCCACCTCACAATGTCTTCATACATATTACAATCATGAGTATAACCGTTACACATTGATCAAATGTATACCAGCAGAAAGGACTTATTATTTCAAAACCAGTTTTTCAAGAGGATGTAGCAATGCTGCAATATCAAACACAGCCAAAGGCAAAAATGACGCAGTTTCTGGAACAAAACCAACCATTTCGTCTACATTTTATTGACATGTTCTTTTTAGCGTTTTTTAGCATTTTTTTTTCTTTTTACACCATGCTGTGTTTTGAAAAATATCATTAAACATACAGCATGAGTGGCCAAACTCAATGTTTGCAAACGAAACAAAAAGCCAGAAACACCACTACAAAGAATGTAGCAAAGCACGGGTGACCAAAAATATCAGCTTGCATTTTTTTCTGACATTTTTACAGGCCAAAAAAAAGTGTAAATTCATATGCGTCTCTTAAAGGAGTTTTTCAGGATTACTATGGTTTTTAATAGATAAGATCATATAGTTGCCATCCTGTATGTAGAACTTTCTGTTTCTTTATCCAACTAAACCCATGATTCAGCTATTACCGCCCCTGTTGCTGCTTTGATACGCCCATGAACATAACATCACAGGAAATAAGAAACAGTTGCATGGACATGGTCATGTGACCATCCTCTAAAACAGAAGGTAGATATAATAAAGATAAAAGAAATTAATTGTAAAATTACTACTACCTTCATAAATAATTATTGTAAAGATGTTGATGCAAACTTTATTTTTTTAAGGCCTCATGCACACGACCGTTGTGTGCATCCATGGCCGTTGTGCCGTTTTCCGTATTTTTTTCGTGGACCCATTGACTTTCAATGTGTCCGTGGAAAAATCGGAAAATGCACCGTTTTGCAGCTGAGGCCGTGATCCGTGTATCCTGTTCGTCCAAAAAATATGACCTGTCCTATTTTTTTGACGGACAACGGTTCACAGACCCATTCAAGTCAATGGGTCCGTTAAAGAACACGGATGCACACAAGATTGGCATCCGTGTCCGTGATCTGTGGCCGTAGGTTACTTTCATACAGACGGATCCGAAGATCCGTCTGCATAAAAGCTTTTTCATAGCTGAGTTTTCACTTTGTGAAAACTCAGATCCGACAGTATATTCTAACACAGAGGCATTCCCATGGTGAAGGGGACGCTTCTAGTTAGAATATACAACGAACTGTGTACATGACTGCCCCCTGCTGCCTGGCAGCACCCGATCTCTTACAGGGGGCCGTGATCCGTACAATTAACCCCTCAGGTGCTGCACCTGAAGGGGTTAATTGTGCTATCATAGCCCCCTGTAAGAGATCCGGGCTGCCAGGCAGCAGGGGGCAGACCCCCCCTCCCTCCCCAGTTTAAATTTCATTGGTGGCCAGTGCGCCCCCCCTCCCTCGCTCTATTGTATTAATAACATTGGTGACACAGTGTGCGCCCCCCCGCCCCCCCTCCCTCTATTGTAATAATAGCATTGGTGGCACAGTGTGCGGCCCCCCCTCCCTCCCTCTATTGCATTAACATTGGTAGCAGTGTGCACCCCCCCCCTTCCTCCCTCTATTCTTTTAATACATTGGTGGCAGTGTGCGGCCTCCCCCCCCCCCCGATCATTGGTGGCAGCGGAGTTCCAATCGGAGTCCCAGTTTAATCGCTGGGGCTCCGATCGGTAACCATGGCAACGAGGACGCTACTGCAGTCCTGGTTGCCATGGTTACTTAGCCTTAGCAATAGTAGAAGTATCATACTTACCTGCTGGCTGCTGCAATGTCTGCGTCCGGCCGGGAGCTCCTCCTACTGGTAAGTGACAGCAATGCGCCGCACAGACCTGTCACTTACCAGTAGGAGGGGCTCCCGGCCGGACACAGAGATCGCAGCAGCCAGCAGCCAGGTAAGTATGATGCTTCTACTCCGCTGCCACCAATGATCGGGGGGGGGGAGAGAGGGGATGCCTCACACTGCCACCAATGTATTAAAACAATAGAGGGAGGAAGGGGAGGGGCGGGGCGCACACTGCCACTAATGCCATTATTACAATAGAGGGAGGGAGGGGGCGCGGGGGGGGGGGCACACACTGGCCACCAACGAGTTAACTACAGGGGAGGGAGGGGGGGCCCACTGGCCACCAATGAGTTAAAAACAGGGGGGGGGGTACACATGTGTACATGTACACAGTTTTTTTTAGTATATTCTAACTTGAAGCGTCCCCATAACCATGGGAACGCCTCTGTGTTATAATATACTGTCGGATCTGAGTTTCACTATGTAGCTCATATCCGACAGTATATTCTAACATAGAGGCGTTCCCATGGTGATGGGGACGCTTCAAGTTAAAATGTTCGGGTGTCCGCTTGTGAGCTCCGTTTGAAGGGGCTCACAAGCGGCCCAGAACGCATCCGTATAGCCCTAATGCATTCTGAGTGGACACGGATCCGCTCAGAATGCATCAGTCTGGCAGCGTTCAGCCTCCGCTCCGCTCAGCAGGCGGACACCTGAACTCTGCTTGCAGCGTTCGGGTGTCCGCCTGGCCGTGCGGAGGTAAGCGGATCCATCCAGACTTACAATGTAAGTCAATGGGGACGGATCCGTTTGAAGATGACACACTGTGGCTCAATTTTCAAACGGATCCGTCCCCCATTGACTTTCAATGTAAAGTCTGGACAGATCCGTCTGAGGCTACTTTCACACTTAGAAATGTTTTAACAATATAATGCAGACAGATCCGTTCTGAACGGAGCCACCGTCTGCATTATATGAGCGGATCCGTCTCAGACGGATCCGCTCTGAACGCGAGGGTGAAAGTAATTCAAAGGGGGCGGATCCATTTGAAATTGCACCACATTGTGTCAACGTCAAACGGATCCGTCCCCATTGACTTGCATTGTAATTCAGGACGGATCCGTTTGGCTCCGCAAAACTTTTTTTTCATGTCCGTGGATCCTCCAAAAATCAAGGAAGACCCACGGACGAAAAAACGGTCACGGATCACGGACCTACGGACCCCGTTTTTGTGGACCGTGAAAAAATACTGGTGTGTGCATGAGGCCTAAAGCAGGTGTTTTTTGTTTAGACATTTTTTCTCTCTCTAGGTAAGGAGATAAAAATGCCTGTTTTTTTCACAATAGACACCAATTAAAAAAGGGAAAAGCTATTGTCTTCACTGCATTTCATATTATGCATAGACTTTCAGATAACATCTCTGCAGTTAGTGTTTTAACCGTAAAAAAAACCCTTCAAAATCTGCTTTTGCATAGAACAGCACTATAACCACAAAAGAGCAGAAAACCGCTGTAAAAATTCTGATGTATGTTTTTGGTCTAAAGGAGGCAGATACACTAATGTTTTAAACAACAAGAATACTAGAACTAGCATTGCTCGATGTATAAGATGATCAAATTACACCTACAGTTGCAAGAAAAAGTATGTGAACCCTTTGGAATGATATGGATTTCTGCACAAATTGGTCATAAAATGTGATCTGATCTTCATCTAAGTCACAACAATAGACAATCACAGTCTGCTTAAACTAATAACACTCAAAGAATTAAATGTTATCGTGTTTTTATTGAACACACCAGGTAAACATTCACAGTGCAGGTGGAAAAAGTATGTGAACCCATGGATTTAATAATTGGCTGAACCTCCTTTGGCAGCAATAACTTTAACCAAATGTTTCCTGCAGTTGCAGATCAGACGTGCACAACGATCAGGAGTAATTCTTGACCATTCCTCTTTACAGAACTGTTTAAGTTCAGCAATATTCTTGGGATGTCATGATAATCGCTTTCTTGAGGTCATGCCACAGCATCTCAATCGGATTGAGGTCAGGACTCTGACTGGACCACTCCAGTAGGCATATTTTCTTCTGTTTAAGCCATTCTGTTGTTGATTTACTTCTATGCTTTGGGTCGTTGTCCTGTTGCAACACCCATCTTCTGTTGGGCTTCAGCTGGTGGACAGATGGCCTTAAGTTCTCCTGCAAAATGTATATATAAACTTGGGAATTCATTTTCCCTTTGATGATAGCAATCTGTCCAGGCCCTGATGCAGCAAAGCAGCCCTAAACCATGATGCCCCCACCACCATACTTCACAGTTGGGATGAGGTTTTGATGTTGGTGTGCTGTACCTCTTTTTCTCCACACGTAGTGTTGTGTGTTTCTTCCAAACAACTCAACTTTGGTTTCATCTGTCCATAGAATATTTTGCCAGTACTGCTGTGGAACATCCAGGTGCTCTTGTGCAAACTGTAAACATGCAGCAATGTTTTTTTTTCTGGACAGCAGTGGCTTCCTCTGTGGTATCCTCCCATGAAATCCATTCTTGTTTAGTGTTTTACGTATCGTAGATTCGCTAACACGGATGTTACAATATGCCAGAGACTTTTGTAAATCTTCAGCTGACACTCTAGGATTCTTCTTCACCTCATTGAGCAGTCTACGCTGTGCTCTTGCAGTTATCTTTACAGGACGGCCACTCCTAAGGAGAGTAGCAGCAGTGCTGAACTTTCTCCATTTATAGACAATTTGTCTTACCATGGACTGATGAACAGCAAGGCTTTTGGAGATACTTGCATAACCCTTTCCAGCCTTATGCAAGTCAACAATTCTTAATCGTAGGTCTTCTGAGAGCTCTTTTGTGTGAGGCATCATTCACATCAGGCAATGCTTCTTGTGAAAAGCAAACCCAGAACTGGTGTGTGTTTCTTTATAGGGCAGCTGTAACCAACACCTCCAATCTCATCTCATTGATTGGACTCCAGTTGGCTGACACCTCACTTCAATTAGCTCTTGATGATATTATTCGTCTAGAGGTTCACATACTTTTCCCACCTGCACTGTGAATGTTTACATGGTGTGTTCAATAAAAACATGGTAACATTTAATTCTTTGTGTGTTATTAGTTTAAGCAGACTATAATTGTCTATTGTTGTGACTTAGATGAAGATCAGATCACATTTTATGACCAATTTGTGCAGAAATCCATATCATTCCAAAGGGTTCACATACTTTTTCTTGCAACTGTATATATAACATTGATCATTTCTTATGGCGTGGTTATGTCTAGCCAAGCTAGGTAAATCATAAGTCCAACCAAATCTGCAGAGAGTCATGAATACTATAAATCAGCATATGTTATATGAAATTGTACTTGCATGGGATTGTAAATCATATTACAGAAAACTGAGGGATTGGCAGCCCTGGGCGCAAAGTAGATTCACTAGAATATGCACAAAGTGAGATTTTTCTCTTTATTTATAAGATTTTTATAGGGGTGATCTTCGCCTCCTCGTATATGAATTAAATTTGTATACATGGTATTTTTCTTTATTTTGTTTGTTGTACTAAATCGAATAAAAACATTTAAAAAGTCTATAGTATCAAACTAGATCACATTGCTCAGGAATAGGCTGCTGTAGTTGACAATAATGTGGAGAATTTGCAAATTCTATTCCACTTTCAGAGTAAACTAGTGATTCACCTGTACATGGGCACTACATAATATACTAGTTAATGGTATTTAAAAAGTATTTAATCGGTGCTTACAATAATATATTGCCTCCTAAGTATAATTTAAACAAACATTGGATTCTTGAGAATCTATTCAAACTGTTTCCTCAAATATATTCACCACAGAAAATCATTTCCACCAAGGAAAAGCAGATTCTTTAGCTAGACTAAATTATCCTTTAGCTGAAAAGATGGGAATGGAAAGGCACGCTTGACCTTTGACTTCTTTCCAACAGCGACTGTGAAACAAAACTTATCCAAGACCATTATTCCTATCACAAGTCTTATATATATTCCAAAAAATACAAACTGAGAACACCTTGGTATATCCTGCAGCGCAGCTGTTTTCTGAATTCATCTTTATAAAGTGCCATAAACATATGTCAGAAAAAATATGCTATATTATGAACAATGTGTGTGCAATATTCATTTGGAAAATAATGGAAGACGGTACATCACAAGGACACATGGCTCTATGCATCATACAGGTATTGTAGCACTACTTTTCTTTAGAATTAGTTATTTCTTTATATTAATATGTGTTAGCTCTGAATTGGTCACATTAAATAAAAATAAGCACTATCAGTCTGCTGTATTCAGCATAATATATTTCTGTTAATTAGTTAATAACTAGTTAATTAGTTAAACATGTTATAATTATGTAATGTCTTTAAAGGGGTTGGCATTGAAGATATATTGCTAGGATATGCCATCAATATCAGATAGGTGCAGGTCCCACGTGCCAATCTCCATGTATGCGTGGCGGCCATCGTCTATTCTCTGCTTTGGAAGTTCAGAAAATAGCCACACTCCCACTCGGTTATTTTCAGAACTCCCATAGCAATGAATGGCAAGCATGCCTTACATATCCAGTATGCTCTACTTCACTTCAGGATCCCCATCCTGGAGATCGGAGGGGTGGGACCCGCACCTATATGATATTGATACATATCCTAATTATATGCCATCAATATCTCAAATGGACCAACCCCTTTAAATAAACAAACAAATTATCATGACAGATCCACTTTAAAATCCTTTTTCCAGTTTAGTAATGACAGTCAATATGCATATATGAAATAGCAAAAGTGAATATCATTTTAATGCATAAAACACAAACCCAAAAAATAAAGAATCATATATGTCTTAAATGAAGCTATGACTTCTTCGTTCTACAACTACTAATTTCTCAAGTGATATGTTGAATGTAAATCCTTCAATAATTGAATAGCTTCTAAATAACCATAAGGAATGAAATACTTTAATATAATGTCATTTATATATTCACTATATTGTAATGTATTTATACACATAGCAATCTAACTTGTACTTTAAGATTTATAATAACATTTTCATGACAGTTTTACTACTAAGTTTAAACACTTCGATAGATACCTTAGGAATCTAAGATTTCAGACATGGATTGGTAAAGCCTTGTGCCTTTGACACTGATCTCACATTTTGCACAGTATTATTTCTGGTGTAATACCTCACTTGACCCCTTAGGCCTCTGTGACATTCTGTGGAACAATTCATACTTTACTTTTATAGTTTGAGATAAACTAAACATGGCACTGTTAGCACACTTGAATTATTTATTGTTTTGTAGACAATGTAAAATGACAATTTATAATGATAGTCTTAGAGGACAAAATAATTGCTTATAACATTCTGTATAGCTTTCTGATCACTCATGATGTGAACAAAGGAAATAACATTTCTGACACTATCTGATTCTACAGTATTCAAATTAGTTTAATGTGGCTAATCCTAATCAGTGCATCAAGTTTGCATTATCTAATTGGAGACTATTTTTGAAAACTTTTAGTTGATAAAAAAAAGACAATATAAAAAAAGAGAATCTGGGGAATTTATCAATCGTTGCACTCCATAATTCTGTCTTCTGGCCAAATAGGATTTTGCAACATTTGCAAGGATTTTGCAGCTGTTTCACCCACAATACGCCTGTTTTGCAATGAAATAATGCAGCCATTTAACAATTAAAAAAAACAATGCACTGGGATGCTCCCACGGTTTTCAGCTGCATCGCATTTGCATCAGTGTCTTTCCCATGTGGCTCCCTAATTTTGTTCATTTTTGCTGATAAGATTGTCTTGCTTGTTCTCTATTGTTTACTTAGTAAAACTAAATCCGAGTTAGGTGGGTGGCAAACACAGGTTTTGCTACTTTTTTTAGGCCAGAAAACAGGTGTAAAAGTAGACTGAAACCAACAGCAGGTCTGAGTTGGTGTAAATTTTCAGTCAACGCCTACCAGTAAAACACCAGTCTATGATAAATTTACCCCATCATTTTTTGCTGTTTAAGTTTACCCTACAATAGAAATTTTATTAGTATTTGTCATTGTCTACCATTCATTTTAGCTTAATTCGGTCGCTGCTTAAAACTTAAGTATCTTTATTTAGATGTTAAAATGTGGAAGGCATACAAACTGTTGAATCTACAGTACTTTCTATCTTGTTTTTTTTTCTTGTATTTTTTATCTACACACTTCAACATCCAAATTGCAACATCAAGAAGGACAAGCCATAAAGGTATGCAAATCAAGGAAGTAGCTCCAATCTGTGGCACGCGGTAGTGGTCTAAATTGCAAATTGAAAGTTTTTTAGCCACATAAAACATTAAAATCAGATCAAGTCATGTTGGATAATTGTGTGATAACTAGCACATTGATGGAGGAGGCATCTCCACTTGTCTCAGACTCAGAGGGACAAAATCTTTGCACTGAGAGACCTTGGTTTATCATTCTAGGATATTGCTGCTTCCCTAGACTGTTCAATATTGTGGGTCCCAGTGGTTGGGAGAACAAAAATGAACTGGAATGAGAGCAAGAGGTATATCTCTGCATGAAACATCTCATCAGAAAAATGGCACACTCTTTACTGCAAGTGAAATTGGATATCATATCACAAGCCTAGGGTGGCAAACAGTTTCCATCAGAGGGCATTTGCACAACAATAGTCTATGAGCCAGATGACCGTATACAGGAGTTTCATTACCTCATGTCACTGCTTTCAAAGGCTATCATGGTGCACAGCAATGCAGCAATAGAGCCTGCAATGGAGGTCTATTCTATTTAACAATGTGTCCCTCTTTTGTCTTGGATGCAATGATAGACAAAGATTGGTCTGGAGACATGTTCAATCCAATAAAGAGACCTTCATAATGGAATGTCTCACCAGTCCTACTCCCAAGATTATGGTTTTGGATGGCATAATGTACAATGGCCGAACAACTTGTTATTACATTGATTTTGTCATGGAAGTAGTGGTATGACCATTTCGCCAAAGTGTCCCAGTAACCGTTTTTCAACAATGCCAATGCCAGGCTGCACGTTGTTTGCACTACTGTGAGTAGAGTTGAGGGAATCGAAGTATTCGTAGTGGACTTCTATCCGAATTTCAAGGAAAATTCGATTCACCACAAAGTTGAATTTCCTCATGCTTTGTGAGAATGAATACATTTTCCTTGAAATGGCACTAAAAAAAAAAGTACATGAAGAGACTGCCTCGGCCATCTTGATTGGATGTCCCACTAGAAATCTTGTGCGCGGGGACGTATGACATCACCATGGCAGCCAGCATGATGACGTCATCATGCACCGCATGAGATTTCGAGCAGGATCTTCAATCAAGATGGCTGTGGTGGCCTCTTCGCACTCAGATAAGGTGAGTATTATTTCTATATTTTTTTTATATGATTAACCCCTGAAAGCCTTCATTCTACGATGAATGCAGCATCTGAGGGGTTCAGCGACAGGGGGCGGCATTATCACCGTTCCCCATCTTTGTGCCAGCTACTTACAAAGAAATGAACTTCTTAACAAAGTAATTAATCACAAAGCAAATTTGTCTGTGAAATTCAGTCAAGCAGCCAAATCAAATTTTTTGGGCCTGAGCAAGCTACCGTGGCTTTCAGTGTCTTCGGACTTGTCTTCCATCAAGCACATATGAGATGTCATTGGTCGGCGAATGCAAAGGAGGCTACCAGCAGCAGAATTTGATGATTTGCATGCCCAAGTGCCTATGCAAGCTGCCGTGGCTTTCAGTGTCTTTGGACATCTTTGCCATCAAGCAGATCTGGGACATCATTGGTTGGCGAATGCAAGGGAGGCTGCCAGCAGCAGAATTTGATGATTTGCATGCCCAAGTGCATTTATTGTGGCAGAACATTTCTCAGACAACCATTAATAACCTCACTGATAGCATGCCAAGGTATGTAAGTGCTTATACTTCTGTTTGTGGTGCTCATACTTCAAACTGAATAAATCAAGATAATACTGAATAAATCGACTTTTCTTTCTTGGTGTTGTAATTTCAATGTTGAGTAGTGCATTTCTTTAAATGCTATTAACAACACTCTTCCAAGAGGTCAGCCCCCACAATCATGTTCAGGAAATAGATGAAAACATTTACAAAAAAATATTATAAGTAAGGATGAGGAAACCAGTTTGGACCAAACTGAGTTCAGTCCGAACTTTGCTATTTTTCTGACGGCAGACAAACCCAAATCTTTCCGGATTTGTTTTGGACGAATCCACTAAAACGGCACGTATGGTAGTGCACATTATCTGAGAGGCCCAAAAATGTCTAACTACGGAAAGGTTCTAAACGAAAGCCACAGAACAAGAATGTAGGTAGTAGCAACACCATCTATCTGGACAGAAGAAATGGTAGAAGTAGTAAGCTGCAGTTGTCCCTGCTGGCTTTGGAAAGGCGCAACATTATAGTTGAGGCAAAAGAGGATGAGATTGTGGATTGGATAGCTCACTCCTACTCTCATACAGGTATGTGGAGTGGAGAGGGTGTCAGCAGTAAGTTTGTGTTGATGTCACTATTTATTTTTCCCTTCTTCAGACCCGTCACAAAAACAAGTTAAAAAAAAACGGATCCTGTCTTTTAAGCATCCACCTTCACATGGTCAGCATTTGGTCAGTAATCCATCAGTATTAATAAGGCCCAAAAAAAGGGTTGGATCCAAAACAGAGATGACACTTGATTGGAATATTTGCATGTCTTCTGTGTTTTGTACCTTTTAGCTTCCAAATCATGAACATATCCTGATGCAAAATAGGGACCATGTGATAGATGCCTTATTATGGATGCTCTAAAGACAGGATCAGTTGTGTTTTTCATTTTTCATTCCTCTGACAGATCAGAAGAAGGTTAAAATAAATGATGATGTCAACAAGGCCAAACAGGGACACTAGTAGCCCCATCACAGAGTGGGGAGGGTGGCAACCACATGAGTAATCAACACAGGGCTGTTCACAGAGTGGTGAGTGTGACGAACTGCGACCGCCGCGGCCACAATACGTCACGAAACCGTCACAGCGCCCCTAGTGGTCAATCCGCAAACAGGCCTCCCAGCCACTTTCAGCACACCGACAGTCTAACTTGAGTCCGTACAGTCGATAGGCTGAAAGCGCAGGGAGTGGACCGCCGATTGACCGCCAGTAAGCGTGCGACGAACTGCGACCGGAACTACACACAGGGTAGTTTAACTGCCACCACCTCACAATTTATGGGAGCGAGGAACCCACTATCTAGATAACACAACCGAGTAGCTTTCTCTTCGGAGAGGCTAGGGTAAGTTTTTGCAGTGTTTGAAAACAGGCATATGGCTAGAGAAATGACTTGGAGGTCATTTATTATATATCTATATACAATACAAATTATCACGATGCACAGTAATTATAACACAATAATCAAGGAAAGTATAGTCCAATAAACAAAAGGGAGAAAAGAAAGAAAATACTTAGTTTCCGCAGAAAAGATGTCCGTTGGTGAAATAGTCCGTTGCAGGGGTAAAGTCCAAGAAGCCTTTGTCCAGTGTAATATGCCTACAGCCCACAGGTTCTCTGGCTGAGGCCCTCTTTAGGTGTTGTTAAAAGTGGAGAACTTGTTTAGCAGATCCTAGGTCTGTGTTATAAAGGGTCCTAGAATCAAGGCGGGGAATTGAGAGTCCGCCTGCTGGGCAGGCTGTATTCCTGAGGTGAATGTCAGTTCTGAAATATGTCATGTGCCATATCGCGGGATGTCTCCGCTGTACACAAGTAACAAGCACATATTCACATTCCCCACAAAATATGGAGTTCAGGGATACCATATATTACTATTATAACTGGTTCTATGATGGGGTAACACCATAACTTTACCTGGGCACATCTTAGAGTTATGTTTGTCCTATGTAAACGTCCAGTGACTTCTGAGTGACACGATGATGTAATTTTTACGTCCGTAAGATGCATGGGCTCTCTTAAAAAGGTAAAAATCATATCTCAGATTCATGTTGCAGTCTGGGAAACCTTGGTGCCGGACTGTCTGCAGCAAGCCAGCTTACAGACCCTTATAGCAGCGACACCAAATGTCTCCCCCCCCCAGGTGCAGTCTTCACACCTAGCTGTGATATCTCTTCAGGAAGGGAAGTTCTTTTGTCAACCATAGGAAGCCAGCTGTAATTGTGTTATCTGCTGGGCATCTATTGACTGACTTGAACAAAAGGACTATGTCGTTCTCTGGGTACACAGAAGGACAGAAGGAGACGCTCTGAATAATCAAATTGTAGGTTCTGGGGCCTAGGGAAATAATTACTGTTTAATAGACCTACTGTTCAATACTGTTCAATAAGGCAGAGTAATATTGATAATATTGGGAGGACAGTTCAATATTCTCGCGGATCATCCGTGACAGTGAGTGTGGAAACCACATGAGGAGTCAATATAGTGGCCTAGTTATAGAGGGGAGCAGTGGAAGTAACAGCACAAGATGGTGGGTGGCAGTAGGAGAAGATGGCAGCAGAGGCAGCAGATGTGTGGCATCAGGTGGGTGGCAGAATCAGAACATTGGCTGAATTAGGTGGCCAGAAGAAATGGGTCTATTTTCATAAAGTTTTGGTGTGGCACCGAGAATGATCTAGTCTGATGCATCAGGCACTGGCAGATCCACGCCAGATTCATCTTTACGAAAGTTAGTGTCTCAACATTTTGTGTGGAAAGGCAAGCTTTCTTTGGGGAAACTATGCCCCCTGCTGCACTAAACACCAACTCTGATGCCACACTACTGGCTGGCACCAAGGCTTGTCCAGGGCAAACTTGGCCAGTTACAGCCACAAATCAAGTTTGGCTTCCTAGTAGTCCAGGGGATCTTGGATGTGGGGTGGCAGGGTGCAGTCCAAGTATACCAGCACCTGCTGGTTCAGGTTATGCTCCATGTCCTGCTGCTGCTGTTGCTGGGTGGTTTCTTCATCAGGCGGATGAAGAAAAGTGCTCATTAGAGACTCCAGACTTAAGTTGCTGATGATGGAACTGTTGCTGTTCCTGCCTCCCACGCTGCTCCAGCGGTCATGGAAGTGAAGCGTGAGCACAGAGGGCCCTCCTGGTCAGACCTTCGTGAGGATGGGCGATGGCACACATAGGCAGTGGCCAACTGACTACATAGGATGTCTCGATAGTAGTTGAGTTTACCCTCCCTCTCAGTGGGTGGAAAAAAGGCCCACATTTTGGAGCAGTAGTAAGGGTCTAATATGGTGGAGATACAGTAGTCATCCTCTGCTAAATGGTTATAATATGGCTGTCATTATACATGCAACAGCATGCATGTGGCCATTTGTGCAAGGGACTCGGAGGGACTCCCTGCTTCCATCTCCAATGCATATTGCCATAGTATGTCCGGGTCATCTACCTGGCCTCCCTCATCCCCCTTCGGCTTCTCTTGCTCCACTATTGTGACAAGTGCAGATAAACTACCCATTTCTGTATACATTGCTTGTGCGTGAATATCCTACTTCTCCTCCTCCAGTTCAGCCCCCACAGGGCTCAGGTGGCCGTGAGATATAGGCACCACATCTGTTTTCTGGCCAGCCAGATTTATCAGCATCTTCTCCAGGATGTGAAGGACTAGAATGACCTAGTTCATCCTGTAGTCATGGTGACTGACAAGTGGGCTTTTCAAAGGGTCTGAGCAAATAGTAGGTGTTACATGAGCTGCCACTAGCTAATGTCTAAGTTACCAAGGGGAGTACTCCTGTCTGCCTGCATCATCAAGAAATCATTTATGGCCTTCCTTTGCTCACATAGTTGGTCCAACATGTGGATGGTGGAGTTCCAACAGGTGGAAATGTCTCAAATGAGGCGATATTGGGGAACACTATTCTCTCTTTGCAGCTCAAAGAGGGTGTGGCTGAAGTGCATGCACAGTTTTCTGGCCATTTTCAGGATGTCTTGCAGTTGGGTTGAAGACTCCAGGAACCGCTTTGCAACCATATTAAAGACGTGCACCTTGCAGAGCACATGGGTCAGCCCTTCTTGATGCAGCACCAACACAATGTTCTTCCTGTATAGAATGTGGAGGGGCACTCTCTAGATGGGAATATGGTCATAAAACATTTGCATAAAATAATTTATTAATACTCTATATATAGTAGTACAAAAATGCTAAAATGACATAAAACATACAATATTACAACTTCACTCAAATGCTAAAATAATATAACGTATTGTGGTGTGGCTAAATGGAAAATATTGCAGGCCCCAGTAGGTCTCACAGGTCCGCAATCACCTCAAACGCAGTCAACCACAAAAACGCTGCTAGATGGTAGGATAATGCGGTATGTTAATTACTGTAAATATTTGCACTTATTGTGGTTAGGTATACATGCCCGCTATGTCTCATAAGTGGTATGGTAGACAGAATCCGGATTAATAAAAGCAGGTTATCAACAGCAGGCTCGTAATCTGTGATGGTATATTTGATAGAGGGTATAATCCTCTTCTATTCAGGTACACAGTGTTTAATATACAGTACTATGTTGGTACATTACAGCTCTGGTTATCTGTTGCAGAAGTTTGTTGCTCCTTGGTTTGGCTTAACAAGCGCGGCGTACCGTGAAATTTCTGAGTCAAGCGTAGCCTCCCACGTGACTCTGAAGCCGCTTCCTGAAGTTGGTCTTTAGTTTCCTGGGTCCTAAATTCCCTCAGCCTCCGCTACCATTACCTTGGAGGTAAAGATATTAATGGGAATGTCGCATCAAATGTCCGTAAATAAATTAATGAGCAAAAAGTCTAATGTCCAGCACCAAACGCGTTTCAGGGTCTACAACCCTTCATCAGTGGCTGGGAGGGTCTAACTCTGTAGACCCTCCCACACCAGGCACTTATCCATCTCCTCCTTCTCCTTCTACTCCATGGACATGTTTCCGTCCACAACAGCGGCTGGGCATAGGGTCTCTCACACTAACCCTCCTTTCTATCACATGTCAGGTCATTTGTTGCCACACCATGTTGGAGCTGATCTCAGTGTGGGAGAGGGTAGCAACATTGGCGAGAAGTTGCTCAAGTATTTCAAGCAGCAAACATCCCACTGGCTGTCACCCTGCCAACTCCAATGGGTGCAACATCGTGGCCGGCCTGATCCTGGACGAAATAACATATGATTCCTACACGGCGCACGTCATCAACCTAGTGGTGCAGCGCTTTCTAAATATGTAAACTGGCTTAGGCAAGGTGCTGGCAAAGTCCAGTAGACTGTCCAAGCATTTCAGCCACTCTTGCATGGTGATGAACACAATTGCGACAGAACAGCCTGCTGCTACTGCGACAGAACAGCCTGCTGCTACACTACTTATCTGCGATGTGCCAAATTGCTGGAATTCGACATTGCACATGCTCGAGCAACTGTACAAGCAGCGGAAAGCTATGAACGATTTTGTCATGCACCAGATAGCTTCAGCAGCAGGGAGCATATGTTGCTTTGAGGTCAGGCAGTGGCAGTTTATCCAAGATGCCTGTCGGGTGCTGAAGCTCTTTGAAGAGGCCAGGAAGTTTGTCAGCAAGGACAACTGTAGCATGAACTATGTCATCCCTCTTATATTTACAGATGTTGTCGCTCATGCAGCAAGAGACCACAACAGAAGAAGAGCAGCTGACACATCTTGCTGTCGGTCCTATAGCTGTTGAGGACACACAAAGGGAATCTACCATGGAGGAGGAGGATAATGAAGATGACGATGAGGAGATATCTCTGCAAGAGGAGGAGGAGGAGTCGGAGGCAGAGGAGCAAAAGGATAATGATGAGGATGGCACTGACCAAGACACCCAATCGTCTCAGTGGGGGGGTGGAACTGGCCAGAATAGCCACCTGTATGCTCTATTGCTTACACTGTGACAGGCGTATCGTTGCCATTAAGCAGTGTGATGATTACTGGATAGCTATGCTTTTAGATCTTTGCTACCAAGGCAAAATTGAGGAATGTTTTTGACTGGCAGAAAGGAAGGACCAATTATGTTTCTACCAGGAAACACTGTGTGCGCAGCTTGCCGCAGCTTATGGTGGGCAGATGTTTGCTGCCAGCATGCGTGAAAGAGAGGTCCCCCTTCACCCACCACAGAGTCACCCCCCTCCCGCCACATTGAGTAGCAGAAGCAGCAGCAGCTATTTTAGCCTCCTCAACATGATAGAGCAGTTTTTTCACGTGCCGCACCAGGCAGAGGCCAGTCAGGCTTACCTAAACTCTGGCCAAACTCTCTGTCACATATTCATATCCATGTCCTCATGGATTGCAGTGCAGGCAGACTGATGCAGTGGCCCGAACTGGCACAGTTTGCTCTCCATCTTCTTTCTTGCCCAGCCTCCAGAAAAAAAAAAACCTCCCAGGCTGTGAGCTCTGCACTGCGATTGGCCAGTGCTGCAGCCTAGGAGAAGGAGACGCCCACAGGACAAAGGCAGACACCGCCTACTATAACTTACAGAGCGAAGATACCGGAGGGCATAACGGGAGAACGGAGCGGCGCCCGGGGATAATAGTAAGTGCAGTGAGATCCCCGGGCGCCGCTCTCCATGTCAGCATACTTAGTTCACATTGTTTTTACAAGTGAAAGGTCCTCTTTAAAATTTATTTTAAAAAATTGGGGGGGGAAGGGGTGTTAAATTTCTTCAAGGCGTATCACATATATAAGTGATTATTGCGTCAATATGGACATTTTCTCACAGTCTAGGCAATGCTTGAGGGTAAGTTTCCATGTACTCACTTTCTACACGGTTGAAATGTATATTTTTTTGGGGGGAATTCCATTTCATTAACCAGCATATGTATGCGATTACTGCATTAATACTGACATTTTCTCACAGTCAAGCAGGCAGTACCCTCAATGCTGAAGCTTGCATGATGCTACTGCCACTAATACTTGAGGGTCAGTTTCTATGTACTCACTTTCCACACGGTTCTATTTGGGTCCAGACCTGAAACGTATCTCGACTGGTTCTCTCATCTCTAATTACACTTCTTCTTTAATACCATAAAGGACCATAATCAGTTATCTTGTGAAAATTAACAGAATAACCTAGCACTACTGAATAACTGCAAAATCAGGTTAGTCCATCATTTGCCTTCAAGATAAGAAATTTAATTTACCAATTTCAGGACAGTGCTTGAATAGTAAATGTCATTGAAAAATATTGACCCTTTAGCATTTTGTGTACACATATACTGTTCCATTGCAATGTAGAGCTAACAATAAGGCATCTTTCACACGACCGTTTGGCTTTTTCAGTGTTTTGCAGTCCTTTTTTCATGGATCCATAGTTCCACTTTTTGTTTCCGTTTTTCCATATGACATATACAGTAAACATTAATTGCATAGAACAAAAATGGGGCTGCACATAAAATCTTCAATAGATGGTTCCGCAAAAACAGAACGGATACGGAGGACATACGGATGCATTTCTGTATGAGTTCTGTTTTTTTTTTTTTTGCCGGGCTCATTGACTTGAATGGAGCCACAGAACGTGATTTCAGGGCAATAATAGGACATGTTCTATCTTTCAACGGAACGGAAAAATGTAAATACGGAAACGGAATGCATGCAGAGTACATTTGTTCTTTTTTTACGGAACGCAAAAAACGGCCCGTAAACGGAAAATAAAAACAGTTGTGTGAAAGTAGCCTAAAACCAATATGGCAAGATTACTGTTTAGCTGTAGAGACTATAAAATTAGTTTATAGTAGCATATATAGTAACAGGTAGCATATAATTCACAGCTGACTAAAGTAAGAAGATGCTGAATGGAGGTCAGTTTAGGAAAACATAAAAAAAAATAGATAATGAAAATTGCTCAGTATTTTTTATTCTAATTTTATTTGTTTTGCACAAAAGAAAAAAGTTTTTTGTCATAAAACATTAAATTAAACACAAGGAAAAGTGGTAAGACAGTTAATTGCTTTTAAAATATAAAATATAACCTATTAGTAAATGTTATAATAGGCTATGTAGTGCATATGGATTTACTCAATAAAACATTGGGGGACATTGATCAATAATGGAATAATTTGAGCTAACAAAATACTAACATTACAAATCAAAAGGTGCATGCCACTTTAAAAATTTGACTTTTTTAAATATAAACCCGATAATCCTCCTATTTCTCTCGATTTGTGTCATTTTAGCGCCAATAGCGCTAAAATGCGAATTTTTAAAACTGAAATGCGCCATTTCAGCTAACCTTGCCAGACCACACTTGCGACTTTTGAAACACATTTGTGACTTTTGAAGCATATTTGCAACATTTCCTGTGGTAAATTGCGACTTTTGTCTCAGACTTGGTGCGTTTTTTTTATTGTTTTGTTGAATGTCAATTTATTGTTGTTTAGCTCCTTTATATTAGATAAAAAAAATAATGCATTCTGTTTTAATACTTACCTATCACTTGTTCCCACGACGAGTTGGTTTTCCTTTCATAAATGCAACTTTTTGACAAAAAGTCGCATCATTATGCCATAAATGTGACTTTTTATACAAAACACCACCACATAATCTGGCTTAATTGTCTGCAAGAATTTGAGTAATTTCTTCTGATAAGAGGATGATAAATGAGGCAATTTGATAGCCCCGCCCACTGACAATTTATTTCTGGCGTGATACATTCTTTATGGTGAAAATTCTGGAGAAAACAGTTGATAAATCCGGTGCAAATCAAAACGCCATTCTTTTTAGCTGATTTTCCGCCACAATTCTGACACAATATGCTTAGTAAATGTCCCCGTGTTACAACCATCAGGTTTTTTTCCTGCTGTGTATTTTCCCGTCTCTTACAAGAAAATTTAGACTAGCACATCCAAAGTCACAGGTGCACATCCATAAAGCTAGCATGCAGACAGCAAAGAACGTATAGAAGCACACCATTACCTATTCAATCATACTAGGGATGGGGGATTATTCGGGATTAAAGTGGTACTATACCTACTATATATGGCCCATTTCTGCCATCCTGTCTTTTAGTTTTTTTTGTAACAAGGCTGGTTGCGAACAAGATTTACGAACTTGGCTACACCTAAAACAATTTCCTTTGCCCGGTACTAATTTTGTCTTCCAGAATTTAGATACCTCCAGGGCCTACAGTAGGCTGAATTGTGTAACAGGACAGTCACAAGAATAATATTGTAAAGCACTAGTGTTGAGCGTGAATATTCGAATTATGAATATTTATCGCGAATATAGCAACTTTGAGAATTCGGAAATATTTAAAATTTAGTGCTATATATTCGTTTTTCGAATATTCGTCATTTTTTTTCCACTCAAAAAATTGGCAAGGTAATGATCGCGTAATATCTGAATATTACGCGATCAATACAGGCGTGGGTCAAAAACTAATATATAGCACTATAGAATATAGTGCTATATATTTGTTTTTTAGAATATTCGTATTTTTTTTACTCGAAAAATCGGCAAGGTAATGATCGCGTAATATGCGAATATTACGCGATCAGTACAGGCGTGGGTCAAAAACGAATATATAGCACTATAGAATTTTTCATTTTCGTCATTTTTTTCCATCTGAAGTTATGATTCCTCCCTGCTTAAATTGCTTGATAAGCAACTTAAACAGGGAGGAATCATAACTTCCGATGGAAAAAGTAAGGAATATAAAAAAAAAATATATATATATATATATATATATATATATATATATAGCACTATATTCGATATAGTGCTATATATTCGTTTTTCACCCACGCCTGTACTGATCGCATAATATTCGCATATTACACGATCATTACCTTGCCGTTTTTTCGCGTAAAAATAAAATAAAATAACGAATATTCAAATTACACAAAAATATTTGCAAAATATCGTGAATTCGAATATGACCCCTGCCACTCATCACTATAAAGCACATATCAACATTGGCACACAACAAATATACAGAACTAATCTCACAGATAGATGGCAGGACCTATAGTGAGGAACAGAAGTATTTAAAGAGGACCTTTCACTAGAATAAAACTTCTACACTAACTATACAGGCATGTAGAGCGGCGCCGCTCCGTTCTCCCGTTATTGCCTCCGGTATCTTCATAGTTAGGCTCCACCCAGGGGAACCTGCTGGCGCCTCCTTCTCCCATGCTGCAGCGCTGGCCAATCACAGCGCTCAGCTCATAGCCTGAGAGGCTTTTTTTTCTCTCAGGCTATGAGCTGAGCGCTGCGATTGGCCAGCACTACAGCATGGGAGAAGGAGGCGCCGGCAGGTTCCCCTGGGTGGAGCCTAACTATGAAGATACCGGAGGCAATAACGGGAGAACGGAGCGGCGCCCAGGTATAACAGTAAGTGCAGGGGGGTCCCTGGGCGCCACTGTACATGCCTGTATAGTTAGTTTAGAAGTTTTATTCTGGTGAAAGGTCCTCTTTAAACACCCTGCGATTTTGCAAGTTCTCCCACTTAGAAATCATGGAGTGGTCTGAAATTCACATTGTAGGTGCATTCCCACTCTGGGAGACAGAATAAAAAAAAAAAAGGAAATCACATTGTCACATTGTATGATTTTTTTAGAATGTATTTGTCTTGCACTACTGAACATAAGTATTTGGTACAGAAGCCTTTGTTTGCGATTACAGAGGTCAAACGTTTCAAGTAGTTCTTGACCGGGTTCGCACACACTGCAACAGGGATTTTGGCCCACTCCTCCACACAGATCTCCTCTAGATCTGCCAGGTTTTGGGGCTGTCGCTGAGCAATACAGAGTTTCAGCTTCCTCCAAAGATGTTTTATTGGATTTAGGTCTGGAGACTGGCTAGGCCACTCCAGAACTTTGATATGCTTCGTACGGAGTCACTCCGTGGTTATCCTGGCTGTGTGCTTTGGGTCGTTGTTATGTTGGAAGACCCAGCCCCAACCCATATACAATGCTCTGACTAAGGGAAGGAGGTTGTTGCTCAAAATCTCACAATACATGGCCCCATTCATCCTCTCCTCAATACAGTGCAGTCATCCATTCCCCTTTGCAGAAAAGCACCCCCAAATCATGAGGTTACCACACCCATGCTTAACAGTAGGGATGGTGTTCTTGGGATGCAACTCATCCTTCTTTTTCCTCCAAACACTACAAGTGAAGTTTAGACCAAAAAGTTGGGATCCTTTCAGGGCCATACAGGGACCTCAATTCCAGGGTTAGGATCCGGACGGGGGCCCAATTAGTGGGACATCCCGTGGTTAGACCTAAGGGCTATTGTAGGGCTGCGAGGGCCAACTAGGGACATTAAAGAACATCTCTGTGTGATCCCTTTACAGTGTGTTGACCCCCGAACCGCCAAAGTGGACCACCCTGACCAAAAATATTGAAATAGGAGGTGTCCGGAGTATTCACCATCTGTACGGTAGGACACCTGTTTTTTAAAGCGGTGCCGCCCTGCACCTTATGCTGTGGGTGCATTTGTGTATACCGTGTCATACGGCTTCCCCTTGCACCCATACCATTCTGTGTTTACTGTTGTTTTGTTGTTTGTAGCTGTACATACTGTCTGTGTTGTGAAATACCTGTTTTCATTATATGTCTGCCATCGGTGTTTGAGGTGTTGGCATACACCAATGCAGTCACCTCAACTATTGTGTGGCTTAGGTACTAGCACACATCTGTTCTTGTTACCTCCAATTTGTATGCCCACATGGTGTCGGCATATATCGATTATTGCCGTCACGTATTATTGATTGGGTATTAGTGTATATAAATAGGGATGAGCGAACTCGAACTGTATAGTTCGGGTTCGTACCGAATTTTGGGGTGTCCGTGACACGGACCCGAACCCGGACATTTTCGTAAAAGTCCGGGTTCGGGTTCGGTGTTCGTCGCTTTCTTCGCGCTTTTGTGACGCTTTCTTGGCGCTTTTTGAAAGGCTGCAAAGCAGCCAATCAACAAGCGTCATACTACTTGCCCCAAGAGGCCATCACAGCCATGCCTACTATTGGCATGGCTGTGATTGGCCAGAGCACCATGTGACCCAGCCTCTATTTAAGCTGGAGTCACATAGCGCCGCCCGTCACTCTGCTCTGATTAGCGTAGGGAGTAGGGATGAGCGAACTCGAACTGTATAGTTCGGGTTCGTACCGAATTTTGGGGTGTCCGTGACACGGACCCGAACCCGGACATTTTCGTAAAAGTCCGGGTTCGGGTTCGGTGTTCGTCGCTTTCTTCGCGCTTTTGTGACGCTTTCTTGGCGCTTTTTGAAAGGCTGCAAAGCAGCCAATCAACAAGCGTCATACTACTTGCCCCAAGAGGCCATCACAGCCATGCCTACTATTGGCATGGCTGTGATTGGCCAGAGCACCATGTGACCCAGCCTCTATTTAAGCTGGAGTCACATAGCGCCGCCCGTCACTCTGCTCTGATTAGCGTAGGGAGAGGTTGCGGCTGCGACAGTAGGGCGAGATTAGGCAGATTAACTCCTCCAAAGGACTTGATTAACTGATCGATCTGCAGCTGTGGATCATTGAGCTGCTGATCCTCAATTGCTCACTGTTTTTAGGCTGCACAGACCGTTTGTCAGTCTCATTTTTCTGGGGTGATCGGCGGCCATTTTGTGTCTTGTGGTGCGCCAGCACAAGCTGCGACCAAGTGCATTTAACCCTCAATGGTGTGGTTGTTTTTTGGCTAAAGCCTACATCAGGGTGAAGCTGTCACACCAAGTGCATTTAACCAGCAATAGTCTGTTCATTTTTTGGCCATATACAAAATCAGGGGCAAGCTGCGCCTGTCACCAAGTGCATTTAACCCTCAATGGTGTGGTTGTTTTCTGGCTAAAGCCTACATCAGGGTGAAGCTGTCACACCAAGTGCATTTAACCAGCAATAGTCTGTTTATTTTTTGGCCATATACTACATCAGGGGCAAGCTGCGCCCGTCACCAAGTGCATTTAACCCTCAGTAGTGTGGTTGGTCAAGCTGTGACACCAAGTGCATTTAACCAGCAATAGTCTGTTCATTTTTTGGCCATATACAAAATCAGGGGCAAGCTGCGCCTGTCACCAAGTGCATTTAACCCTCAATGGTGTGGTTGTTTTTTGGCTAAAGCCTACATCAGGGTGAAGCTGTCACACCAAGTGCATTTAACCAGCAATAGTCTGTTCATTTTTTGGCCATATCCCAGTCTAATTCTGTCACTAAATCCATACCGGTCACCCAGCGCCTAAATACTAGGCCTCAAATTTATATCCAGCTAAATCTGTCCCTAGTGCTGTAGCTGGGCGAGTTATTTAGTGTCCGTTCAAGCACATTTCTTGTTCTGGGTTGAAATACAATTCCCAATTTAGCAATTTCATAATTTAGTGGTTCCTGCTATATCAGAGCTATTTGAAATCTATCCCAAAAAGGGTATATAATATTGAAGGTGCACATTGGGTCATTCAGAATAACTTCACACACACCCGCTACTGTGTATTTCCAAGTCTAATTCTGTCACTAAACCCATACCTGTCACCCAGCGCCTAAATACTAGGCCTCAAATTTAAATCCCTCTAAATCTCTCGTTACCCACCGCTGTACTGTTGTTGCTGGGCAAGATATTTAGTGTCCGTCAAAGCACATTTTTTGTTCTGGGTTGAAGTACAATTCCCAATTTAGCAATTTCATAATTTAGTGGTTTCTGCTATATCAGAGCTATTTGAAATCTATCCCTAAAAGGGTATATAATATTGAAGGTGCACATAGGGTCATTCAGAATAACTTCACACACACGCTTCTGTGCATTTCCAAGTCTAATTCTGTCACTAAATCCATACCGGTGACCCAGCGCCTAAATACTAGGCCTCAAATTTAAATCCCTCTAAATCTCTCGTTACCCACCACTGTACTGTTGTTGCTGGGCAAGATATTTAGTGTCCGTCAAAGCACATTTTTTGTTCTGGGTTGAAGTACAATTCCCAATTTAGCAATTTCATAATTTAGTGGTTTCTGCTATATCAGAGCTATTTGAAATCTATCCCTAAAAGGGTATATAATATTGCAGGTGCACATAGGGTCATTCAGAATAACTTCACACACACGCTTCTGTGCATTTCCAAGTCTAATTCTGTCACTAAATCCATACCGGTGACCCAGCGCCTAAATACTAGGCCTCAAATTTAAATCCCTCTAAATCTCTCGTTACCCACCGCTGTACTGTTGTTGCTGGGCAAGATATTTAGTGTCCGTCAAAGCACATTTTTTGTTCTGGGTTGAAGTACAATTCCCAATTTAGCAATTTCATAATTTAGTGGTTTCTGCTATATCAGAGCTATTTGAAATCTATCCCTAAAAGGGTATATAATATTGAAGGTGCACATAGGGTCATTCAGAATAACTTCACACACACGCTTCTGTGCATTTCCAAGTCTAATTCTGTCACTAAATCCATACCGGTGACCCAGCGCCTAAATACTAGGCCTCAAATTTAAATCCCTCTAAATCTCTCGTTACCCACCGCTGTACTGTTGTTGCTGGGCAAGATATTTAGTGTCCGTCAAAGCACATTTTTTGTTCTGGGTTGAAGTACAATTCCCAATTTAGCAATTTCATAATTTAGTGGTTTCTGCTATATCAGAGCTATTTGAAATCTATCCCTAAAAGGGTATATAATATTGAAGGTGCACATAGGGTCATTCAGAATAACTTCACACACACGCTTCTGTGCATTTCCAAGTCTAATTCTGTCACTAAATCCATACCGGTGACCCAGCGCCTAAATACTAGGCCTCAA
The DNA here is from genome assembly GCF_014858855.1 of Bufo gargarizans. Taxonomy (NCBI): domain Eukaryota; kingdom Metazoa; phylum Chordata; class Amphibia; order Anura; family Bufonidae; genus Bufo; species Bufo gargarizans. Next base: position 328,888,526 of record NC_058083.1, read on the forward strand.
ATTTAAATCCCTCTAAATCTCTCGTTACCCACCGCTGTACTGTTGTTGCTGGGCAAGATATTTAGTGTCCGTCAAAGCACATTTTTTGTTCTGGGTTGAAGTACAATTCCCAATTTAGCAATTTCATAATTTAGTGGTTTCTGCTATATCAGAGCTATTTGAAATCTATCCCTAAAAGGGTATATAATATTGAAGGTGCACATAGGGTCATTCAGAATAACTTCACACACACGCTTCTGTGCATTTCCAAGTCTAATTCTGTCACTAAATCCATACCGGTGACCCAGCGCCTAAATACTAGGCCTCAAATTTAAATCCCTCTAAATCTCTCGTTACCGCTGTACTGTTGTAGCTGGGAAAGTTATTTAGTGCCCGTCAAAGCACATTTTTTGTTCTGGGTTGAAGTACAATTCCCAATTTAGCAATTTCATAATTTAGTGGTTCCTGCTATATCAGAGCTATTTGAAATCTATCCCAAAAAGGGTATATAATATTCAAGGTGCACATTGGGTCATTCAGAATAACTTCACACACACGCTTCTGTGCATTTCCAAGTCTAATTCTGTCACTAAATCCATACCGGTCACCCAGCGCCTAAATACTAGGCCTCAAATTTATATCCCGCTGAATTTGAATACAATACATTGGGCCAAATAATATATTTGTTGTTGTGGTGAACCATAACAATGAGAAAAACATCTAGTAAGGGACGCGGACGTGGACATGGTCGTGGTGGTGTTAGTGGACCCTCTGGTGCTGGGAGAGGACGTGGCCGTTCTGCCACATCCACACGTCCTAGTGTACCAACTACCTCAGGTCCCAGTAGCCGCCAGAATTTACAGCGATATATGGTGGGGCCCAATGCCGTTCTAAGGATGGTAAGGCCTGAGCAGGTACAGGCATTAGTCAATTGGGTGGCCGACAGTGGATCCAGCACGTTCACATTATCTCCCACCCAGTCTTCTGCAGAAAGCGCACAGATGGCGCCTGAAAACCAACCCCATCAGTCTGTCACATCACCCCCATGCATACCAGGGAAACTGTCTCAGCCTCAAGTTATGCAGCAGTCTCTTATGCTGTTTGAAGACTCCGCTGGCAGGGTTTCCCAAGGGCATCCACCTAGCCCTTCCCCAGCGGTGAAAGACATAGAATGCACTGACGCACAACCACTTATGTTTCCTGATGATGAGGACATGGGAATACCACCTCAGCATGTCTCTGATGATGACGAAACACAGGTGCCAACTGCTGCGTCTTTCTGCAGTGTGCAGACTGAACAGGAGGTCAGGGATCAAGACTGGGTGGAAGACGATGCAGGGGACGATGAGGTCCTAGACCCCACATGGAATGAAGGTCGTGCCACTGACTTTCACAGTTCGGAGGAAGAGGCAGTGGTGAGACCGAGCCAACAGCGTAGCAAAAGAGGGAGCAGTGGGCAAAAGCAGAACACCCGCCGCCAAGAGACTCCGCCTGCTACTGACCGCCGCCATCTGGGACCGAGCACCCCAAAGGCAGCTTCAAGGAGTTCCCTGGCATGGCACTTCTTCAAACAATGTGCTGACGACAAGACCCGAGTGGTTTGCACGCTGTGCCATCAGAGCCTGAAGCGAGGCATTAACGTTCTGAACCTGAGCACAACCTGCATGACCAGGCACCTGCATGCAAAGCATGAACTGCAGTGGAGTAAACACCTTAAAACCAAGGAAGTCACTCAGGCTCCCCCTGCTACCTCTTCTGCTGCTGCCGCCTCGGCCTATTCTGCTGCTGCCGCCTCGGCCTCTTCCTCCGCCTCTGGAGGAACGTTGGCACCTGCCGCCCAGCAAACAGGGGATGTACCACCAACACCACCACCACCACCTCCGTCACCAAGCGTCTCAACCATGTCACACGCCAGCGTTCAGCTCTCCATCTCACAAACATTTGATAGAAAGCGTAAATTCCCACCTAGCCACCCTCGATCCCTGGCCCTGAATGCCAGCATTTCTAAACTACTGGCCTATGAAATGCTGTCATTTAGGCTGGTGGACACAGACAGCTTCAAACAGCTCATGTCGCTTGCTGTCCCACAGTATGTTGTTCCCAGCCGGCACTACTTCTCCAAGAGAGCCGTGCCTTCCCTGCACAACCAAGTATCCGATAAAATCAAGTGTGCACTGCGCAACGCCATCTGTAGCAAGGTCCACCTAACCACAGATACGTGGACCAGTAAGCACGGCCAGGGACGCTATATCTCCCTAACTGCACACTGGGTAAATGTAGTGGCAGCTGGGCCCCAGGCGGAGAGCTGTTTGGCGCACGTCCTGCCGCCGCCAAGGATCGCAGGGCAACATTCTTTGCCTCCTGTTGCCACCTCCTCCTTCTCGGCTTCCTCCTCCTCTTCTTCCACCTGCTCATCCAGTCAGCCACACACCTTCACCACCAACTTCAGCACAGCCCGGGGTAAACGTCAGCAGGCCATTCTGAAACTCATATGTTTGGGGGACAGGCCCCACACCGCACAGGAGTTGTGGCGGGGTATTGAACAACAGACCGACGAGTGGTTGCTGCCGGTGAGCCTCAAGCCCGGCCTGGTGGTGTGTGATAATGGGCGAAATCTCGTTGCAGCTCTGGGACTAGCCAATTTGACGCACATCCCTTGCTTGGCGCATGTGCTGAATTTGGTGGTGCAGAAGTTCATTCACAACTACCCCGACATGTCAGAGCTGCTGCATAAAGTGCGGGCCGTCTGTTCGCGCTTCCGGCGTTCACATCCTGCCGCTGCTCGCCTGTCTGCGCTACAGCGTAACTTCGGCCTTCCCGCTCACCGCCTCATATGCGACGTGCCCACCAGGTGGAACTCCACCTTGCACATGCTGGACAGACTGTGCGAGCAGCAGCAGGCCATAGTGGAGTTTCAGCTGCAGCACGCACGGGTCAGTCGCACTACAGAACAGCACCACTTCACCACCAATGACTGGGCCTCCATGCGAGACCTGTGTGCCCTGTTGCGCTGTTTCGAGTACTCCACCAACATGGCCAGTGGCGATGACACCGTTATCAGCGTTACAATACCACTTCTATGTCTCCTTGAGAAAACACTTAGGGCGATGATGGAACAGGAGGTGGCCCAGGAGGAGGAGGAGGAGGATGAGGAAGAGGGGTCATTTTTAGCACTTTCAGGCCAGTCTCTTCGAAGTGACTCAGAGGGAGGTTTTTTGCAACAGCAGAGGCCAGGTACAAATGTGGCCAGCCAGGGCCCACTACTGGAGGACGAGGAGGACGAGGATGAGGAGGAGGTGGAGGAGGATGAGGATGAAGCATGGTCACAGCGGGGTGGCACCCAACGCAGCTCGGGTCCATCACTGGTGCGTGGCTGGGGGGAAAGGCAGGACGATGACGATACGCCTCCCACAGAGGACAGCTTGTCCTTACCCCTGGGCAGCCTGGCACACATGAGCGACTACATGCTGCAGTGCCTGCGCAACGACAGCAGAGTTGCCCACATTTTAACCTGTGCGGACTACTGGGTTGCCACCCTGCTGGATCCACGCTACAAAGACAATGTGCCCACCTTACTTCCTGCACTGGAGCGTGATAGGAAGATGCGCGAGTACAAGCGCACGTTGGTAGACGCGCTACTGAGAGCATTCCCAAATGTCACAGGGGAACAAGTGGAAGCCCAAGGCCAAGGCAGAGGAGGAGCAAGAGGTCGCCAAGGCAGCTGTGTCACGGCCAGCTCCTCTGAGGGCAGGGTTAGCATGGCAGAGATGTGGAAAACTTTTGTCAACACGCCACAGCTAACTGCACCACCACCTGATACGCAACGTGTTAGCAGGAGGCAACATTTCACTAACATGGTGGAACAGTACGTGTGCACACCCCTCCACGTACTGACTGATGGTTCGGCCCCATTCAACTTCTGGGTCTCTAAATTGTCCACGTGGCCAGAGCTAGCCTTTTATGCCTTGGAGGTGCTGGCCTGCCCGGCAGCCAGCGTTTTGTCTGAACGTGTATTCAGCACGGCAGGGGGCGTCATTACAGACAAACGCAGCCGCCTGTCTACAGCCAATGTGGACAAGCTGACGTTCATAAAAATGAACCAGGCATGGATCCCACAGGACCTGTCCGTCCCTTGTCCAGATTAGACATTAACTACCTCCCCATAACCATATATTATTGGACTCCAGGGCACTTCCTCATTCAATCCTATTTTTATTTTCATTTTACCATTATATTGCGATGCTACCCAAAGTTGAATGAACCTCTCCTCTGCCTGTGTGCTAGGCCTAAATATATGCCAATGGACTGTTGCAGTGGTGGCTGACATGAAGCCTGATTCTCTGCTATGACATGCAGACTAATTCTCTGCTGACATGAAGCCAGATTGTCTGTTACGGGACCTCTCTCCTCTGCCTGGGTGCTGGGCCTAAATTTATGACAATGGACTGTTGCAGTGGTGGCTGACGTGAAGCCTGATTCTCTGCTATGACATGCAGACTGATTCTCTGCTGACATGAAGCCAGATCGTCTGTTACGGGACCTCTCTGCTCTGCCTGTGTGCTAGGCCTAAATATATGCCAATGGACTGTTGCAGTGGTGGGTGACGTGAAGCCTCATTCTCTGCTATGACATGCAGACTGATTCTCTGCTGACATGAAGCCAGATTGTCTGTTACGGGACCTCTCTGCTCTGCCTGTGTGCTAGGCCTAAATATATGCCAATGGACTGTTGCAGTGGTGGGTGACGTGAAGCCTCATTCTCTGCTATGACATGCAGACTGATTCTCTGCTGTCATGAAGCCAGATTGTCTGTTACGGGACCTCTCTGCTCTGCCTGTGTGCTAGGCCTAAATATATGCCAATGGACTGTTGCAGTGGTGGGTGACGTGAAGCCTCATTCTCTGCTATGACATGCAGACTGATTCTCTGCTGACATGAAGCCAGATTGTCTGTTACGGGACCTCTCTGCTCTGCCTGTGTGCTAGGCCTAAATATATGCCAATGGACTGTTGCAGTGGTGGGTGACGTGAAGCCTCATTCTCTGCTATGACATGCAGACTGATTCTCTGCTGTCATGAAGCCAGATTGTCTGTTACGGGACCTCTCTGCTCTGCCTGTGTGCTAGGCCTAAATATATGCCAATGGACTGTTGCAGTGGTGGGTGACGTGAAGCCTCATTCTCTGCTATGACATGCAGACTAATTCTCTGCTGACATGAAGACAGATTCTCTGTTACGGGACCTCTCTCCTCTGCCTGTGTGTGTGCTGGGCCTAAATATATGCCAATGGACTGTTGCAGTGGTGGCTGACGTGAAGCCTCATTCTCTGCTATGACATGCAGACTGATTCTCTGCTGACATGAAGCCAGATTCTCTGTTACGGGACCTCTCTCCTCTGCCTGTGTGTGTGCTGGGCCTAAATATATGCCAATGGACTGTTGCAGTGGTGGCTGACGTGAAGCCTCATTCTCTGCTATGACATGCAGACTGATTCTCTGCTGACATGAAGCCAGATTCTCTGTTACGGGACCTCTCTCCTCTGCCTGTGTGTGTGCTGGGCCTAAATATATGCCAATGGACTGTTGCAGTGGTGGCTGACGTGAAGCCTCATTCTCTGCTATGACATGCAGACTGATTCTCTGCTGACATGAAGCCAGATTCTCTGTTACGGGACCTCTCTCCTCTGCCTGTGTGTGTGCTGGGCCTAAATATATGCCAATGGACTGTTGCAGTGGTGGCTGACGTGAAGCCTCATTCTCTGCTATGACATGCAGACTGATTCTCTGCTGACATGAAGCCAGATTCTCTGTTACGGGACCTCTCTCCTCTGCCTGTGTGCTAGGCCTAAATATATGCCAATGGACTGTTGCAGTGGTGGCTGACGTGAAGCCTCATTCTCTGCTATGACATGCAGACTAATTCTCTGCTGACATGAAGACAGATTCTCTGTTACGGGACCTCTCTCCTCTGCCTGGGTGCCGGGGCCTAAATATCTGAGAATGGACTGTTCCAGTGGTGGGTGACGGGAAGCCAGATTCTCTGCTATGGAACCTCTCTCCAATTGATTTTGGTTAATTTTTATTTATTTAATTTTTATTTTAATTAATTTCCCTATCCACATTTGTTTGCAGGGGATTTACCTACATGTTGCTGCCTTTTGCAGCCCTCTAGCCCTTTCCTGGGCTGTTTTACAGCCGTTTTAGTGCCGAAAAGTTCGGGTCCCCATTGACTTCAATGGGGTTCGGGTTCGGGACGAAGTTCGGATCGGGTTCGGATCCCGAACCCGAACATTTCCGGGATGTTCGGCCGAACTTCTCAAACCCGAACATCCAGGTGTTCGCTCAACTCTAGTAGGGAGAGGTTGCGGCTGCGACAGTAGGGCGAGATTAGGCAGATTAACTCCTCCAAAGGACTTGATTAACTGATCGATCTGCAGCTGTGGATCATTGAGCTGCTGATCCTCAATTGCTCACTGTTTTTAGGCTGCACAGACCGTTTGTCAGTCTCATTTTTCTGGGGTGATCGGCGGCCATTTTGTGTCTTGTGGTGCGCCAGCACAAGCTGCGACCAAGTGCATTTAACCCTCAATGGTGTGGTTGTTTTTTGGCTAAAGCCTACATCAGGGTGAAGCTGTCACACCAAGTGCATTTAACCAGCAATAGTCTGTTCATTTTTTGGCCATATACAAAATCAGGGGCAAGCTGCGCCTGTCACCAAGTGCATTTAACCCTCAATGGTGTGGTTGTTTTCTGGCTAAAGCCTACATCAGGGTGAAGCTGTCACACCAAGTGCATTTAACCAGCAATAGTCTGTTTATTTTTTGAACATATACTACATCAGGGGCAAGCTGCGCCCGTCACCAAGTGCATTTAACCCTCAGTAGTGTGGTTGGTCAAGCTGTGACACCAAGTGCATTTAACCAGCAATAGTCTGTTCATTTTTTGGCCATATACAAAATCAGGGGCAAGCTGCGCCTGTCACCAAGTGCATTTAACCCTCAATGGTGTGGTTGTTTTTTGGCTAAAGCCTACATCAGGGTGAAGCTGTCACACCAAGTGCATTTAACCAGCAATAGTCTGTTCATTTTTTGGCCATATCCCAGTCTAATTCTGTCACTAAATCCATACCGGTCACCCAGCGCCTAAATACTAGGCCTCAAATTTATATCCAGCTAAATCTGTCCCTAGTGCTGTAGCTGGGCGAGTTATTTAGTGTCCGTTCAAGCACATTTCTTGTTCTGGGTTGAAATACAATTCCCAATTTAGCAATTTCATAATTTAGTGGTTCCTGCTATATCAGAGCTATTTGAAATCTATCCCAAAAAGGGTATATAATATTGAAGGTGCACATTGGGTCATTCAGAATAACTTCACACACACCCGCTACTGTGTATTTCCAAGTCTAAATCTGTCACTAAACCCATACCTGTCACCCAGCGCCTAAATACTAGGCCTCAAATTTAAATCCCTCTAAATCTCTCGTTACCCACCGCTGTACTGTTGTTGCTGGGCAAGATATTTAGTGTCCGTCAAAGCACATTTTTTGTTCTGGGTTGAAGTACAATTCCCAATTTAGCAATTTCATAATTTAGTGGTTTCTGCTATATCAGAGCTATTTGAAATCTATCCCTAAAAGGGTATATAATATTGAAGGTGCACATAGGGTCATTCAGAATAACTTCACACACACGCTTCTGTGCATTTCCAAGTCTAATTCTGTCACTAAATCCATACCGGTGACCCAGCGCCTAAATACTAGGCCTCAAATTTAAATCCCTCTAAATCTCTCGTTACCCACCACTGTACTGTTGTTGCTGGGCAAGATATTTAGTGTCCGTCAAAGCACATTTTTTGTTCTGGGTTGAAGTACAATTCCCAATTTAGCAATTTCATAATTTAGTGGTTTCTGCTATATCAGAGCTATTTGAAATCTATCCCTAAAAGGGTATATAATATTCAAGGTGCACATAGGGTCATTCAGAATAACTTCACACACACGCTTCTGTGCATTTCCAAGTCTAATTCTGTCACTAAATCCATACCGGTGACCCAGCGCCTAAATACTAGGCCTCAAATTTAAATCCCTCTAAATCTCTCGTTACCCACCGCTGTACTGTTGTTGCTGGGCAAGATATTTAGTGTCCGTCAAAGCACATTTTTTGTTCTGGGTTGAAGTACAATTCCCAATTTAGCAATTTCATAATTTAGTGGTTTCTGCTATATCAGAGCTATTTGAAATCTATCCCTAAAAGGGTATATAATATTGAAGGTGCACATAGGGTCATTCAGAATAACTTCACACACACGCTTCTGTGCATTTCCAAGTCTAATTCTGTCACTAAATCCATACCGGTGACCCAGCGCCTAAATACTAGGCCTCAAATTTAAATCCCTCTAAATCTCTCGTTACCCACCGCTGTACTGTTGTTGCTGGGCAAGATATTTAGTGTCCGTCAAAGCACATTTTTTGTTCTGGGTTGAAGTACAATTCCCAATTTAGCAATTTCATAATTTAGTGGTTTCTGCTATATCAGAGCTATTTGAAATCTATCCCTAAAAGGGTATATAATATTGAAGGTGCACATAGGGTCATTCAGAATAACTTCACACACACGCTTCTGTGCATTTCCAAGTCTAATTCTGTCACTAAATCCATACCGGTGACCCAGCGCCTAAATACTAGGCCTCAAATTTAAATCCCTCTAAATCTCTCGTTACCCACCGCTGTACTGTTGTTGCTGGGCAAGATATTTAGTGTCCGTCAAAGCACATTTTTTGTTCTGGGTTGAAGTACAATTCCCAATTTAGCAATTTCATAATTTAGTGGTTTCTGCTATATCAGAGCTATTTGAAATCTATCCCTAAAAGGGTATATAATATTGAAGGTGCACATAGGGTCATTCAGAATAACTTCACACACACGCTTCTGTGCATTTCCAAGTCTAATTCTGTCACTAAATCCATACCGGTGACCCAGCGCCTAAATACTAGGCCTCAAATTTAAATCCCTCTAAATCTCTCGTTACCGCTGTACTGTTGTAGCTGGGAAAGTTATTTAGTGCCCGTCAAAGCACATTTTTTGTTCTGGGTTGAAGTACAATTCCCAATTTAGCAATTTCATAATTTAGTGGTTCCTGCTATATCAGAGCTATTTGAAATCTATCCCAAAAAGGGTATATAATATTCAAGGTGCACATTGGGTCATTCAGAATAACTTCACACACACGCTTCTGTGCATTTCCAAGTCTAATTCTGTCACTAAATCCATACCGGTCACCCAGCGCCTAAATACTAGGCCTCAAATTTATATCCCGCTGAATTTGAATACAATACATTGGGCCAAATAATATATTTGTTGTTGTGGTGAACCATAACAATGAGAAAAACATCTAGTAAGGGACGCGGACGTGGACATGGTCGTGGTGGTGTTAGTGGACCCTCTGGTGCTGGGAGAGGACGTGGCCGTTCTGCCACATCCACACGTCCTAGTGTACCAACTACCTCAGGTCCCAGTAGCCGCCAGAATTTACAGCGATATATGGTGGGGCCCAATGCCGTTCTAAGGATGGTAAGGCCTGAGCAGGTACAGGCATTAGTCAATTGGGTGGCCGACAGTGGATCCAGCACGTTCACATTATCTCCCACCCAGTCTTCTGCAGAAAGCGCACAGATGGCGCCTGAAAACCAACCCCATCAGTCTGTCACATCACCCCCATGCATACCAGGGAAACTGTCTCAGCCTCAAGTTATGCAGCAGTCTCTTATGCTGTTTGAAGACTCCGCTGGCAGGGTTTCCCAAGGGCATCCACCTAGCCCTTCCCCAGCGGTGAAAGACATAGAATGCACTGACGCACAACCACTTATGTTTCCTGATGATGAGGACATGGGAATACCACCTCAGCATGTCTCTGATGATGACGAAACACAGGTGCCAACTGCTGCGTCTTTCTGCAGTGTGCAGACTGAACAGGAGGTCAGGGATCAAGACTGGGTGGAAGACGATGCAGGGGACGATGAGGTCCTAGACCCCACATGGAATGAAGGTCGTGCCACTGACTTTCACAGTTCGGAGGAAGAGGCAGTGGTGAGACCGAGCCAACAGCGTAGCAAAAGAGGGAGCAGTGGGCAAAAGCAGAACACCCGCCGCCAAGAGACTCCGCCTGCTACTGACCGCCGCCATCTGGGACCGAGCACCCCAAAGGCAGCTTCAAGGAGTTCCCTGGCATGGCACTTCTTCAAACAATGTGCTGACGACAAGACCCGAGTGGTTTGCACGCTGTGCCATCAGAGCCTGAAGCGAGGCATTAACGTTCTGAACCTGAGCACAACCTGCATGACCAGGCACCTGCATGCAAAGCATGAACTGCAGTGGAGTAAACACCTTAAAACCAAGGAAGTCACTCAGGCTCCCCCTGCTACCTCTTCTGCTGCTGCCGCCTCGGCCTATTCTGCTGCTGCCGCCTCGGCCTCTTCCTCCGCCTCTGGAGGAACGTTGGCACCTGCCGCCCAGCAAACAGGGGATGTACCACCAACACCACCACCACCACCTCCGTCACCAAGCGTCTCAACCATGTCACACGCCAGCGTTCAGCTCTCCATCTCACAAACATTTGATAGAAAGCGTAAATTCCCACCTAGCCACCCTCGATCCCTGGCCCTGAATGCCAGCATTTCTAAACTACTGGCCTATGAAATGCTGTCATTTAGGCTGGTGGACACAGACAGCTTCAAACAGCTCATGTCGCTTGCTGTCCCACAGTATGTTGTTCCCAGCCGGCACTACTTCTCCAAGAGAGCCGTGCCTTCCCTGCACAACCAAGTATCCGATAAAATCAAGTGTGCACTGCGCAACGCCATCTGTAGCAAGGTCCACCTAACCACAGATACGTGGACCAGTAAGCACGGCCAGGGACGCTATATCTCCCTAACTGCACACTGGGTAAATGTAGTGGCAGCTGGGCCCCAGGCGGAGAGCTGTTTGGCGCACGTCCTGCCGCCGCCAAGGATCGCAGGGCAACATTCTTTGCCTCCTGTTGCCACCTCCTCCTTCTCGGCTTCCTCCTCCTCTTCTTCCACCTGCTCATCCAGTCAGCCACACACCTTCACCACCAACTTCAGCACAGCCCGGGGTAAACGTCAGCAGGCCATTCTGAAACTCATATGTTTGGGGGACAGGCCCCACACCGCACAGGAGTTGTGGCGGGGTATTGAACAACAGACCGACGAGTGGTTGCTGCCGGTGAGCCTCAAGCCCGGCCTGGTGGTGTGTGATAATGGGCGAAATCTCGTTGCAGCTCTGGGACTAGCCAATTTGACGCACATCCCTTGCTTGGCGCATGTGCTGAATTTGGTGGTGCAGAAGTTCATTCACAACTACCCCGACATGTCAGAGCTGCTGCATAAAGTGCGGGCCGTCTGTTCGCGCTTCCGGCGTTCACATCCTGCCGCTGCTCGCCTGTCTGCGCTACAGCGTAACTTCGGCCTTCCCGCTCACCGCCTCATATGCGACGTGCCCACCAGGTGGAACTCCACCTTGCACATGCTGGACAGACTGTGCGAGCAGCAGCAGGCCATAGTGGAGTTTCAGCTGCAGCACGCACGGGTCAGTCGCACTACAGAACAGCACCACTTCACCACCAATGACTGGGCCTCCATGCGAGACCTGTGTGCCCTGTTGCGCTGTTTCGAGTACTCCACCAACATGGCCAGTGGCGATGACACCGTTATCAGCGTTACAATACCACTTCTATGTCTCCTTGAGAAAACACTTAGGGCGATGATGGAACAGGAGGTGGCCCAGGAGGAGGAGGAGGAGGATGAGGAAGAGGGGTCATTTTTAGCACTTTCAGGCCAGTCTCTTCGAAGTGACTCAGAGGGAGGTTTTTTGCAACAGCAGAGGCCAGGTACAAATGTGGCCAGCCAGGGCCCACTACTGGAGGACGAGGAGGACGAGGATGAGGAGGAGGTGGAGGAGGATGAGGATGAAGCATGGTCACAGCGGGGTGGCACCCAACGCAGCTCGGGTCCATCACTGGTGCGTGGCTGGGGGGAAAGGCAGGACGATGACGATACGCCTCCCACAGAGGACAGCTTGTCCTTACCCCTGGGCAGCCTGGCACACATGAGCGACTACATGCTGCAGTGCCTGCGCAACGACAGCAGAGTTGCCCACATTTTAACCTGTGCGGACTACTGGGTTGCCACCCTGCTGGATCCACGCTACAAAGACAATGTGCCCACCTTACTTCCTGCACTGGAGCGTGATAGGAAGATGCGCGAGTACAAGCGCACGTTGGTAGACGCGCTACTGAGAGCATTCCCAAATGTCACAGGGGAACAAGTGGAAGCCCAAGGCCAAGGCAGAGGAGGAGCAAGAGGTCGCCAAGGCAGCTGTGTCACGGCCAGCTCCTCTGAGGGCAGGGTTAGCATGGCAGAGATGTGGAAAACTTTTGTCAACACGCCACAGCTAACTGCACCACCACCTGATACGCAACGTGTTAGCAGGAGGCAACATTTCACTAACATGGTGGAACAGTACGTGTGCACACCCCTCCACGTACTGACTGATGGTTCGGCCCCATTCAACTTCTGGGTCTCTAAATTGTCCACGTGGCCAGAGCTAGCCTTTTATGCCTTGGAGGTGCTGGCCTGCCCGGCAGCCAGCGTTTTGTCTGAACGTGTATTCAGCACGGCAGGGGGCGTCATTACAGACAAACGCAGCCGCCTGTCTACAGCCAATGTGGACAAGCTGACGTTCATAAAAATGAACCAGGCATGGATCCCACAGGACCTGTCCGTCCCTTGTCCAGATTAGACATTAACTACCTCCCCATAACCATATATTATTGGACTCCAGGGCACTTCCTCATTCAATCCTATTTTTATTTTCATTTTACCATTATATTGCGATGCTACCCAAAGTTGAATGAACCTCTCCTCTGCCTGTGTGCTAGGCCTAAATATATGCCAATGGACTGTTGCAGTGGTGGCTGACATGAAGCCTGATTCTCTGCTATGACATGCAGACTAATTCTCTGCTGACATGAAGCCAGATTGTCTGTTACGGGACCTCTCTCCTCTGCCTGGGTGCTGGGCCTAAATTTATGACAATGGACTGTTGCAGTGGTGGCTGACGTGAAGCCTGATTCTCTGCTATGACATGCAGACTGATTCTCTGCTGACATGAAGCCAGATCGTCTGTTACGGGACCTCTCTGCTCTGCCTGTGTGCTAGGCCTAAATATATGCCAATGGACTGTTGCAGTGGTGGGTGACGTGAAGCCTCATTCTCTGCTATGACATGCAGACTGATTCTCTGCTGACATGAAGCCAGATTGTCTGTTACGGGACCTCTCTGCTCTGCCTGTGTGCTAGGCCTAAATATATGCCAATGGACTGTTGCAGTGGTGGGTGACGTGAAGCCTCATTCTCTGCTATGACATGCAGACTGATTCTCTGCTGTCATGAAGCCAGATTGTCTGTTACGGGACCTCTCTGCTCTGCCTGTGTGCTAGGCCTAAATATATGCCAATGGACTGTTGCAGTGGTGGGTGACGTGAAGCCTCATTCTCTGCTATGACATGCAGACTGATTCTCTGCTGACATGAAGCCAGATTGTCTGTTACGGGACCTCTCTGCTCTGCCTGTGTGCTAGGCCTAAATATATGCCAATGGACTGTTGCAGTGGTGGGTGACGTGAAGCCTCATTCTCTGCTATGACATGCAGACTGATTCTCTGCTGTCATGAAGCCAGATTGTCTGTTACGGGACCTCTCTGCTCTGCCTGTGTGCTAGGCCTAAATATATGCCAATGGACTGTTGCAGTGGTGGGTGACGTGAAGCCTCATTCTCTGCTATGACATGCAGACTAATTCTCTGCTGACATGAAGACAGATTCTCTGTTACGGGACCTCTCTCCTCTGCCTGTGTGTGTGCTGGGCCTAAATATATGCCAATGGACTGTTGCAGTGGTGGCTGACGTGAAGCCTCATTCTCTGCTATGACATGCAGACTGATTCTCTGCTGACATGAAGCCAGATTCTCTGTTACGGGACCTCTCTCCTCTGCCTGTGTGTGTGCTGGGCCTAAATATATGCCAATGGACTGTTGCAGTGGTGGCTGACGTGAAGCCTCATTCTCTGCTATGACATGCAGACTGATTCTCTGCTGACATGAAGCCAGATTCTCTGTTACGGGACCTCTCTCCTCTGCCTGTGTGTGTGCTGGGCCTAAATATATGCCAATGGACTGTTGCAGTGGTGGCTGACGTGAAGCCTCATTCTCTGCTATGACATGCAGACTGATTCTCTGCTGACATGAAGCCAGATTCTCTGTTACGGGACCTCTCTCCTCTGCCTGTGTGTGTGCTGGGCCTAAATATATGCCAATGGACTGTTGCAGTGGTGGCTGACGTGAAGCCTCATTCTCTGCTATGACATGCAGACTGATTCTCTGCTGACATGAAGCCAGATTCTCTGTTACGGGACCTCTCTCCTCTGCCTGTGTGCTAGGCCTAAATATATGCCAATGGACTGTTGCAGTGGTGGCTGACGTGAAGCCTCATTCTCTGCTATGACATGCAGACTAATTCTCTGCTGACATGAAGACAGATTCTCTGTTACGGGACCTCTCTCCTCTGCCTGGGTGCCGGGGCCTAAATATCTGAGAATGGACTGTTCCAGTGGTGGGTGACGGGAAGCCAGATTCTCTGCTATGGAACCTCTCTCCAATTGATTTTGGTTAATTTTTATTTATTTAATTTTTATTTTAATTAATTTCCCTATCCACATTTGTTTGCAGGGGATTTACCTACATGTTGCTGCCTTTTGCAGCCCTCTAGCCCTTTCCTGGGCTGTTTTACAGCCGTTTTAGTGCCGAAAAGTTCGGGTCCCCATTGACTTCAATGGGGTTCGGGTTCGGGACGAAGTTCGGATCGGGTTCGGATCCCGAACCCGAACATTTCCGGGATGTTCGGCCGAACTTCTCGAACCCGAACATCCAGGTGTTCGCTCAACTCTATATATAAACACTTGTTACCTCCTGTGTCTGACACTATCTGTATCAGTGTGGACACATTGTTACTGTTTTCAATAAGTAAAGCCTTTTTTCCCCGAGTGTGGGACATTGAAAACAGGTTTGTGTATTTAGTATTTCTATTTTGAGGGATATATCCCATCTATTTTATAATAAGAAGTAAAAGTTAAGTATTAAACAATCCAGATCACTAAAATCTGATTTCTATGATTTATGCGAGTGATTATATATGAAAATCCATTTCTTCTGGATATCTCGGCAATCTAAACATTATATAAAAGAGATGAAATGAATACAAAGAATAAAAAGATAGAAAATGACATAGAAACATGGCATAATAAAAGGAGGGGATTTTTATAGCATAAAAATATATATAAGATAAAATTAATCAGTGTGAGGGTGATGGGGCGGAAACCTCTAATGCAGTAGTGGCTTCCAATAAGGATATAGTGGGATAAAAAATAGTAAATAAAAAAACATGAACTAACACTTGTAGATAAAAGTGTAAGAGGTTACTTAAAATAGATTATGATAGTAATAGTGGCTGATATGCTATTAATTAGAGTACTGTTTTGCTCAGTTCATTGAGACCGTGAGCTGTTAGCGTATCTAGTTGATATTGCCAGAAAATCTCCAGTTTTTGTAAGGTGTCAAAACGGTTAAAGGGGTTAGCGGGTATGTGTTCTATGGGAGTGATTTTTATCGGGTGTTCTTGTTTTTCTATGGTTACCGCACAATGTCTTGACAGGCTGTGTTTCTGGTATAAACATTGTATATTGTATCTATGTTGATTTAGTCAGCAGTGTAGCTCCAGTGTCGTGCGCCCCACATATTGCAGGCTGCAACTACACTCAATTACATATATGACATAAGAAGACTGGCACGTCATATATTGTTTGATGGGGAAGGATGTTTTGTTACGGTTTGACATGAATGTAGTTTGATTGTGGGTAATTGTTTTACAGCATAGGCATCGCTTGGACCGGCATTTGTAGCTGCCAGCATTTTGTGCCGCAGTTTTCCTGGGTTTGTTTTGTGGTTGATTATGTTGTCTAGGTTTGCTTGGGGCCAGGATGCTTTTTATGGTTGGGGCTCGTCTATATGTAATCATTGGTTTGGGAGTTAAGTATTTTGAAAGGTATGGCTCTTGAAGTAATATGTGCCAGTGTTTGGCTAGGATCTGCTTGATGTGCCCATTCGACGTGCTATACTGGGTGATAAAGTTAAGGCGGTCTTGCTTTTTTTGTTTCTTGGAGGTTGTGGTTAGACATTCCTCCTGGGACACGGTGGAGCTTTTTTCAAAGCATTTTTTATCAGTTTGGCTGGATAGTTTTTGGCGGAAAAACGTTTTCGGATGGTGTCTGTTTGTTGTATGTAGTCTTTTTTGTATGTGCAATTGCGTCTTATTCGTTTAAACTGGCTGTATGGTATATTCTGTAGCCATTTCTTATGGTGAAAACTAAAATAGTGGATATAGCTGTTGCTGTCTACCGGTTTGAAATATGTTTTTGTGGATATGGTGTTGTTGTGGCTCTGGATGATTATATCTAGGAATTCGATCTCCGTTCGATTGAAGTTGAGACTGAAAGTTATACCCCAGTCTGTTTCGTTCAGTGATTGGCAGAAGGTTTGGGCAGAAAAATCATCCCCATCCCATATGATAAATATATCATCGATATATCTCTTAAAGAAAATGATTTGATTTTTGTAGGTTGAATGATTGGTTATGTGTAACTCTTCAAATTCCCCCATGAATAAGTTAGCGAAAGACGGCGCTACCCCTGTCCCCATAGCGGTCCCCACCACACTGGTGGTAGATGTCTCCATTATATATATGAAATAATTTTTCTCTAGTATGAACTAGACAAAAACGAGACTTGGGATGATTTTAGGCTGATATCCTTTTCTAATACTGATTGGATGCACCAAAGGCCTAGATCGTGCTTGATGTTTGTATATAATAATGTGACGTCCATAGTAAAAAAGGCGTATGTTTCTTGCCAATTTATAGTTTTTAGTTCACGGATGAGCAGACTAGAATCATGTAGGCAAGTGGGTAGGTTCTTGACATATGGCTGTAGGTGAAGATCCATATATTGGGATAGGTTACTTGTCGCACATTTAGTGTTGGAAACAATGGGCCTGCCTGGGTGGTTGTCTTTGTTCTTCTGGCTCTTTGGAAGGTGTTAAAAATAGGGGTTACACAGGATTTTGGGTAGTAGGAAATTATTTTCTTTTTTTATTTATATAACCCTTACTATGAGCCTCTTTCACTCGGTTGGTTAGCCAAGTGTTTTCATCTGCAAAGGGATTATGGTATATTTTTGAGTAGTATTCAGTGTCGCTTAGGATCCTTTGGGGCTCGTTTTCGTACTCGGTGTAGTTCTGGATAACTATTGCCCCCTCTTTGTCAGTGGGGCAGATGATTATATCTCGGTTGTTTTTTAGCGTGTTTAAGGCTATTTGTTCCGATTTTGTTAGATGCCATTATAGTTATAAGTCACTGGTTCGTTGGTTACCATCTTTAGATCGGCCGAGATTAAATCGAAAAAGGTGGGTATACAGTGGCCTTGACTTGAAAGAAATTGGATTTTGGGCGTACATCTATATGCCTGTATTCCTGGTCTATTGGGTTAATGTTATATTTCTGTGGTATGGGGTTTTCCATTGTGAAATGTTGTTTTATTGTTAAATTCCTTCTAAACTTTTAAATATCGATAAAAAGCTCAAGATGCACATACAATGTGAATTTCAGACCTCTCCATGATTTCTACGTGGGAGAACTTGCAAAACCGCAGGGTGTACAAATACTTCTGTTCCTCACTATATATGCTGATAGTAAATCAATGGAGATTGCAGAATGGCAAAGAAGCAGATGGGAGATGGTATGTAGGTTAAGATCAGATGAATGACACGAAGCAGAAATAACGACACTGCAGAAAAGGCTCTTCTCAGCACTACTAACCCGGCAAGATGGCTAAAAACTCAGCAATCAAACAATGAGCAGAATCCACAGGGAATTAACTAACAACAAACTTCAGTGCTGACAGCAATGAAAGGCAAGAGGACAACAAGTCCAAGGCTACACTGACACAACACAAATTGGCTTGAACGGGATACTAGGAATACAAAGAATCTGGAAACATATGTACAGAGAATATGTTCCCAGCAAGCAGAGAAACAAAAGGCATAGACATTTTAAAGAAAGGCTACTCAATCAAAAGCTCCTCCTTAAATTAACCAGTCTAAGCAAAGTGCTAATCTGACCCAGATTCAGTTTTAAGTTATTTGCATGGCAACCGCCCCAAACAATGTTAGTAAACAGAGGAAATGAGGCAACAGGGAAAACAATTTGGGGCAGTTGCTATGCAAACCTCTCACATTTGATCCATTACTATAGTTTTGTGGAATCACTGTTGCAGATAAGGTTCATTTGGGAAAGAGTTCCTGTCTGGATAACCTTTCTTTAATTTTTTTTTTGGGGTCTTTGCTGTGAACTTGCCAGTAATAGTGTACTGTATGCTCTGTACATTTGTAGTCAGAAAATCCTTGTATCTTATATTTAATTTCTAGCTCCTTGCTTATTGTCTTTGTAGTTTTGTTCTTGGGATAATTTCTACTCCAGTCCTTGATTCTAAAGCTTATGGTTTTTAAATTGTTTGTGTACTTGCTGTTTTGCTGCCTTGCTTTAATTCATGTTCAGCTGTGCTTATAGGTTTGGTTTTCATTGCAGAACCGCCAGGTCCCGTTTGGCTTAGGCACTAATACAATGGGGCTGGACCACCTGCTTTTGGATTCCTCAATAACCTGCAGAGCTAACATACACTTTTACCTCCTCAGAGACCGCTTGTCCCCGAGCCTCAGGGATTCTGTTTGGTTTAATGTTTATCGTTACCTTGGGGTCAGTAACTATATCATGCTGAATGACATCTGTAGTGCCTGGCAGGTCCGTAAAAATATCCCTGTTCTGCTGTAGAAACTCATTGGTTTCTTTTTTTTTTTTTTTTGTATCAACAATTTTATTGTTTTTCTTTTCTTTATGACATACATAAGAAGCAGTGGTCCAATAGTCATACAAATGATCACAAGTATTTTGTACAATTAGACCAATTGGTTCAATCTACGTTGAAATAAGGCATATCCTTTGGGTACATAGAAGAAGGTAAAATAAAAATGAAAACACAGTAAAACAGAAAAAGGGGCCTGAAAGGGCCCAACAGGATAGGTAGGGTAACACTCAAGAATCCTCTACACAAATATGCCACAAATATGTCGCAGATGTTAAGAAACACTGATGAGTAAGCAATTTTAAGAAAATAACCATATACACGACCTAGGATATATATAGTATTATTGAAAAGGAGACCAAATATAGTGGGTTTGGTTGTGGTAGTTAGTTGAATTTTCTGTATTCTCTCCAGGGGGCCCAAATTTGGAGAAAAACGTGTCTAGTGCGTAATTCCCAATGTGAAATCTCTTCTAAGCGATAGATTTGATCTAGTCTACTCGTCCAATGTTCAATATTAGGGGCATCTGTTGATAACCAGAGTTTAGGAATTAGTAATCTGGCAGCTACCATCATAAAGGAAAAGAGTGTTGTTTTGCGGGACTTAGATCTTCCAATGCCAAGGCTGAGTAATGAGATCTCAGGGGTGCAGGGGAAGGAGGTTTGGCATATCTGATTGCTAAGTTTGATTACTTCCAACCACCATGGCTGTATTAGCGCGCACGACCACCAAACATGGAAGAAAGAGCCCCTCTCTTTGCCGCATCTCCAGCAAGTATCAGTGTAAAGTGGATTGTAAAGAGAGGTCTTGTCTGGGGTCTTGTACCAGCGCATTAGTATTTTGTAGCTGTTCTCTTGAATTACAATACATCTAGAAATTTTATGTGGAACTATCAAGATCTGTAGAATTTCAGGAGGGGACAGTGTACGCTGCAGGTCCTTTTCCCAAAGCCCAATCGCAGCAGGTTTAACAACAGTAGGAGGGGATTTAAGTTGTTTGTAAATATTGGATATGGCTTTGGAGGGATATAGAGAGGCTCCAATCATCTTATCAAACCAAGGAAGGTTCTGAGCGGGTGAGGTTTCTTTAGCAATACGGAGCGATTCCTTTCTAAGAAAGTTTAAAAGGAAAGGGTTCTTGGTTGTAACCTGAAGAAGGTCACAGATATCTTGATCGGAAAGGATACCTCCATCTTTAGTAAACAATCTAGAAACCCTCATCTCTGTATCCTTAAGAACAGAGGGGCAGCTGTCTCTTAAATCCTTGGGAGCTAAGGAAATTACATCTCCTATAGAAATGAAAGGAGAAGGGAGGGTCAGAGCTCCCACATTGGCCGAGAACCACCTCCAGACCTTTAAGGTGTTCCGGATCAAGGGATTCGGTATAGTATTGGGGACATGGGTGAGTTTGTCGGCCAAGATGAGGGCCCGAATAGGGGAAGGCAAAAAAGCATTCTCTAGCCCTAACCAAAGCTTATGAGAAGGATTTCTGATCCAATCTATTACTCTTGCGAGCTGAATGGCCTTCATATATATCTCTGGGTCAGGTAGTCCAATTCCACCTCTGGACTTTGGTTTTGACAAGGTTTCAAAAGAAATGCGAGAGCTCTTCCCCTGCCATATAAATTTACGTATATTCCTGTTAAGAAGGGAAAAATAGGACTTGGGAATCTCAATGGGAAGTACTTGCATCAAATATGTAAGATTTGGTATTACTAAGGACATAACTATGTTTTTTCTCCCAAACCAGGATAAATAAGGGAAATTTAGAGAGTCCATCTGGGTGATCATAGAGGTTAAGAGAGGTTTGTAGTTGAGTTTAAATAATTCTCCTAGGCAAGGGGATATATTTACTCCTAGATATGTCAAATGCTGGGTATGCCAATTAAAGGGGGATACATTTTGGAGAGATGTGATGGTGTGCGAAGAGAGGCCTATATGGATTATCTGAGATTTAGTTGCATTAACTTTGAAGTTTGACAAAGAGCCGAAAAAAGTGAGGATGGACAAGATTACAGGTATAGATTTAAGTGGGTTAGTAGTGGCTATTAAGAGATCGTCTGCGAATGCAGCAAGTTTAAAGTCATGTCCACTAACCTGTAGGCCTTTAATGTCAGAGTTTTGCCTAAGAGCTTGTAGTAGGGTTTCCATCACTAGGACAAAGAGAAGGGGGGAAAGGGGGCATCCCTGTCGTGTTCCATTGCTAATGGGGAAGCTGGAAGATAAGGTATCATTGACTGACACAGACGCCGAAGAATGGGTATACATAGAGAAGACAGCATTAATGAATGATGTAGGGATCTGAAATTTCGATAGGGTGAGAGAGATGTAAGTCCAATCCACCCTATCAAATGCTTTTTCGGCGTCTGTGCCAAGCAATACTAAGGGGGAGGATCTATAGGAGGCATAATAAAGGGCATTTAGTATTTTAGTGGTGTTATCTTTACCTTCTCTGCCTCTAACAAAGCCCACCTGATCTGGGTGGATCAGATGCGGCAAAAGGCTCTGCAACCTAGTGGCCAACATTTTCGACAGTAACTTAAGATCTACGTTTAGGAGGGAAATGGGGCGAAAGTTTGAACATAAGGTGGGGTCCTTGCCTTGTTTAGGAATAACTGTGATAGTAGCTTTTGTCATGTCTGCGGAGAGTGGGAGTTTGTTTAAAGCCTGGTTATAGATTGGGAGCAAAAAGGGGAGGAGAGTTTCTTTAAAGGTTGAGTAATGGGTTATCGGAAGTCCATCAGGACCAGGGCATTTTCCTTTAGGAGTCGATTTAATGGCAGAACTTAATTCCAGGATGGTAAATGGTTCGGACAGAGATTTACTTTGGGGCGCTGACAATGATGGCAGTTTAAGAGAGGACAGGAAGACATTAATATTGGAACTCCTGTCAAGTGAAGGGTTTGGAAGTACTGTAGCAGGGAGATTATATAGAGATTCGTAGAATTTCCTAAATTGTTCTGCAATTTCCTCTGCTTTAAACAGAAGAGTGTTTTGAGGCGATCTAATGCTCTGTATAAAGCGAGAGGTTTTCCTCTGTTTAATTCTCTGTATTGCGAACTTAGAGGCCTTATTCTCATGCGCAAATACTTTCTGTTGTGCTGATAGGTAGTATTTAGCAGACTTCTCGTTAAGAAAGTTCTTTAGTTCCGTTCTGAGGGAGGTAAGCTCTGAGAGATGGTGGGCTAATAGGGATTGTTTATGCGCTTTTTCCAGAGTATGAATTTTAGACAGTAGGTCAGAAAGTCTCTTGTCGGCTTGTTTTTTAAGAAAGGAGCAGAGGCTAATTAGCCTGCCCCTTATAAAGGCTTTATGGGCGTCCCATAACGTTTGGGGTGAGACATCTTTGGTGTTATTAATCGAGAAGTATTCTTCAAGGAAGGAGGTAATTTGTGCTACATGTTTTTCATTACCTAACAGGGATTCATTAAATCTCCAAGTGGAGTTTTTATTAGATCGAATGGGTGGGTGAATGTCACAGAACATAGGGGAGTGATCGGATAGAGTTATATCTCCTATCTTGGCCAGTGCACATAACTGTAGGTGTTCCTTTGAAATAAGGACATAATCTATCCTACTATAAGACCTATTAGATGAAGAGTAGAAGGAGTAGTCCAATCCCTGAGGGTTAAGACACCGCCAAATATCTACCACTCCAAGGTTTAAGAGTTTAGTATGGAGGAAGTTAAGGGCTTTTTGGGAAATGGCCGATTTTTTGGAGGTGGTGTCAAGAAGCGGGTTGAAAGCTAGATTAAAGTCACCTGCCATTATCAATATTCCCTCTCTATGAATTTCCACTAGGTCTATTAACGTGGAGAGCCAAGTAATCTGGTCTGTGTTTGGAGCATAGATATTCACTAAGGTGTAAGTTGAAGTTCCTATCATGCCTTTGAGTATAAGAAATCTGCCATCAGGGTCCTGTATATGCGAGTGGTATTGGAAGGGCAAATTCCTACGAAAGCCAATACTGACTCCCCTCGAGGCAGCACCCCCAGCTCCACAGTGGTACCATGTGGGAAATTTTGAAAAGGAGAGGTTGGGATAGTCTCCATGCTTGAAGTGCGTCTCTTGAAGGAAAATCAAAGAGCATCTTTCTTTATGTAAAAGAGAAAAGATCTGACATCTCTTTGATGGAGACCTCATCCCCTTCACATTATAAGTTACTACTCTTAAGTCTGTCATAATTAAAGTATGTGTAGGTGAAGGATACAGCTAAAAAATACAGATGGCAAGTGTGTATGACTGACCAACCAGAGTGAAGGGAGGGTACCACCTCGAGGTAAGCGACGGCTCCGTAAAAGGTAAAGGTTCATTCCGAACAGAAGATTTTCATCAGCATATGGGCCATACATATCAGAGTATTCTTGAGACCTATCAACGGACAAAAAGAGGTGAACAACACAACAAAATAAACCAAAACATATGTAACGATAGCACCAGTAAGCTACTAAGAAATGTGAGCTAACTAGCACTATTAGCAAGGGGGGGAGTTGCATTACTGTATGTAAAATGCAAATATTTCGATTCCTTTTTAAGGAGAGAGATGATACGGGTTAAATACCAGCTTCTATCAAAGTAAAGCAGGGTAATTACTTATAGTGGTCAATCTCAGTGACCTTTGTGTGAAAACAACTAAAACCGGATTGACAACGTGTATATCAAATATAGCAGTATTGTCTCAGTTAAGAGCTGGAAGAGTAGACCTGAGGACAAAACAATCAATCATCTGCAAGTGTCAGTCTTTTGGAAGACGAAGCCTGGCGGTTTCTTTTCATCCTATGAGACCTTTGAGTACGAGGGGTCTCCCATGCTCCATCAGTATTCAGAGAGGGTATATCAGAGGTACTCCGAACAAGTTCCCAGTTTTCGATGGGGAGTGGCAGGATTTGCAGGATGTCATAGGCACCATCTAAGTCTTCATAGGAGTGAATGGTGATTCTGCGTCCATTGTGAATAAAGGACAACCCGAACGGGAATAACCATCTGTACACTACTTTCTTATTTCTCAAAAGATCTGTGAGAGGTTTTAGGGACTTGCGCTTTTTCAGCGTGGATTGGGCCAAGTCTTGATATATGGAGATAGGGTTGTCATCCCACGAAGCTAGGGGATTATTTCTTGCTCCTTTTAGTATAGCCTCTTTGACGGGAAAGTGCAAAAACTTGCAAATAATGTCCCTTGGGGGATCTGTAGATTGGGGCTTGGGGCGCAGCGCCCTGTGAGCACATTCTAAAATCACTTCATGTGCGGAGTCAGGGCCCAGTAGTTTTAAGCAAATCTGCATCACTACTTCAGGGATTTCATCAGGGCCTACTGATTCTGGAACTCCTCTGAAGCGGAGGTTGTTCCTCCTGTTCCTATTTTCCTGGTCTTCCAGCTGCACGTACAGGGCGTTTAAATGTTTTTGGTGAGCACTTAGCTTATCAGAGGTAGCGTTGTGGTGAACAGTGAGAGCCATGCTCGCTTCCTCCAGAGCTTCCACCCGCCTCCCTATGTGCTTCACATCTTCTTTTATAGAATGGAGGTCGGTTTTAAGTGGTTCTAGGGCTTCAGACAAGGCCCTCTTTAGGAAGGATTTGGAGAGCGAGACTGCATCTGCTTCAGGGGACTCGTCTCTCACCTTCTCAGCGGTGCATTCCGCCTGCTGTTTGTTCTTCGGCGTGCACGGAGGTTCCGGCGCCATTTTGGATTCTCTGGCCGCTTAGGACTGTGCCGCTTTCTTTATAAATTTCTCCATTCCGCCCGCTTGGGAACTTGGTCTGGACGGCTCTGGGACATCAGCAGGTCTCGGTCCCCCGATCTTGACCATTGTAGGCTAGATTAGCTGGGTTTAGGAGCTTCTATAGGAATCGGTAATAGCGGAGCTGCGCTTCACACAACCATCCGGCTCAGGCGCTAGCTCCGCCCCCCCATTGGTTTCTTGTTTTTGGGGTTTGCACAGGGTGTCACCTATTGCAACCTTTTCAATATTGTGTGACAATCCATTTAGGGTTTTGTGGCCACTACCAGTGACTCTCTAGCCTTCTAAGGTTTGATTAAATTGGCGTGATAGAGTTGGATGGGCTTTCTTTTCCCAGGCTGATTTATTTTATAATTGACTTCTCCAACCCTTTCTACTACTTCAAAAGGACCCTGCCACTTGGCCAGAAATTTGCTTTCTACCGTTGGAACCAGCACTAGTACCCGGTCCCCAGGGTTGAACTGCCTCACCCGGGCCTCTCTATTGTACACCCTGCTCTGGGACTCTTGGGCCTTCTGCATGTGTTCCCTAACGATAGGCATAATACTGCTGATGCAATCTTGCATTTGGGCCACGTGTTCTATCACACTTCTGTAAGGGGTAGCCTAACTCTCCCAAGTCTCCTTGGCAATATCCAGCAATCCCCTGGGATGTCTCCCATATAATAACTCAAATGGAGAGAAGCCAGTGGAGGACCGGGGGACATCTCGGATGGAGAACATGAGATATGGCAACAGACAATCCTAGTCCCTCCCATCCTTTTCTACCACCCTTCTCAACATCCCCTTTAAGGTTTTTTTGAACCTCTCTACGAGGCCATCTGTTTGGGGATGATATACAGAGGTTCTTAGCTGCTTAAATTTTTAGCAGGTTGCAAAGCTCTTTCATAACTTTGGACATGAAAGGTGTACCCTGGTCAGTCAGTATTTCTTTTGGTAGGCCAGTTCTGGAAAATATATGAACCAACTCCCGAGCAATGCACTTGGAGAAGGTATTCCTCAATGGAATGGCTTCAGGATACCTGGTGGCATAGTCCAGCACTACCAAAATATACTGGTGGCCTCGGGCAGACCTAACTAACGGCCCCACCAAATCCATAGCTATTCTGTCAAATGGAATCTCAATTATTGGCAGGGGAACCAAGGGGCTCCGGAAGTGACTCACAGGAGCCGTTACTTGGCAGGTTGGGCAGGACCGACAAAATCTTTCAACCTCTTGGTAACAACATGGCCAATAGAACCTTTGCAGGATTCTTTCCTTTGTTTTGTCAGTCCCCAGATAACCCCCAAGTAAATGGGTGTGGGCCATATCAAGGACCATCCTTCTATAAGGTATGGGTACCACCAATTGCTCCACAATTTCTTCACGCATCTTAGTAACACGATACAGTAAATTATCGCTGATAGCCAAATGAGGAAACCTTTGATCAGCATTAGGCTCCTGAGGCACCTCATTCAGTACAGTTACATTTTCCCATGCATGTTTCAGGGTGGAGTCTCGTAACTGAGCAGTCCCAAAGTTCTCCCGTGACACTTCCAAGTCCGGTGCATTCTGCTCAGTGTTAGACGCCTCACCCTCATCCCCAGCCAATACTGCAAGGGGAAAACTGTCTGATACCTCATTGGTCACCCCTACAGCATCTGTTTGGGCTTCTTCCCCTAATGGAATTGGGCTGAAAGAAGGTGAACATGCAACAGGCGTTTCATTACAGTGGGAATGAGATCAGAGTTCCCAGAAAAACGGAAAATCACGTCCCACAATCAATGGATGTAATAAGTCTGGTACCACACCCACTTCATGGGTTACTGTCCCACAGACAGTCCCTACATTCACTTTGGCCAGCAGATAATGCTTAGTGTCCCCATGGATACAAACCACCCCCACCCGCCTTTCAGGGATGACCAGGTCATGGGGTACAGCAGCACACAAGAGGGTGACCAGGCTACCCGAGTCCAAAATGGCCACAACACTAACCCCGTTTACATGGCGTTGACGCTCCTGGGGACCTGGTTCCTGCAGGGGTGTAGCACTGCAAACAGGATGAGCAAACATGGAGAGGCGGCGGGTGGCTCCTCTCCCTGGGAACAGTGTGCTGAAATATACCCCGGTTGCTGACACTTCCAACAACGGACCTCAGGTTGGCCTTCGAGTGGGGCTTCAGAACGGGAGGGTACCTTTCTTGGAATGAAAAACCTCTTTCCCCAGGGTGGCTGTGGAGGTTGCTCTCTGTCGACGACCAGCAGAGGATCCCACAAACTGACGTGGTTTACCTTCAGGCCTCAGACAGGTCTCTGTAGTCGTAAACCGCTCCACAAGTGAAATCAATTGATCCAGGGTTTTGGGGTCTCCTTGAGCAACCCAGCGGTGAATGTCCATAGGAAGTCCACTCACATAGTGGTCGAGCACGATTCGTTCGACAAAGTCTCCTGGACTCAGTGTCTCGGGTTGTAGCCACTTGCGCACAAGGTGTAGCAAATCAAACATTTGAGAGCGGGGCAGTTTTTCTCTCTTCAAACCGCCATTCATGGACTCTGCGAGCACGCACAGATAAAGTGACTCCTAGCCGGGCCATGATTTCTGCCTTAAGGATATCATAGTCTTTGGCCTGCTATGCCGTTATATCAAATATGCTTTTTGCGGCGCCAGAACCTCAGTCCATTCAGCCACAGGGAGTTTCTCCCTTTCGACAATCCTTTCAAACACCGCCAGATAGGCCTCTATGTCGTCATCTGGGGTCATTTTTTGCAAGGCGCGGTGCACAGTTTTTTTTACATTCACAGTCCCAGCTAACTCCTCCATATTGCTTGGCTGAGCTGACACACTCTTTCTCAGGGCTGTAATCTGTTCCAGCAACAGACAGTTGGTTTCCTGTTGGGCAGCACTGACCTGCACAAACTGCTTAACCAGATCCTCCATGACAGGAGTCTCACTGGGCAACAATGTAGCAGCCTTTATCCAGGACATAAGCAGGTTACAGAGTAAAAAAAAAAAAAGTATGCAGCCGTTACCCTTAGCAACCACTTGCCCGTATCCGACACCATATGTGGAGGTTAGCTGTACAAATGGTAGGCAGTCAGCAGGATTAAATGCAACAAAAGGGTTTTATTGGAAAAAACACACCACAAATTGTTCCAACAGGATGGCTTGGCTTTAGCCAGTGGCGTAGGGATCGCCATAGCAACCATAGCAGTGGCTATGGGGCCCTACGCCACTGGGGGCCCGTCCGGACTGCATAATTTTTTTTTTTATTAATACACTACACACAGGCACTCCAGGCAGCCAGCCAGGCCCGACCGCCCAGTGTAGTGGGCGGGGATCGGGCGGTCCGCGGCTCAGGCCTGGCTGGGGGGAAGGAAGGAAGCCAACAGGAAGGAGGAGCTGTAGTAGGAGCAGGCGGGCCCGGGCCAGGCGCACTGTCTGCCGCACGCACAGGAGATTCGGAGAACATGAGGTAGGCGGTGGAGGGGGCCGGAACGGGGGCGTAGCGGAGGCGGAGCCAGGCTTGCACCAGTGCCGCAGTGCGTGCAGGAAAGATTTCCTCCGGCTCCGCCTCCTAGAGTCCTAGTAACTAGAGGGAGGACTCAGGAGGCGGACTCAGGGAGGGTCCCGCCGGCCGCACTGGCGCCAGTCAGATTCGGCGCTATGCGGCTGATATATGCTAATCTTATCTGACTGCCCGAAACCAGTCTGGCTGAGCAGAGCAGGCGGCGCAGCTCTCATTCAGACTCAGAGAAAGTGAGAGAGGGGAACCCACCTCACAGTCACTCCCGTCTCCAGTCCTCAGTCTCAGTGCCTGCCTGGTCTCCAGTCCAGTGACAGACTCAGTCCTGCTGCCGTCGGTCGTGCCCAACTGCCCATCCAGTCTGTGCCTGGCTGGCACCTGCTGTCTGTGTGACTAGACTCTAAAAGTAAGTGATGTAAATATGTGATTCATTTGAATTTAAGGAAGTGAGATTATTGAGAATTTATGATTTCTGAGATAATCTAAATTCTTAAGGGTACTTTCACACTCGCGGCAGGACGGATCCTACAGGCTGTTCACCATGTCGGATCCGTCCTGCGGCTATTTCGTTGTGCCTGCGGACCGCCGCTCCGTCCCCATTGACTATAATGGGGACAGGGGCGGAGCTCCGGCGCAGCACGGCGGTGCGCGGAGAAAGCCGCCGGACTAAAAAGCCTGACATGCAGTAATTTTAGTCCGGCGGCCTTTCTCTGTGCACCGCCGTGCTGCGCCAGAGCTCCGCCCGTCCCCATTATAGTCAATGGGGACGGAGCGGCGGTCCGCGGGCACGGCGAAATAGTCGCTGGACGGATCCGACATGGTGAACAGCCTGTCGGATCCGTCCTGCCGCAAGTGTGAAAGTAGCCTTAGTTAAAAAGAGCTGCCTGCAGACTCAGAGTGGGGCCCCCAAGTCCTCAGGATTCTCTTGGGGCCCAAGAGAAGCAAGGGGCGCCCTCCTTATCCTTGCAGGTCTGCAGGCAGCTCTTTTTAACTTCAGAATTCAGATCATCAGACTCTCACTAATTACTAATTACAGCACACACCCTGCGCCCTGTCCTGTAGTGTCCACCATCAGACAGGGGAGGGAAGAAACCCCAGAACTAGTGTGGCCCTCAACACATTGGGGGGCACACTGACACTCTATTTCTGGGGTTTCTTTTCTTCCCTCCCCTGTCTGATGGTGGACACTACAGGGGTGTGTGCTGTATATAGTGAGAGTCTGATCATCTGAAGTTAAAAAGAGATGCCAGCAGTGATAAGGAGGGCGCCCCTTCCTTCTTTTGGGGGGCACACTCTTATATGACAGACATAAAGGTACTTTTACACTTGCGGCAGGACGCCGCTATTTCGCTGGACCGCTGCTCCGACCCCATTAACTGCGCGGTGAGAGGTAAAAAAAGAGCTCTGGAAGGGGTGGTGGGTGGTGGGAGGCCCGATAGATATGTGGGGGCTGGGGGGCCCATAAAATTTTTTTGCTATGGGGCCCATGCATTTCTAGCTACGCCCCTTGCTTTATCCATCAAAGTTCAGTCACATAAAGCACTTCAGCCCTCATGTGTCATATAACAGTTCAATTTTTAAACAGGAGTCACCTTTGTGCAGAAACTTGTCTTTTCCCTTCTCTGGAACACTGTGGAGAGGAATGCTCCCAAGTAGGGATGAGCGAACTCGAACTGTATAGTTCGGGTTCGTACCGAATTTTGGGGTGTCCGTGACACGGACCCGAACCCGGACATTTTCGTAAAAGTCCGGGTTCGGGTTCGGTGTTCGTCGCTTTCTTCGCGCTTTTGTGACGCTTTCTTGGCGCTTTTTGAAAGGCTGCAAAGCAGCCAATCAACAAGCGTCATACTACTTGCCCCAAGAGGCCATCACAGCCATGCCTACTATTGGCATGGCTGTGATTGGCCAGAGCACCATGTGACCCAGCCTCTATTTAAGCTGGAGTCACATAGCGCCGCCCGTCACTCTGCTCTGATTAGCGTAGGGAGAGGTTGCGGCTGCGACAGTAGGGCGAGATTAGGCAGATTAACTCCTCCAAAGGACTTGATTAACTGATCGATCTGCAGCTGTGGATCATTGAGCTGCTGATCCTCAATTGCTCACTGTTTTTAGGCTGCACAGACCGTTTGTCAGTCTCATTTTTCTGGGGTGATCGGCGGCCATTTTGTGTCTTGTGGTGCGCCAGCACAAGCTGCGACCAAGTGCATTTAACCCTCAATGGTGTGGTTGTTTTTTGGCTAAAGCCTACATCAGGGTGAAGCTGTCACACCAAGTGCATTTAACCAGCAATAGTCTGTTCATTTTTTGGCCATATACAAAATCAGGGGCAAGCTGCGCCTGTCACCAAGTGCATTTAACCCTCAATGGTGTGGTTGTTTTTTGGCTAAAGCCTACATCAGGGTGAAGCTGTCACACCAAGTGCATTTAACCAGCAATAGTCTGTTCATTTTTTGGCCATATACAAAATCAGGGGCAAGCTGCGCCTGTCACCAAGTGCATTTAACCCTCAATGGTGTGGTTGTTTTTTGGCTAAAGCCTACATCAGGGTGAAGCTGTCACACCAAGTGCATTTAACCAGCAATAGTCTGTTCATTTTTTGGCCATATACAAAATCAGGGGCAAGCTGCGCCTGTCACCAAGTGCATTTAACCCTCAATGGTGTGGTTGTTTTTTGGCTAAAGCCTACATCAGGGTGAAGCTGTCACACCAAGTGCATTTAACCAGCAATAGTCTGTTCATTTTTTGGCCATATCCCAGTCTAATTCTGTCACTAAATCCATACCGGTCACCCAGCGCCTAAATACTAGGCCTCAAATTTATATCCAGCTAAATCTGTCCCTAGTGCTGTAGCTGGGCGAGTTATTTAGTGTCCGTTCAAGCACATTTCTTGTTCTGGGTTGAAATACAATTCCCAATTTAGCAATTTCATAATTTAGTGGTTCCTGCTATATCAGAGCTATTTGAAATCTATCCCAAAAAGGGTATATAATATTGAAGGTGCACATTGGGTCATTCAGAATAACTTCACACACACCCGCTACTGTGTATTTCCAAGTCTAATTCTGTCACTAAACCCATACCTGTCACCCAGCGCCTAAATACTAGGCCTCAAATTTAAATCCCTCTAAATCTCTCGTTACCCACCGCTGTACTGTTGTTGCTGGGCAAGATATTTAGTGTCCGTCAAAGCACATTTTTTGTTCTGGGTTGAAGTACAATTCCCAATTTAGCAATTTCATAATTTAGTGGTTTCTGCTATATCAGAGCTATTTGAAATCTATCCCTAAAAGGGTATATAATATTGAAGGTGCACATAGGGTCATTCAGAATAACTTCACACACACGCTTCTGTGCATTTCCAAGTCTAATTCTGTCACTAAATCCATACCGGTGACCCAGCGCCTAAATACTAGGCCTCAAATTTAAATCCCTCTAAATCTCTCGTTACCCACCACTGTACTGTTGTTGCTGGGCAAGATATTTAGTGTCCGTCAAAGCACATTTTTTGTTCTGGGTTGAAGTACAATTCCCAATTTAGCAATTTCATAATTTAGTGGTTCCTGCTATATCAGAGCTATTTGAAATCTATCCCAAAAAGGGTATATAATATTGAAGGTGCACATTGGGTCATTCAGAATAACTTCACACACACCCGCTACTGTGTATTTCCAAGTCTAATTCTGTCACTAAACCCATACCTGTCACCCAGCGCCTAAATACTAGGCCTCAAATTTAAATCCCTCTAAATCTCTCGTTACCCACCGCTGTACTGTTGTTGCTGGGCAAGATATTTAGTGTCCGTCAAAGCACATTTTTTGTTCTGGGTTGAAGTACAATTCCCAATTTAGCAATTTCATAATTTAGTGGTTTCTGCTATATCAGAGCTATTTGAAATCTATCCCTAAAAGGGTATATAATATTGAAGGTGCACATAGGGTCATTCAGAATAACTTCACACACACGCTTCTGTGCATTTCCAAGTCTAATTCTGTCACTAAATCCATACCGGTGACCCAGCGCCTAAATACTAGGCCTCAAATTTAAATCCCTCTAAATCTCTCGTTACCCACCGCTGTACTGTTGTTGCTGGGCAAGATATTTAGTGTCCGTCAAAGCACATTTTTTGTTCTGGGTTGAAGTACAATTCCCAATTTAGCAATTTCATAATTTAGTGGTTTCTGCTATATCAGAGCTATTTGAAATCTATCCCTAAAAGGGTATATAATATTGAAGGTGCACATAGGGTCATTCAGAATAACTTCACACACACGCTTCTGTGCATTTCCAAGTCTAATTCTGTCACTAAATCCATACCGGTGACCCAGCGCCTAAATACTAGGCCTCAAATTTAAATCCCTCTAAATCTCTCGTTACCCACCGCTGTACTGTTGTTGCTGGGCAAGATATTTAGTGTCCGTCAAAGCACATTTTTTGTTCTGGGTTGAAGTACAATTCCCAATTTAGCAATTTCATAATTTAGTGGTTTCTGCTATATCAGAGCTATTTGAAATCTATCCCTAAAAGGGTATATAATATTGAAGGTGCACATAGGGTCATTCAGAATAACTTCACACACACGCTTCTGTGCATTTCCAAGTCTAATTCTGTCACTAAATCCATACCGGTGACCCAGCGCCTAAATACTAGGCCTCAAATTTAAATCCCTCTAAATCTCTCGTTACCCACCGCTGTACTGTTGTTGCTGGGCAAGATATTTAGTGTCCGTCAAAGCACATTTTTTGTTCTGGGTTGAAGTACAATTCCCAATTTAGCAATTTCATAATTTAGTGGTTCCTGCTATATCAGAGCTATTTGAAATCTATCCCAAAAAGGGTATATAATATTGAAGGTGCACATTGGGTCATTCAGAATAACTTCACACACACCCGCTACTGTGTATTTCCAAGTCTAATTCTGTCACTAAACCCATACCTGTCACCCAGCGCCTAAATACTAGGCCTCAAATTTAAATCCCTCTAAATCTCTCGTTACCGCTGTACTGTTGTAGCTGGGAAAGTTATTTAGTGCCCGTCAAAGCACATTTTTTGTTCTGGGTTGAAGTACAATTCCCAATTTAGCAATTTCATAATTTAGTGGTTCCTGCTATATCAGAGCTATTTGAAATCTATCCCAAAAAGGGTATATAATATTCAAGGTGCACATTGGGTCATTCAGAATAACTTCACACACACGCTTCTGTGCATTTCCAAGTCTAATTCTGTCACTAAATCCATACCGGTCACCCAGCGCCTAAATACTAGGCCTCAAATTTATATCCCGCTGAATTTGAATACAATACATTGGGCCAAATAATATATTTGTTGTTGTGGTGAACCATAACAATGAGAAAAACATCTAGTAAGGGACGCGGACGTGGACATGGTCGTGGTGGTGTTAGTGGACCCTCTGGTGCTGGGAGAGGACGTGGCCGTTCTGCCACATCCACACGTCCTAGTGTACCAACTACCTCAGGTCCCAGTAGCCGCCAGAATTTACAGCGATATATGGTGGGGCCCAATGCCGTTCTAAGGATGGTAAGGCCTGAGCAGGTACAGGCATTAGTCAATTGGGTGGCCGACAGTGGATCCAGCACGTTCACATTATCTCCCACCCAGTCTTCTGCAGAAAGCGCACAGATGGCGCCTGAAAACCAACCCCATCAGTCTGTCACATCACCCCCATGCATACCAGGGAAACTGTCTCAGCCTCAAGTTATGCAGCAGTCTCTTATGCTGTTTGAAGACTCCGCTGGCAGGGTTTCCCAAGGGCATCCACCTAGCCCTTCCCCAGCGGTGAAAGACATAGAATGCACTGACGCACAACCACTTATGTTTCCTGATGATGAGGACATGGGAATACCACCTCAGCATGTCTCTGATGATGACGAAACACAGGTGCCAACTGCTGCGTCTTTCTGCAGTGTGCAGACTGAACAGGAGGTCAGGGATCAAGACTGGGTGGAAGACGATGCAGGGGACGATGAGGTCCTAGACCCCACATGGAATGAAGGTCGTGCCACTGACTTTCACAGTTCGGAGGAAGAGGCAGTGGTGAGACCGAGCCAACAGCGTAGCAAAAGAGGGAGCAGTGGGCAAAAGCAGAACACCCGCCGCCAAGAGACTCCGCCTGCTACTGACCGCCGCCATCTGGGACCGAGCACCCCAAAGGCAGCTTCAAGGAGTTCCCTGGCATGGCACTTCTTCAAACAATGTGCTGACGACAAGACCCGAGTGGTTTGCACGCTGTGCCATCAGAGCCTGAATCGAGGCATTAACGTTCTGAACCTGAGCACAACCTGCATGACCAGGCACCTGCATGCAAAGCATGAACTGCAGTGGAGTAAACACCTTAAAACCAAGGAAGTCACTCAGGCTCCCCCTGCTACCTCTTCTGCTGCTGCCGCCTCGGCCTATTCTGCTGCTGCCGCCTCGGCCTCTTCCTCCGCCTCTGGAGGAACGTTGGCACCTGCCGCCCAGCAAACAGGGGATGTACCACCAACACCACCACCACCACCTCCGTCACCAAGCGTCTCAACCATGTCACACGCCAGCGTTCAGCTCTCCATCTCACAAACATTTGATAGAAAGCGTAAATTCCCACCTAGCCACCCTCGATCCCTGGCCCTGAATGCCAGCATTTCTAAACTACTGGCCTATGAAATGCTGTCATTTAGGCTGGTGGACACAGACAGCTTCAAACAGCTCATGTCGCTTGCTGTCCCACAGTATGTTGTTCCCAGCCGGCACTACTTCTCCAAGAGAGCCGTGCCTTCCCTGCACAACCAAGTATCCGATAAAATCAAGTGTGCACTGCGCAACGCCATCTGTAGCAAGGTCCACCTAACCACAGATACGTGGACCAGTAAGCACGGCCAGGGACGCTATATCTCCCTAACTGCACACTGGGTAAATGTAGTGGCAGCTGGGCCCCAGGCGGAGAGCTGTTTGGCGCACGTCCTGCCGCCGCCAAGGATCGCAGGGCAACATTCTTTGCCTCCTGTTGCCACCTCCTCCTTCTCGGCTTCCTCCTCCTCTTCTTCCACCTGCTCATCCAGTCAGCCACACACCTTCACCACCAACTTCAGCACAGCCCGGGGTAAACGTCAGCAGGCCATTCTGAAACTCATATGTTTGGGGGACAGGCCCCACACCGCACAGGAGTTGTGGCGGGGTATTGAACAACAGACCGACGAGTGGTTGCTGCCGGTGAGCCTCAAGCCCGGCCTGGTGGTGTGTGATAATGGGCGAAATCTCGTTGCAGCTCTGGGACTAGCCAATTTGACGCACATCCCTTGCTTGGCGCATGTGCTGAATTTGGTGGTGCAGAAGTTCATTCACAACTACCCCGACATGTCAGAGCTGCTGCATAAAGTGCGGGCCGTCTGTTCGCGCTTCCGGCGTTCACATCCTGCCGCTGCTCGCCTGTCTGCGCTACAGCGTAACTTCGGCCTTCCCGCTCACCGCCTCATATGCGACGTGCCCACCAGGTGGAACTCCACCTTGCACATGCTGGACAGACTGTGCGAGCAGCAGCAGGCCATAGTGGAGTTTCAGCTGCAGCACGCACGGGTCAGTCGCACTACAGAACAGCACCACTTCACCACCAATGACTGGGCCTCCATGCGAGACCTGTGTGCCCTGTTGCGCTGTTTCGAGTACTCCACCAACATGGCCAGTGGCGATGACACCGTTATCAGCGTTACAATACCACTTCTATGTCTCCTTGAGAAAACACTTAGGGCGATGATGGAACAGGAGGTGGCCCAGGAGGAGGAGGAGGAGGATGAGGAAGAGGGGTCATTTTTAGCACTTTCAGGCCAGTCTCTTCGAAGTGACTCAGAGGGAGGTTTTTTGCAACAGCAGAGGCCAGGTACAAATGTGGCCAGCCAGGGCCCACTACTGGAGGACGAGGAGGACGAGGATGAGGAGGAGGTGGAGGAGGATGAGGATGAAGCATGGTCACAGCGGGGTGGCACCCAACGCAGCTCGGGTCCATCACTGGTGCGTGGCTGGGGGGAAAGGCAGGACGATGACGATACGCCTCCCACAGAGGACAGCTTGTCCTTACCCCTGGGCAGCCTGGCACACATGAGCGACTACATGCTGCAGTGCCTGCGCAACGACAGCAGAGTTGCCCACATTTTAACCTGTGCGGACTACTGGGTTGCCACCCTGCTGGATCCACGCTACAAAGACAATGTGCCCACCTTACTTCCTGCACTGGAGCGTGATAGGAAGATGCGCGAGTACAAGCGCACGTTGGTAGACGCGCTACTGAGAGCATTCCCAAATGTCACAGGGGAACAAGTGGAAGCCCAAGGCCAAGGCAGAGGAGGAGCAAGAGGTCGCCAAGGCAGCTGTGTCACGGCCAGCTCCTCTGAGGGCAGGGTTAGCATGGCAGAGATGTGGAAAACTTTTGTCAACACGCCACAGCTAACTGCACCACCACCTGATACGCAACGTGTTAGCAGGAGGCAACATTTCACTAACATGGTGGAACAGTACGTGTGCACACCCCTCCACGTACTGACTGATGGTTCGGCCCCATTCAACTTCTGGGTCTCTAAATTGTCCACGTGGCCAGAGCTAGCCTTTTATGCCTTGGAGGTGCTGGCCTGCCCGGCAGCCAGCGTTTTGTCTGAACGTGTATTCAGCACGGCAGGGGGCGTCATTACAGACAAACGCAGCCGCCTGTCTACAGCCAATGTGGACAAGCTGACGTTCATAAAAATGAACCAGGCATGGATCCCACAGGACCTGTCCGTCCCTTGTCCAGATTAGACATTAACTACCTCCCCATAACCATATATTATTGGACTCCAGGGCACTTCCTCATTCAATCCTATTTTTATTTTCATTTTACCATTATATTGCGATGCTACCCAAAGTTGAATGAACCTCTCCTCTGCCTGTGTGCTAGGCCTAAATATATGCCAATGGACTGTTGCAGTGGTGGCTGACATGAAGCCTGATTCTCTGCTATGACATGCAGACTAATTCTCTGCTGACATGAAGCCAGATTGTCTGTTACGGGACCTCTCTCCTCTGCCTGGGTGCTGGGCCTAAATTTATGACAATGGACTGTTGCAGTGGTGGCTGACGTGAAGCCTGATTCTCTGCTATGACATGCAGACTGATTCTCTGCTGACATGAAGCCAGATCGTCTGTTACGGGACCTCTCTGCTCTGCCTGTGTGCTAGGCCTAAATATATGCCAATGGACTGTTGCAGTGGTGGGTGACGTGAAGCCTCATTCTCTGCTATGACATGCAGACTGATTCTCTGCTGACATGAAGCCAGATTGTCTGTTACGGGACCTCTCTGCTCTGCCTGTGTGCTAGGCCTAAATATATGCCAATGGACTGTTGCAGTGGTGGGTGACGTGAAGCCTCATTCTCTGCTATGACATGCAGACTGATTCTCTGCTGTCATGAAGCCAGATTGTCTGTTACGGGACCTCTCTGCTCTGCCTGTGTGCTAGGCCTAAATATATGCCAATGGACTGTTGCAGTGGTGGGTGACGTGAAGCCTCATTCTCTGCTATGACATGCAGACTGATTCTCTGCTGACATGAAGCCAGATTGTCTGTTACGGGACCTCTCTGCTCTGCCTGTGTGCTAGGCCTAAATATATGCCAATGGACTGTTGCAGTGGTGGGTGACGTGAAGCCTCATTCTCTGCTATGACATGCAGACTGATTCTCTGCTGTCATGAAGCCAGATTGTCTGTTACGGGACCTCTCTGCTCTGCCTGTGTGCTAGGCCTAAATATATGCCAATGGACTGTTGCAGTGGTGGGTGACGTGAAGCCTCATTCTCTGCTATGACATGCAGACTAATTCTCTGCTGACATGAAGACAGATTCTCTGTTACGGGACCTCTCTCCTCTGCCTGTGTGTGTGCTGGGCCTAAATATATGCCAATGGACTGTTGCAGTGGTGGCTGACGTGAAGCCTCATTCTCTGCTATGACATGCAGACTGATTCTCTGCTGACATGAAGCCAGATTCTCTGTTACGGGACCTCTCTCCTCTGCCTGTGTGTGTGCTGGGCCTAAATATATGCCAATGGACTGTTGCAGTGGTGGCTGACGTGAAGCCTCATTCTCTGCTATGACATGCAGACTGATTCTCTGCTGACATGAAGCCAGATTCTCTGTTACGGGACCTCTCTCCTCTGCCTGTGTGTGTGCTGGGCCTAAATATATGCCAATGGACTGTTGCAGTGGTGGCTGACGTGAAGCCTCATTCTCTGCTATGACATGCAGACTGATTCTCTGCTGACATGAAGCCAGATTCTCTGTTACGGGACCTCTCTCCTCTGCCTGTGTGTGTGCTGGGCCTAAATATATGCCAATGGACTGTTGCAGTGGTGGCTGACGTGAAGCCTCATTCTCTGCTATGACATGCAGACTGATTCTCTGCTGACATGAAGCCAGATTCTCTGTTACGGGACCTCTCTGGGTGCCGGGGCCTAAATATCTGAGAATGGACTGTTCCAGTGGTGGGTGACGGGAAGCCAGATTCTCTGCTATGGAACCTCTCTCCAATTGATTTTGGTTAATTTTTATTTATTTAATTTTTATTTTAATTAATTTCCCTATCCACATTTGTTTGCAGGGGATTTACCTACATGTTGCTGCCTTTTGCAGCCCTCTAGCCCTTTCCTGGGCTGTTTTACAGCCGTTTTAGTGCCGAAAAGTTCGGGTCCCCATTGACTTCAATGGGGTTCGGGTTCGGGACGAAGTTCGGATCGGGTTCGGATCCCGAACCCGAACATTTCCGGGATGTTCGGCCGAACTTCTCGAACCCGAACATCCAGGTGTTCGCTCAACTCTACTCCCAAGTCCTTTGCAGACCAACACCAACCACACACTGACAGTGTGTCTTTTAAATTAGCTTCCAGCTGGATGAGATGGAAACACAGGAGATGGAGTATGGGAGTGACCTTCCCACCCAAACTCTTCAGTCACTCCTAAATCCCTGACCCAAATTCCAGCTACCACAAACTCAGCGATCTAACATCACTGGTTGCCATTTTCCTCCGGGATTTACATCACTGAGAGCAGCAGCCTCAGTGACAAATACTTACCATCAATAACCTCACCCCTTGGATGCTTACAATATACATATATATATATATATATATATATATACACACTCACCTAAAGAATTATTAGGAACACCATACTGATACAGTGTTGGACCCCCTTTTGCCTTCAGAACTGCCTTAATTCTACGTGGCATTGATTCAACAAGGTGCTGATAGCATTCTTTAGAAATGTTGGCACATATTGATAGGATAGCATCTTGCAGTTGATGGAGATTTGAGGGATGCACATCCAGGGCACGAAGCTCCCTTTCCACCACATCCCAAAGATGCTCTATTGGGTTGAGATCTGGTGACTGTGGGGGCCATTTTAGTACAGTGAACTAATTGTCATGTTCAAGAAACCAATTTGAAATGATTCAAGCTTTGTGACATGGTGCATTATCCTGCTGGAAGTAGCCATCAGAGGATGGGTACATGGTGGTCATGAAGGGATGGACATGGTCAGAAACAATGCTCAGGTAGCCCGTGGCATTTAAACAATGGCCAATTGGCACTAAGGGGCCTAAAGTGTGCCCAGAGAACATCACCCACACCATTACACCACCACCAGCAGCCTGCACAGTGGTAACAAGGCATGATGGATACATGTTCTCATTCTGTTTATGCCAAATTCGGACTCTATCATTTGAATGTCTCAACAGAAATCGAGACTCATCAGACCAGGCAACATTTTTCCAGTCTTCAACAGTCCAATTTTGGTTAGCTCGTGCAAATTGTAGCCTCTTTTTCCTATTTGTAGTGGAGATGAGTGGTACCCGGAGGGGTCTTCTGCTGTTGTAGTCCACCTTTCTTTCCCATTCTGACATTCAATTTGGAGTTCAGGAGATTGTCTTGACCAGGACCACAACCCTACATGCATTGATGCAACTGCCATGTGATTGGTTGACTAGATAATCGCATTAATGAGAAATAGAACAGGTGTTCCTAATAATTCTTTAGGTGAGTGTGTATATATATATATATATATATATATATATATATACACATATATATATATTTTTTTTAGCTATTATTTTTAGATGAGAAAAAAAAAGAAAGCAAGACATTTTTTTTTTTCTATCGTGTGTGCATACTGGTCGACCCCAGTCCGACTGGGGATGAACTTTGGACTGACAAAGCTCGGGGTTGTCCTTTGAACTTTGGCGGGAGATCAATTTGTGTGTTTGCAGTGTGGGCTGGTGAAGGGTTTAGTAGTTAGTAATTAAGTTAAGTTTCTGTATATTTCATTTGTGTGTTTTCTCATTTTTTTTGTTTCTTATACTGTTGTAGAATTTTTTCAAATATTTTGTATATATGGTTTTAATGTAGGCATGTAAATATGTAAATATTGCGGTAAGTATGAATGAGTTAATGTGTGAATGTTGATGGGGTTTAGGGTGGGAGACTGGTCGGGATGGGGTTCTAATAAGTTGAAAAGTTATAGTAATTGAAAAGTTCTTTGTAAATAATTTTGTAATTTATTTATATTATATTAAAAAGTCCAGTCTTTGAGCCTGTCCGTGTCTGCCAAAGTGCACAGCAGTGCCGACGTGTGGAGCTGTAACTATGATCAGGGACAATACATGTCCTTTACGGCCCACTAGGTTAATGTGGTTCCTGCACAAAATAAAAAATACAATGCAACAACACTCTGCAAACTAAATAAAGTGCAATAATGCCATAGAAATAGAAAATATTCTGGTGCTAATGCTACACTTATTTTGTAAAATTGAGATTCTTGGCAAATAAATTTTGTACAAAATTATTTTGGCCCCTCTGCCAAACGTCAAGGCTTTTTATCTGCACTCCCTGCTTTTAATATTGGCCTCTCTGGCACATAACAGGTAGCATTTAGTGTTAGGTTCCCATCTTAAAGAGATCACCTTGACGTTTGGCAGATGGGCCCAAATAATTTTGTGCAAAATGCATTTGCCAAGAATCTCAAATTTACAAAATAAGCATAGCGTTAGCACCAGAATATTTTCTATTACTATGGAATTTTTGAACTTTTTGGGGGGTTTGCAGAGTGCTGTTGCATTGTATTTTTTTCTTTGTGTTTTTAGCCATGGCAGCGTACACCTGCACAATGGTGGGATGTGCTGACTGACCCCATTTTTATTTGTGGTTCCTGCACAGGCACACCAGCAACTTGGCCAGGTGACGGCGCTTCTGCCTCCACGTTGTCACACTGTTGGTCCTGCGACAAAGTCCACCTCTGCCTCCTCATCCTCCACCATGTCCTTAGCCTCCACTGCCGGGACAATTCACAGTGCCCCTCATGCATACCTCATTTACAGGGCACTGCGGTGTCACGCTATTCTGCACCTCATTTGCCTGGGGGAGGAACTGATCCGTGTCATGCATCAAGAAATTGAATCCTGGCTTTCTCCGCGACAACTCAAAATTGGAACCACGGTGACTGACAACAGTAAGAACATGGTGTCAATGCTGCGTCAAGGAGGGATGAGCCATGCGCCCTATATGGCACACATGTTCAATC
Source organism: Bufo gargarizans (assembly GCF_014858855.1). Taxonomy (NCBI): domain Eukaryota; kingdom Metazoa; phylum Chordata; class Amphibia; order Anura; family Bufonidae; genus Bufo; species Bufo gargarizans. Next base: position 328,930,367 of record NC_058083.1, read on the forward strand.
TGGTTGTCAAGCGGTTCCTGAAGTCTTCCACTCATCTGCAAGACATCCTAAAAATGATGGCCACAAAACCTTGCATGCACTTCATCCACTCATACACCGGAAAGCACACCCTCCTTGAGCTGCAGCAGAAAACGGCATCCCCCAACATAGACTGATATGCAACGTTTACACCTATTGGAATTCCACCCTCCATATGTTGGACCGACTATATGAACAGAGAAAGGCCATAAACTATTTCTTGATGATCCAAGCGGACAGGAGTACTCCCCTGTGTAACTTTGATGTGAGCCAGTAGCAGCTCATGCATGACACCTGCCATTTGCTCAGGCCCCTTGAGGAGGCCACGTTATTTGACAGTCGCCAGGACTACGGGATAAACTATGTCTTTCCACTGCTTCATGTCTTGGAACAGATGATGGTAAATCTGACTGGTCAGGGGACTGGAGACGTGGCGCCTAGATCTCACATCCACATGAGCCCTGTGGGGGCTAAACTGGAAGAGGAGGAGGATATTGTAGCACAACCAATGTGTAGCGAAATTGGTGTTTTTACACACAGGTGACAGGAGAGTAGGAGCAGGAGCCGCCAGAGGAGCTACAGGGTGATGAGGAAGATGAGGCAGAGGCAGGTACTGTATGACTGTTGAGGCCCTCTGCGCTCACGTTCCTCTGTCATGGCTGCTGTGGCGGGGGGGGGGAGGGGGTAGGAGCAGTTCCAGCTCTATCAGCAGAAACTTGAGTCTATATTTGCTGATGAGCAGCTTTCTTCACCCGCCTAGTGAAGAAAGTACTCACCAGCAGCTGCAGCTAGACCTGGAGCAGGACCTGAACCAGCAGGTGGTGGCATACTTGGACAGCACCTTGCCACCCCACATTGAAGATCCGCTTGAATACTGGGCAGCCAAACTAGATTTTTGGCTGCCACAAGCAGGGTTTGCCCTGGTAAATCTATCCTGCCCAGCCAATAGTGTGACATCAGAGCAGGTGTTTAGTGCGGCGGGGGCCATAGTTACCGCAAGAAGAACTCGCCTGTCCACCCAAAATGTGGAGAGACTGACCTTTGTCAAGATTTATCAGGCATGGATCAGCAAGGATTTCCACCGACCAATGCCTAGAGCATCGGACTAGATCATCCATGGTGCCACACCAACACTTTGAAAAAAGAGACCAGTTTCTTCTGGATACCTGCCTCAGCTACTATTCTAATGCTGCCACCCACCTGATGCCACACATCTGATGCCAAGTGCTCTTTCTTATACCCACTATCTTGAGCAGGTATTGGTATTGCCACCCACCTCCAAATCTTGCCACTCTGTGGCCTCCTGAAGCTGCTGTCACCTCCACACTATATCACCGTGTCACTCTGTGGTATCCTGATGCTGCTTCCTCCTCCCCACTCTGTCACCATGTTGCTCTGTGAGCTCCTGATGCTGCTGCCACCTCCATACTATGTCACCTTGCAACTCTGTGGTATACTGATGCTACTGCCATCTCCCCACTCTGTCAACGGGTCACTCTGTAATCTCCTGATGCTGCTGCCACCTCCATACTATGTCACCTTGGCACTCTGTGGTCTCCTGATGCTGCGGTCACCTCCACACTATGTAACCTTGCCACTCTGTGGTCTCCTGATGAGGTTGCTACCACCTCCACACTGCCATTGTGCCACTCTGTAGCCTCTTGATGCTGCTTCTGCCACCTCCACACTGTCATTGTGCCACCCTGTAGCCTACTCCTGATGCTGCTGCTGCCACCTCCACATTCTGTTATTGTGCCACTCTGTGGTCTCCTCCTGATGCTGCCGCCACCTCCAGACTCTGTCATTGGGCCACTTTGTGGTCTCATCATGCTACTTCCCCCTCAACACTATGTCATAAGGCCACTCTGTAGACTTTTCATGCTGTTCCCACCCTTCCCACTACATGACTGGGCCACTATTTTGCCTTTGAATCGTGAATTCTCGAAGTGGTGATATTCGCGATTAAAATTCAAGATTTGAATATTTAGAATATAGTGCTATATATTCGTATTCACGAATCGTGTTGAATATTCTAATCACGAATATATTACATTGCCGATTTTCCAAATCAAGTAAACAATGACTGGAGATCACGAATTCTCGAATTTGCTAATTTATGGCAAATATTCGGCCAAAAAGCAAGAAATATAGCGAATTTGAATATTGCCTATGCCGTTCATCACTACTTCTGATCTGTCAGAAGGAAGGAAAAATTAGACGCGCTATGGATCCTGTCTGTGTAGCAGCTCTAAGGCCTGTATGGTCCCATCAGAATTGGCTTATGACTTGGTAGTCAAAAACAGGAGTGGGTACAAAACATAGAAGACATGTAAATATTCCAATTCATGTGTCATCTCTGTTTTTACATTTTTACATTAGCAATACTGATGGATTATTGAGCAAATGCTGACCAAGTGAAGGCCATATGCTCCACAGATAGTTTTTTTGGGGTTATTGTTCTGACAGATCAGAGTAAAGGCAAAATAATTAGTGACGTCAACACAAACTTACTGCTGACACCCTCTCCACTCTGTCAGGGGGGCTCTACTTGTATAAGCGTTTATTAGAACAGGTTCTGTAGACATCTATGTGGAATCAGCTGGCGATGGTGTAAAAGGAGTAAATTAGAGTTGAGCGAACACCTGGATGTTCGGGTTCGAAAAGTTCGGCCGAACTTCCCGGAAATGTTCAGGTTCGGGATCCGAACTCGACCCGAACTTCGCCCCGAACCCCATTGAAGTCAATGGGGACCTGAACTTTTCGGCACTAAAAAGGCTGTAAAATAGCCCAGGAAAGGGCTAGAGGGCTGCAACAAATGTGGATAGGGAAATTAATTAAAATACAAATAAAATAAATTAAAAGTAACCAATATAAATTGGAGAGAGGTCTCATGGCAGAGAATCAGGCTTCCTGTCACCCACCACTGGAACAGGCCACTGTCAGATATTTAGGTCCCGGCACCCAGACAGAGGAGAGAAGTCCCGTTGCAAAGAATCAGGCTTCATGTCATAGCAGAGAATCAGGCTTCATGTCATAGCAGAGAATCAGGCTTCACGTCACCCACCACTGGAACAGGCCATTGTCAGATATTTAGGCCCCTGCACCCAGACAGAGGAGAAAGGTCCCATAGCAGAGAATCAGGCTTCATGTCATAGAAGAGAATCAGGCTTCACGTCACCCACCACTAGAACAGGCCATTGTCAGATATTTAGGCCCCGGCACCCAGACAGAGGAGAGAGGTCCCATTGCAGAGAATCAGGCTTCATGTCATAGCAGAGAATCAGGCTTCCTGTCACCCACCTCTGGAACAGGCCACTGTCAGATATTTTTAGGCCCCAGCACACAGACAGAGGAGAGAGGTCCCATTGCAGAGATTCAGGCTTCATGTCATAGCAGAGAATCAGGCTTCATGTCATAGCAGAGAATCAGGCTTCACGTCACCCACCACTTGAACAGGCCATTGTCAGATATTTAGGCCCCTGCACCCAGACAGAGGAGAAAGGTCCCATAGCAGAGAATCAGGCTTCATGTCATAGCAGAGAATCAGGCTTCACGTCACCCACCACTAGAACAGGCCATTGTCAGATATTTAGGCCCCGGCACCCAGACAGAGGAGAGAGGTCCCATAACAGAGAATCAGGCTTCATGTCACCCACCACTGGAACAGGCCATTGTCAGATATTTTTAGGCCCCGGCACCCAGACAGAGGAGAGAGGTCCCATTGCAGAGAATCAGGCTTCATGTCATAGCAGAGAATCAGGCTTCACGTCACCCACCACTGGAACAGGCCATTGTCAGATATTTAGGCCCCGGCACCCAGACAGAGGAGAGAGGTCCCATAGCAGAGAATCAGGCTTCATGTCATAGCAGACAATCAGGCATCATGTCACCCACCACTGGAACAGGCCATTGTCAGATATTTTTAGGCCCTGGCACCCAGACAAAGGAGAGAGGTCCCATAGCAGAGAATCAGGCTTCATGTCATAGCAGACAATCAGGCATCATGTCGCCCACCACTGGAACAGGCCATTGTCAGATATTTTTAGGCCCCGGCACCCAGACAGAGGAGAGAGGTCCCATAGCAGAGAATCAGGCTTCATGTCATAGCAGACAATCAGGCTTCATGTCACTTACCACTGGAACAGGCCATTGTCAGATATTTTTAGGCCCCGGCACCCAGACAGAGGAGAGAGATCCCATAACAGAGAATCAGGCTTCATGTCATAGCAGAGAATCAGGCTTCATGTCACCCAACACTGGAACAGGCCATTGTCAGATATTTTTAGGCCCCGGCACCCAGACAGAGGAGAGAGGTCCCATAGCAGAGATTCAGGCTTCATGTCATAGCAGAGAATCAGGCTTCATGTCACCCACCACTGGAACAGGCCATTGTCAGATATTTAGGCCCCGGCACCCAGACAGAGGAGAGAGGTCCCATAGCAGAGACTCAGGCTTCATGTCATAGCAGAGAATCAGGCTTCAAGTCACCCACCACTGGAACTGGCCATTGTCAGATATTTTTAGGCCCCGGCACCCAGACAGAGGAGAGAGGTCCCATAACAGAGAATCAGGCTTCATGTCATAGCAGAGAATCAAACTTCATGTCACCCACCACTGGAACAGGCCATTGTCAGATATGTTTAGGCCCCGGCACCCAGACAGAGGAGAAGTTCATTCAACTTTGGCTTGCCCTGCAATATAATGGTAAAATTAAAATAAAAAAAGGATTGGATGAGGAAGTGCCCTGGAGTACAATAATATATGGTTAAGGGGAGGTAGTTAATGTCTAATCTGGACAAGGGACGGACAGGTCCTGTGGGATCCATGCCTGGTTCATTTTTATGAACGTCAGCTTGTCCACATTGGCTGTAGACAGGTGGCTGCGCTTGTCTGTAATGACGCCCCCTGCCGTGCTGAATACACGTTCAGACAAAACGCTGGCCGCCGGGCAGACCAGCACCTCCAAGGCATTAAAGGCTAGCTCTGGCCACGTGGACAATTTGGAGACCCAGAAGTTGAATGGGGCCGAACCATCAGTCAGTATGTGGAGGGGTGTGCACACGTACTGTTCCACCATGTTAGTGAAATGTTGCCTCCTGCTAACACGTTCCGTATCAGGTGGTGGTGCAGTTAGCTGTGGCGTGGTGACAAAACTTTTCCACATCTCTGCCATGCTAACTCTGCCCTCAGAGGAGCTGGCCGTGACACAGCTGCGTTGGCGACCTCTTGCTGCTCCTCGCCTTCGCCTTGGGCTTCCACTTGTTCCCCTGTGACATTTGGGAATGCTCTCAGTAGCGCATCTACCAATGTGCGCTTGTACTCACGCATCTTCCTATCATGCTCCAGTGCAGCAAGTAAGGTTGGCACATTGTCTTTGTACCGGGGATCCAGCAGGGTTGCAACCCAGTAGTCCGCACACGTTAAAATGTGGGCAACTCTGCTGTCGTTGCGCAGGCACTGCAGCATGCAGTCGCTCATGTGTGCCAGGCTGCCCAGAGGTAAGGAGAAGCTGTCTTCTGTGGGAGGCGTATCGTCATCGTCCTGTGTTTCCCCCCAACCACGCACCAGTGATGGGCCCGAGCTGCGTTGGGTTCCACCCCGCTGTGAACATGCTTCATCCTCATCCTCCTCCACTTCCTCCTCATCCTCGTCCTCCTCGTCCTCCAGTAGTGGGCCCTGGCTGGCCACATTTGTACCTGGCCTCTGCTGTTGCAAAAAACCTCCCTCTGAGTCACTTCTAAGAGACTGGCCTGAAAGTGCTAAAAATAACCACTCTTCCTCCTCCTCCTGGGCCACCTCCTCTTCCATCCTCGCCCTAAGTGTTTTCTCAAGGAGACATAGAAGTGGTATTGTAGCGCTGATAACGGCGTCATCGCCACTGGCCATGTTGATGGAGTACTCGAAACAGCGCAACAGGGCACACAGGTCTCGCATGGAGGCCCAGTCATTGGTGGTGAAGTGGTGCTGTTCCGCAGTGCGACTGACCCGTGCGTGCTGCAGCTGAAACTCCACTATGGCCTGCTGCTGCTCGCACAGTCTGTCTAGCATGTGCAAGGTGGAGTTCCACCTGGTGGGCACATCGCATATGAGGCGGTGAGCGGGAAGGCCGAAGTTACGCTGAAGCGCAGACAGGCGAGCAGCAGCAGGATGTGAACGCCGGAAGCGTGCACAGATGGCCCACACTTTATGCAGCAGCTCTGACATGTCGGGGTAGTTGTGAATGAACTTCTGCACCACCAAATTCAGCACATGCGCCAGGCAAGGCGCCCATTATCGCACACCACCAGGCCGGGCTTGAGGCTCACCGGCAGCAACCACTCGTCAGTCTATTGTTCAATATCCCGCCACAACTCCTGTGCGGTGTGGGACCTGTCCCCCAAACATATGAGTTTCAGAATGGCCTGCTGACGTTTACCCCGGGCTGTGCTGAAGTTGGTGGTGAAGGTGTGTGGCTGACTGGATGAGCAGGTGGAAGAAGAGGAGGAGGAAGCCGAGTAGGAGGAGGAGGCTACAGGAGGCAAAGAATGTTGCCCTGCGATCCTTGGCGGCGGAAGGACGTGCGCCAAACAGCTCTCCGCCTGGGTCCCAGCCGCCACTACATTTACCCAGTGTGCAGTTAGGGAGATATAGCGTTCCTGGCCGTGCAACCTGGTCCACGTATATGTGGTTAGGTGGACCTTGCCACAGATGGCGTTGCGCAGTGCACACTTGATTTTATCGGATACTTGGTTGTGCAGGGAAGGCACGGCTCTCTTGGAGAAGTAGTGGCGGCTGGGAACAACATACTGTGGGACAGCAAGCAACATGAGCTGTTTGAAGCTGTCTGTGTCCACCAGCCTGAATGACAGCATTTCATAGGCCAGTAGTTTAGAAATGCTGGCATTCAGGGCCAGGGATCAAGTGTGGCTAGGTGGGAATTTACGCTTTCTCTCAAATGTTTGTGAGATGGAGAGCTGAACGCTGCTGTGTGACATGGTTGAGATGATTGGTGACAGAGGTGGTGGTGTTGGTGGTACATCCTCTGTTTGCTGGGCGGCAGGTGCCAACGTTCCTCCAGAGGCGGAGGAAGAGGCCAAGGCGGCAGCAGCAGAAGAGGTAGCAGGGGGAGTCTGAGTGAGTTCCTTGTTTTTAAGGTGTCTACTCCACTGCAGTTCATGCTTTGCATGCAGGTGCCTGGTCATGCAGGTTGTGCTAAGGTTCAGAACGTTAATGCCTCGCTTCAGGCTCTGATGGCATAGCATGCAAACCACTTGGGTCTTGTCATCAGCACCTTGTTTGAAGAACTGCCACGCCAGGGAACTCCTTGAAGCTGCCTTTAGGGTGCTCGGTCCCAGATGGCAGACGTCAGTAGCAGGCGGAGTCTCTTGGCGGCGGGTGTTCTGCTTTTGTCCACTGCTCCCTCTTTTGCTACGCTGTTGGCCTGGTCTCACCACTGCCTCTTCCTCCGAACTCTGAAAGTCAGTGGCACGACCTTCATTCCATGTGGGGTCTAGGACCTTATCGTCCCCTGCATCGTCTTCCACCCAGTCTTCCTCCCTGACCTCCTGTTCAGTCTGCACACTGCAGAAAGACGCAGCAGTTGGCACCTGTGTTTCGTCATCATCAGAGACGTGCTGAGGTGGTATTCCCATGTCCTCATCATCAGGAAACATAAGTGGTTGTGCGTCAGTGCATTCTATGTCTTCCACCGCTGGGGAAGGGCTAGGTGGATGCCCTTGGGAAACCCTGCCAGCAGAGTCTTCAAACAGCATAAGAGACTGAGGCTCAGACAGTTTCCTCGATATGCATGGGGGTGATGGGGTTGGTTTTCAGGCGCCATCTGTGCGCTTTCTGCAGAAGACTGGGTGGGAGATAATATGAACGTGCTGGATCCACTGTCGGCCACCCAATTGACTAATGCCTGTACCTGCTCAGACCTTACCATCCTTAGAACGGCATTGGGCCCCACCAAATATCGCTGTAAATTCTGGCATCTACTGGGACCTGAGGTAGTTGGTACACTAGGACGTGTGGCTGTGGCAGAACGGCCATGTCCTCTCCCAGAACCAGAGGGTCCACTAACACCACCACAACCATGTCCGCGTCCCTTACTAAATGTTTTCCTCATTGTTACCGTTCACAACAATAAGAATAACATTATTTGGCCCAATGTATTGAATTCAAATTCAGGCCTTTTTTTACAGGCACCTAACACTATCTGGCTATCTATTTAGGCACTGTATTACACTAATACAGGCACAACAGTAACCACAGATTTAGCTGAATATAAATTGTAGGCCTAGTATTTAGGCCCTGGATGACAGGTATACGTTTACGGACAGAATTAGACTTGGAGATGCACGGTAGCGTGTAAAGTTATTGAGGATGACCCTATCAGCACCTTCAATGTAATATACCCTTTTATGGATAGTTTTAAACTTGGCCTGCTACAGCGGGAAACCACTGATTTAGGGAATTGCTAATTTGGGAATTGTATTTCAACCCAGAAAAAATATATATCCTTTGCCAGACAGCAGACAGTATTACAATTGGCTAGCCACAGCTGAAACACCAGATTTAGGGTACTGCTATTTTGGCAATTGTATTTCACCCCTCAATAAAATAGTAAGCACAGCCAAGCACCTGATATAGCAAAAAACAAACAAACACACTATTGATGGTTAAATGTATTTGGTGGCAGCTTGTGCTAGCGCAGCACAAGACACAAAATGGCCGCCGATCACCCCAGAAAAAAGTGACAGAAAAACGATCGATCACTTCATTAAGTGTTTTGGAAGAGTAAATCCCTGCCTAATCTCGCCCTAACAGCAGCAGCTGCATCCTATCCCTACACTGATCAGAGCAGAGTGACGTGCGGCGCTACGTGACTCCAGCTTAAATAGAGGCTGGGTCACATGCTGCACTGGCCAATCACAGCCATGCTAATAGTAGGCATGACTGTGATGGCCTTATGGGGCAAGTAGTATGACGCTTGTTGATTGGCTGCTTTGCAGCCTTTCAAAAAGCGCCAAGAAAGCGCTGATCACCGAACCCGGACTTTTACAAAAATGTTCGGGTTCGGGTCCGTGTCACAAACACCCCAAAATTCGGTACGAACCCGAACTATACAGTTCGGGTTCGGTCATACCTACTGACTGGGGATCCAAATTACCATTATACAGCTCATTTATTCCAGAAAAACGTTCTTATTAGGGTGCAAGTGCTGATTGCTACAGGCATTAAAAGGGTTTGTTACAAGGAAATATGTCTTATTTGGCCTTGTGTGGTGCAGTTATATGTTCAAAAGCATTTTTTAGCTTGTATAAGTGGGAAAAAAGGGCTTATTAGCCACTGTGCGGTAAAGTGCTAAAATTACAGCCCTTTTTGATGTGTATTAGTGGCAAAAGTAAAATGTATTTGCTGATCAGTGGTGCAGTTATCTGTTGTAAAGCCTTTTGTGGCGTGTATTAGTGGAAAATGAAAAAATATATTTGCCGCTCAGCAGTGCAGTTATCTGTTTTAAAGCCTTTTGTGGCATGTATTAGTGGAAAAAGAAAAAATATTTTTGCGGCTCAGCTGTGCAGTTATCTGTTGTAAAGCCGTTTGTGGCATGTATTAGCAGTGATAAGTGGCAGCGGCAATATTTGAATTTGTGATATATTGCGAATATTTGGGTGAATATTCGTCATATATTTGCGAATTCGTGATCTCCAGTCATTATTTTCTTGATTGCGAAAATCGGCAATCGGCAAATTCGCAATAAAAAGGTCATGATAAAAATTTGCGATACGAAAATTTGCGATCAACACTACTAAAATCAAAGATATTGCAGCCCTCTCATTGGCCCACAAGCAAGAAGCAGTGAGAGATCATGGGTAATGATGAAAAAAATCTAGAATATTCGCAATTACGAAGGAAGATATAGCACTATATTCTAGATATTCGCAAATTCTCTAAGTGCCAATATTCGTGATAAAAATGTGTGATTATAATATTTGCGATCAACACTATGTATAAGTGGAAACAAAATATATATATATATATTTGCCGTTTAGTGGTGCAGGTAAATGTTCTAAAGACTTTTGTGGTGTGTATTAGTAGAAAAAGAAAAAATATATTTGACGTTCAGCGGTGCAGTTATATATCCTAAAGCCCTTATTGATGTTTATTAGTGGAACAAAAAAAAAGTATTTGCCATTGTGTGGAAAAGTGAGAAAATTACAGCCCTTTTTGGCGTGTATTAGTGGCAAAAAATATATATTTGCCGTTCAGCGGTGCATTTATATGTTCTAAAGCCTTTTGTGGCAAGTGAAAAAAAAATAAGGGCCTATTATATGTTCTAAAGTCTTTTTTAGCATGTATTAGTGGCAATATACAGTGCTGCCCATAATTGTTCATACCCCTGGCAAATTTTGACTTAAAGTTACTTTTATTAAACCAGCAAGTAATTTTGGGACGGGAAATTATATAGTTGTCTCCAAAAAGATAATAAGAAGATGTATATGAGGCATTATTGTGGAAAAAAACTATTTCTCAGCTTTTATTTACATTGGAGCAAAAAGTGTCCAGTCCAAAGTTATTCATACCCTTCTCAATAATCAATAGAAAAGCCTTGGGCAAAAATACCTGTGGAGACATGCAAAAAAGCTGGTCTGCAATTATAGGAAGCGTTTGATTGCTGTAATAGCCAATAAAGGCTTTTCTATTGATTATTGAGAAGGGTATGAATAATTTTGGACTGGACACTTTTTGCTCAAATGTAAATAAAAGCTGAGAAATGTTTTTTTTTCCACAATAATGCCTCTTGTACATTGTCTTATTACATCCTCTTGTACATCGTCTGGCTCGACGAGCAGCTGATTCCGCGCTTGCATTAATCTTCACAGGATTTGTCTCCAGGTGGAGAGAAATTGTTTTTTGGAATGCTTTCTCCCTCGCAACAACATTCTCGAATAACCAGGAGACTGGCTGATTCTCACCTGTCTTAGGAAACACTTTATTGAGTAATCATGGAAAGTAAAAAAAAAAATGTTGTCCAATGCCCCCATAAAGGCCTTTTTCTGGTGCGGGTTAACCACAGATAAGTCATTACAATGACTGCCGCCAATTATCAGATCGAATTGTCCCATTCGTCAATCTGTTTCCTGGTTATATTCTGTATGTCGCCCACATATACAATGTGCCCTGGATGGCGTACTCGTCCTATCATGATGGTGTCCTCACACACCTCTGATGCCATATATTTTTCAATGTTGATTCTAAGCTTCTTGAGAACCAGTAATCCTGTCTGTCCTTTCCAACACAACCGACACACTCCTGAAATTCTCTGTGCTGCTTGGGACCCTGCTCTTTCCAACTTGTAACTCTTAGTTCACAACAAGATCAGCACATTCCTCTCCTGAAATATTCTGCACTGCTGAGGAATCCTGCTCCTTTCACTGTCAATGTGTGATATGCTACTCATCTTTTTATTTTATTAGAAATTTAAACAATACAATTCACCAAAAACAAAACATTATTATATTAGTTTCCCCCTAATAAACCCTACCCCCCTGTTCATACCCAACTAACCCTCTCCCTTGTGATGTGTCTCCCATCTTCCCCCATCAAATATTGAAAAGGGGGGTAATGAGGGAGTGTAGGCAGGAAAACCTTAAAACTTCCATTCACCCCAAATTTTTGTCCATTTTTCCTCAGTATTTCTCTGCGTATATAGAATGTTTTCATATCTCTTAATCTTATTAACCAGGTTAACACATGAATTAATACTTTGAGTATTTTTAGAAAACCTAACCCTAGCAATCAAAAGTATTGGCAAGAACATTATTTTAATAATAATGAATTGTCCCACCGTATCCTCAGCCTCCACTGCAGGGACAATTCACAGTGCCCCTCTAGCATGTGCAGGGCACAGCGGTGTCACGCTGTTCTTGACCTCGTTTGCTCCACAGACAAGATCCGTTTTTTGGTGGTTATTGTTCTGACTGATCAGAGGAAGGGCAAAATAATCAGTGACGTCAACACAAACTTACTGCTGACACCCTCTCCACTCTATCGGGGGCTCTATTTGTATAAGCATTTAATAGAACAAGTTCTGTAGAAATCTATGTGGAATCAACTGACAACAGTGTATAAGGAGTACGCTTACCTGTAAGGCTGAGTTCATACTAGAGTTATTTGGTAAGTTTTGGCCCTGTGACTGCCCAAATAAGTGAAGTGTGCAGTGATTCTAAGAGCGACGCCTATCATCTGCATGTCAAATGGACTCACAGTATTATTGTCACGATACTAGTGGAATCCAATGGCAGGGACAAGGCCTAAGTTCAGGAAGCACTGGAGTCTTAAACAGGAGGTAGCAGGAATGCAGATGAGGGCAAGGACCAAGATGAGAAGTTAGGAGGAAAAACAGTGAGTGGTTTCAGGTGTCCAGGAGTTGCAGGGTAAACCGCAAGGAGTAGGAACAAACCATAGACAAAGTTCCAGGTGAGAGGACTGCACAAGCAGGAGCTAAAACACAATACTCAAGCAATGAGTAAAAGTCTTGAGAGGTTAAGATATGAAACAGGAAGTAAGATGGCACCCAGCTAAGACACAATCCACCATCTTAACTGAGGGAAAACTTATGGGCAAGACAGTCTTAACTAAACAGACATAGCAGGAAGATTCCTGACATTACTCCCACCTCAACTGACTCGGTCTCCCAGGATGTCTTTGATTAAACTGTTTGATCAGTCGGGGAGCATTAATGTTACTCACCAGTTCCCAAGAATTCTCTTCAGACCCATAACCCTGCCACTTTATGAGGTAATGTAGGTGGGTCCTGAAACCATTTTCTGTACAACAAATTGTTCTTGCCTATCTATCTCCACTGCAATGAGGAACACGTTCCGGAAAAGAGTATGGCACAGCAGGCTTTAATAGAGACACATGAAAAACACGATGAATCTTCATAGATCGCGGGTGTTTGAGCCAAACAGCTACTGGACTAATTATCCTGATAATCTTATAAGGCCCAACCAACTTCTGTCCTAGTTTTGGTGAACGAACCTTAAGTCTCAAATTTATGATGGAAAGCCATACTTTATTCCCCACTTTAAAGATTGGTGCTGATCTACAAAATTTATCTGCCACCTTCTTGTAATTTTCTGGAGTTCTAAGTTTTGCTGTAATGCAGATATCCTTTCCACGACTGCTGGAATAGGTGAAACAGCGGGGAATTTGGGAAGAATATTTGGATGATACCCCAAGTTTGCAAAGAAAGTAGTTTGCTTGGTGTAGGCATTTTGGGAGTTATTGTAAGAGAACTCAGCCACAGGAAGCAGATCGACCCAATCATCTTGTAAATGACAGATAAAGCATTGAAGATTCTGTTCCAGAGTCTGATTTGTGCATTCAGTTTGTCCATTACATTGTGGGTGAAAGGCGGTTGATAAGTTAAGTGCTGCACAAAATTTTGATGTACACTGCACCCCGCGATCCGAGATAACTTCATCAGGAACTCCATGAAAACTAAACATATTCTGAACTACAAGGTCAGCGGTGTCTTTGGCAGAAGGTAGGCCAGTACATGGAATGAAATGTGCAGTCTTGGTGAGCTGGTCAACTACTACCAGAATTGTATTTTTCCCCTTAGAGGTAGGTAGATCTACGTTAAAGTCCATGGAAATAGAACCCCAGGGACAAGAGGGGACTGACAAAGGCTGTAAAAAACCCATGGGTGCAGAACATGGAGTCTTGCATCTAGCACAAACATCACATGACATGACATATCTCCTTACATCTTGTTGATAATTGGGCCACCAAAAAAACAGTGCACTCCTTTGTGACCTGCGATCTTAGAATCATGGACCAACTTTTGAATTTACAGTCTTATTGTTTCGGGTATATATAGCTGCTGCCCATGGGTCCACACCTTGTTCTTAAGCATTAAATGCACAGCATCAGGTGGTTGAGACAGCAAGGAGTCGGTGTCATAGGCCTTTTTTATCTCTTCAAGCAAGTCCTTATTATGGATTACTCCCACAAAATTAGAATCAGGAACAATAGTCCTGAGCGGAATAGTAGAAGTGGAATCATTAGAAAAGATTCTAGATAGAGCATCTGCCTTGCCATTGCGGGAACCGGGCCTGTACGAGATTACAAAGTTGGAGTGGTTGAGGAAGGGACTCCAACGAGCTTGGCGAGGAGATAGACATTTGGCAGATCTAACAAATTCCAAATTACGGTGATCACTCAGAACTATTATTTGCAGTGAGGTTCTTAGAAGATGATGTCTCCATTCCTTAAAAGCTGCAATGATAGCTAACAGTTCTTTATTCCCCACATCATAATTCTTCTAAGCAGGGGATAAACGGAGAAAAAAACACAAGGATGCAATAAACCCTGGTCTCCTGTTCTCTGAGACAGAATAGCCCCTATAGCACAGTCTGAAGCATCTACTTCCACAATGAAGGAGAGTTCTGGGTCAGGATGAACTAATACAGGAGCTGTAGTGAACTTGAACTTTAGGAGAGAAAATGATTCCTGTGCTTGGGGAGACCAGTTAAAAAAAATGTTTTTCTTAGTAAACTGTGAAATAGGAGTAATTCTTAATGAAGCAAAAACCTATGAAACGTTGAACATCTTTTATGCTCCTTGGGGTAGGCCAGTCTACTATTGCTTTAATCTTGCTAGAGTCCATGTGTAGAACCACGAGGTGAAATTATATAGCCAAGGAATTGGATCTCAGTCTGGTGAAATAAAAATTTTCAATCTTAATGTAGAGATGATTCGTTCTTAGATGTTTCAGAATGAGTTTCACATGTCTCGTATGCTCTTCCATAGAGTTGGAGAAGATCAAGATATCGTCCAAATAGATGACTACGAACTGGTCCAGAAGGTCTCTGAAGATATAATTGACTAGATGTTGAAAGGTGGCTGGGGCATTACAAAGGCCAAAAGGCATAACAAGATATTCAAAATGTCCGTAACGTGTCCTAAAAGCTGGTTTCCATTCATCTTCAGATCTGATACGGACCAAGTTATAGGTGCCTCGCAGTTCTAACTTGGAAAACATTTTTGCATATCGCACTCTCTCCAAAAGCTCGGGGATCAATAGTAGAGGATAACGGTTTTTGATTGTAATTTTGTTAAGTTCTCGGTAATCAATGCAAGATCCTAGAGAACCATCATTCTTAACAAAGAATATGGGAGCCCCCATCAGTGAGGAAGATGGGCGGATAAACCCCTTAGCCTGATTTTCTTCTATGTAGTCCTTGAGGGCTTTTAGCTCAGGGCCTGCCAAAGGGTAGAGGTTTCTAAAAGGTATAGATGCACCAGGAAGCAATTCTATAGGACAATCGTAGGGTAGGTGTGGGGGGAAGCTTGTCCACATTTTGTTCATCGAAAACATCCTCAAATTCCTTGTATACAGAGGGTAACTCTATTATATTATTATCTTGAGCTGGATTTTCGGAACCTTGTTCAGACTGAGCTGTTGAGAGAACATCCTCCGCTGGGAAGCTTATTTCTTTGGTTTCCCAGTTGATAACAGGATTCTGTGCTTGCAACCAGAGTAGGCCTAGAATAACAGGGAAATGTGGAAAAGAGATCAATGGAAACTATAGGACTTCACGGTGATGGGGTGTTATTATGATTTCAAGTGGTTCCGTCTCTTGATCCACTGGTGCTGAGCTCAGTGGAGATCCATCTACGGTCTCCATTACCACAGGTGAGAGTTTTTTCTGACATTTAACCCCATGCCTTTGAACAAAAGAAAGGTCCATGAAATTGCCATAGCAGAGGTGGATATCCACTGAGAGTTAATCAGGAACTTAATGGAAAGGAAGCAATGGGAGTCTTTATTCTCTTAATATGAGGGGCCACCGAAGACATGGAATGGATAACTGCTTTCTCAGATAATCCTGTTTCAGAAGCAATTGATTCTCCATCTGAAAAGTCAGGATCTGTAATAGCTGCCACCAACCTCTGTGGATGGCTCGGTCAGTTGATTAGGAAGAGGCCAGACTTTCCACAGTAAAAGCATAGACTTTCCTCGAGCCTGTGCTCCCTTCGATCAGCTCTTTCATGTCTTAGTATGAAATCTACTTGCATAGGCTCACTTCCTGATTCTCTGTAAATTTTTCATTGGGGTTCCTTGGAAATGGAAACAGGTAAAGAAGGGGACTGCTTAGTATCATAATTCAAGGTAGCCCATCTCTCTTGTCGTCTTTCAGACAGACGGGTAGTGATACAAATGCAATGGTTAATAAAGGCATCCAAACTTAAAGGGGCCTCCGCGCGGGCAAGTTCATCTTTTAATGCGCTGCATAGTCCTTTCCTAAAAAAATACATTTTCGCTGCATCATTAAAATTGGTGTTGACAGCCCACCTCTTGAACTCCATTGCATACTCTGTGACAGGGCATCTGCCCTGGTGCAATGCTAGTAATGCTGCTTCAGCTGTAGCACCTCGATTGGGATTGTCAAACATTTTACTCATGGCAAAATCACTTAGAGGACTCAAGTCCTCTAAGTGATTTAGCCAGGCGTCTTGAGTCTCAATCAACAGACTAGCCCAGGAAATGGCTTTATGTGTCAGCAGCATAATAATGCTTAAGACTTTAGATCTATCAGTAGGAAACTGAGTTATATTTGCATCAAAGTATAGCCTACATTGATTGAGGAATCCCAGGAATTTGTTGCGGTCTCCACCAAATCTGAATGATGGCAACTTAGGGGTAATTGCAGACACTGAAGCGGGTGGTACAGAAACTTCATTCTCCAAGTGGACTATCCGGTCAGATAATGTCTGCACGGTACCACATAGCTCTTGAATCGCTTGTCCATATATTTGAATGTTGTGGGAAGTCTGTCCTTCAAAGGCATCATATTTGTATTTTAAAGTCTGCATCTCGGTGCGCATATTAGCCATAGCAGTAGGCAGATGCTTAATGCAAACCTCCAAACTCCCAGTCCCGGCGGACTCCATTTTAGGCTTGAGTATTCTGTCACGATATTAGTCGAATACTGCTGGACTCCAATGGCAGGGACAAGGCCTAAACACAGGAAGCGCTGGAGTGTTGAACAGGAAGTAGCAGGAATTCAGATAAAGGGAAATATCCACACGAGAAGTGAGGAGGAAAACCAGCGAGCAGTCATTAGGTGTCTAGGAGTTGCAGGGTAAACCACAAGGAGTAGGAACAAACCAAAGAGAAAGTTCCAGGCGAGAGGACTGCACAAGCAGGAGCTGAAACCTAATACTCAAGCAATGAGAAACAGGTTTGAGAGGTTTATATACGAAACAGGAAGTAAGATGGCCCCCAGCTGAAACACAATCCAGCATCTTAACTGAGGGAAAACTTAAGGGCAAGACAGTCTGAACTAAACAGACATAGCAGGGAGATTCCTGACAATTATTTAACTACCAAAGAAGACTTCCTATGCGTGTTACTGGAAGGCACAGTGTTCTACACCACTATGAAGGCTCTATGCAGCCAGGAAATAGACGTTTTTAATTACATTTGCTGCAAATATATTTGGATTGAACCAAATTTTTTCAAAAACTATTTGGCGAACCAGCAAATAGAATTTTAGAAAAATTCACTTATCTCTAATAATAACCACTTACATGTATTATAGTAAGTTAGCACTGCTGAGCTACACTCCACAAAATAGGAGATGCACAGTAAACAATAGCTATGTGCACTTGGTTTAGCACTTGTGTAAATTACTAAACACATACAGACAGGGTTCAGTACTGGTTCTAAGTATTTAAATGCCTATATCAAGTCCAGACACTAATAGTAGGATCATAATTCACAATAATTATGATGATGAATTTGTTTCCAAGAACAAATATGGCAATTTTATTTCATAAGCTCCTGGGTTAATATCTGCTGAATACAAATATGATGCAGTTGCCACTATATACAATGCAATTTAACACAGACCACGTCTTCCTAATAGACTAATTTAGAAATAGACTTATATTGCAATGTCCTGCACTATATAATTGCTTTATTTTAAAAACTGAGGTATACTTTAAAGGGCTTCTGTCACTCCACTAAACTCTATTTTTTTTTGTCTCCTTAAAATCCTTATGCTGCAATTTCTCAATATATAGGGCTATTACTCCATTTGGTTCAGTAGTTATATAAAAAAAACAGACTTTTATATTATGCAAATCACCTCTCTAGCAGCAGATAGGGCGGCTACCTGCTGCTAGCAGCCGCATCCTCCATTCATAATGACTCCCCCTCCTCATGTTGATTGACAGGGCCAGCGGACGCGCTCGTTCTCTGACTGGCCCTGTCTGCGTTTTAAATCTTGCGCCGGTCTTCAGTTGGCGCAGGTGCACTCAGTGGAGGATGCTCGCTGGGCCGCTCCATCCTCAGTGCGCCTGCGCCGGGTGTACATGTGACATCATCGGTGCAGGCGCACTGAGGATGGAGCGGCCGAGCGAGCGTCCTCCACTGAGTGCGCCTGTGCCAACTGAAGACCGGCGCAAGATTTAAAACGCAGACAGGGCCAGTCAGAGGACGAGCACGTCTGCTGGCCCTGTCAATCAACATGAGGAGGGGGAGTCATTATGAATGGAGGATGCGGCTGCTAGCAGCAGGTAGCCGCCCTACCTGCTGCTAGAGAGGTAATTTGCATATTATAAAAGTCATTTTTTTATATAACTATTGAACCAAACGGAGTAATAGCCCTATATATTGAGAAATCGCAGCATAAGGATTTTAAGGAGACAAAAATAAATAAAAGAGTTTAGTGGAGTGACAGAAGCCCTTTAAAGTACTAAAGTAATATTAATTTGCAGCTAAAAGCTGAGTGCATAGAAACAACAGTATTAGATTAATTTTGTCAATTCTGTCAATCAATGCTTTCTACAACACGGTATATACTGTATGTTCTGTATGTTTCTATGAATAGTTGATTATTAGAATGAGCACATCGTTTCAGTTTAAATCAAATTCAACCTCAAATTTCCAAAAATTTGAAACCAAATCCAAATTTTGGGCAATTCAGGTAAATTTCTCAAAAAGGCATCAGCCATTTTAGGATCTCAAGACAGGAAAGTCGAAGAAGGAGGATCACATGACTCCAAGAGGTGTGTATTTGCCCACCAGCAGGCATTTGCTGCCAAAAAAGTGAATAATTTGGCACTATTTAAAAAAAAAGTTAGAAATCTCTCATCTGTTTATTTATACCTATATTTGTCACTGTTACATTCACATAACTAGAGATGTATTTAAGTTACATACAGTCCTAAGAGACCAACGAATATCATCCACAAGGACAGAATGTCATCTCAGGGCAATTGGAGCACTTTCAATTCGAGTTGAATTTATTCAGACCTGAATGGAATCTGCCGACCAATTCTACCAAATTGAATCCAAATTGTTTGTTTAGCACTATTAATGATCTTTCTAATGATACCATACATATAGTGGTTTAAGGATTAAATAAGGAAAAGCTTGAATTTCAGTTTCTCACCAATTTTAAGATCTCTCCCTGCTGTTAGTGAGTGGAAAAGTACAGAAATCTTGTAAATTTTGAGTATTTGAAATGGAAGCTGTATTTAAAAGTTAGTATTAAATCACCCGTGGGCAATGAGTGGCAAGAGAGCGCTGGATAACACAGTCAAAACAATTAATCCTCTTGAGTGAATACTTATTCTGTTGATCTGCGCTCCTGACGAAGGAGCCCGATAGGCTCCGAAACGCGTTGGTTAACTTTTGTCCTACAGAGGCCCTCGTACTTTGCTTGGTGACGTCACCATCATCGGTCTCCCGGGCAACACACATACAAGCTCCCTCGCGCTGCGCGTGCTTCCGGCCGGAGCCGCACGGCTGCTGAAAGGTGAGCTAGGAAGACGCCGCAAGAACAACATCAGCAACTTCCCATCAAATAACGATATCTTAAGCGGACCAACAATCCAGGAACCACTGTGGATCAGAAGATAAGGTAAACCAAGGAATTACTAATATTACTACTGTCAATAATTTTGACATTCTCGAGACTAACTCCGACATTACCTTCTCTCAATGCCGTAAAAACCTCTGTGCACCAGTCGCTCTATGCTACAAAGCGCAGATCAACAGAATAAGTATTCACTCAAGAGGATTAATTGTTTTGACTGTGTTATCCAGCGCTCTCTTGCCACTCATTGCCCACGGGTGATTTAATACTAACGTTTACATTTACCTGAGGAGAACAATAGCTCCTTATCGGCCAGTCAGCAGCAGGATCTGCTTTATCAGGCAGATCTACACAGCCTCAACAACAGGAGCGCAGGGGGGGCTCTATATAATTCCTGTATTTAAAAGTTGTCTAACTTTTTTGTTATGCAGTGTTTAAACTTTTATATTATAAGTCTGAAAAAAAAACATTTAAGAAATATGTGTGTTCAAACTTTCTGACATGCTGTTTCTACCATCTGTAACCAATAATATAACACAATACAGAGAACAATTAAAAGTATCTGATAAAATAAACACCAAACAACATACTGTGAATTTGGATAATTTCACACAAGCTGATTTCAGCCTGGAGTGAGCATAGTAAATCAATCTGCGCTCTTTTGAAGGGTCCAAGTTTGCCCAATGCAAACTGTATGGGGATTTACAAGCTCTTTTGGTCCCCATACAGTTTGCATATTGTCAGCAGTACATCCCTCATATACACAGATGTGTTACTAACAATGATTATTTTTAAGCTCACATAAAACATGCAATCATCCAACAAAGGAAAGTTTATTGGCTGATTTCTGCCATGCTTACAAAAAGTAGTATGCTGAAACAAGCTCTTTTAGGAGTGCTTATTTTCTGGTTATCAACCCCTTTAAAAACTAACGTTATGCAAATAATAATATGTAATGAATAATCCTCATATAACTTGTATCATTTATGTCGAAACCGATATATATTTGTGATATTTCAATAAAAATCATTCTGACTAAAAGAAAAGAAAAAAATAAACTAACCTTATAATATCTCTATTTTTCTAGTTGCTGATTTTTAACCCCTAACTGAGGCTATAATGTCTGTTAGTCATGAAGTAAAACGATTGTTCGTTTGTCGGCTGGTTGCTGTCATGTTTACAGAAGGTAATGTGCAAGAATGGGCACTTTTATGAGTGCTTATTTTCTGAGTATCATACCGTGTAAAAATTACCCTTACAATGTTTTTCTTTTTCTAGCTGCTGTGTTTCAACCACCAATTTAGACTGTAGTCTCTGGTGTTCTTGTAGTAACCTGATCTGATGTTGGCAACAAGAAAGTATAAATAAGTTATCCACTCCTCTCTCGACTTGCCTGAGACCCAGTGTCTATTATGTCTGGAGCTTTGACCAGCTAAAAGATCTATCAGTTTTTCAATAGACCAGACATTAGAAATCAGCAAATCAAATAATAATAGGAAAACAGTTAAACAAAGTATTCCAGCTCATTACTTATTATCTGTAGCACCATTGTCACTTTTATATTGCCCTATAGGCTTGGATAAATCGAGCTTTGCATCATAGATTCAAAGTCAATTTGTTCAAACACTTCAATTTTAATGCTGTCTGGAGAGCCATCGAAGTGTTTGACCGAACAGACTTCGGATCTATGATCTGAAGCTCAATTCACTCAACTCTACTGCCAAATGTAACAAATAATGTGCAACATTTGATATATTTGGTACAAAGTACACAAACGCAGAATCAAGCAAAAATATTATGCTCTTTATAAATGCTCCACTAAGTTGTACTTTTTCTATACTTATAAATCAGCAAAAATAATCAGAAAAATGTACGGAAAAAAAAAATCAGACCAATGTTTATTGCTTCCATTGTACATAGTATTATTTCTGCAGTGCATCATCACCAGATATACCATATATTTGGCACCATTACATTGCCTTTCAGCCAGCACATTTCTTTTTTTTTTTTTTTTTACATAATTATTCCACTGAAAATCATGCTTATTTGAGAGATTTCTGTGCTGTTAATGAAACTTGATCTTCTTATTATTCCACTTTCAACTTATGTGAGTACTTATGTTTACATGCTATTGTAGTTATGAGTCTCCAGTGAGTGTTTATAGAGTTCATCATTAGTAAAGGCTGCAAAACAGAATTTCACAAAGCTAATGACCCTTGACACAAAAGGCTGGAGTAGACTCCACATACTGCATAAAATTTGCCAACTTCTAAAGAAATTAAAAATCAGTGCACAAATTTGGTTTGCCTCAGAGGTCTTTTCCATTCACTGATTTAATTACTCTTGACATCTCACTACTTTCTGTTGCTTTACGCTATTCTAGATTAATCTAAATTACTTATAGTCTATTTTGGATATTTTTGACTTTATATTTTGCTGCAGTTGTTAGTTAATTTAATTACTATATAATTTCCCTTTAGCTTGTAGCGTTTACAGTAAAGTAGCTTTTTCATTTTTAAAGCCACCATCATATAATTTTTAGCATAACAAAAATTGTAAAATAAAAAATATTTTAACTCATTTTTCATCTCCTTGACACAGCCTATTTTTGCAAATCTGACATGTGTCAATTTATGTTGTAATAACTTTGGAATGTTTTTACTTATCCAAGTCATTCTTATCCAAGCCATATTGAGACTATTTTCTTTGACACACTGTACTACATATTAGTCGTATTTTTACCTTTATTATTATGTTAATAAAACAAATACAAAATTTATAACAAATCTGGAAAAAAAAAATTCTAAATGTGAATTTATCTGCTTTTAATACCTCATTAAGTAGTTATTACTTAACATTCATCATATAGCTACGCGAGTACAGAGCAAGTGGAGCGTTGCATTCACAGATTTCCAGTCCTCCTGTACTAATGAGCACTTCCATAATGGAAGCGCTCATTAGTATTTACACCATAAGACACGCTGACATTTTCCCCCTACTTTGGGAGGAAAAAAAGTGTGTCTTATAGGGCAAAAATACATTATAAAAGGTGATAGCTGGCAGCCAGATCACATGATTTGATGTCACATGGATGATGTCAGCATGTAGATAATGAACAAGTAAGACAAGGAAGCTGGACACTAGTGAAGCAACAATAGCACAGAATTAGGTATTATTTTTTTTGCACTTTCAATCTTATATAAATGGTCACTAACTATTCAGACATCTTATTCTCAATGGTCATTTCAGGTAAATGTGCAAATGTGCAAATTACTTTGATAAAAAAAAAAGGTCAATACTCACCCTAGAAATCTTTTTAAACCCTGCCACTAAGGGTCTCCTATCTAGCTATTTTGCTGTCAGCCGATAAGGTAGCCCGATCGGAGCCCCAGCGCTGCCACCAATGATGGGGGGGTTGTTAACCAATGATTTTAATTAGGGGGGAGAGGGTAGGCTGCACTGGACACCAATGATTTTAATAGGGGGTGGGTGGGGGTGGGGGGACGCACTAGCCACCAATGATTTTAATAGGGGGTGGGGGGCCACACTAGCCACCAATTATTTTAATAGGGGGTGGGGGGGCCGCACTAGCCACCAATGATTTTAATAGGGAGGGGGGGCCGCACTGGACACCAATGATTTTAATACTAGGGAGGGAGGGGGGCAGGAGGGGTTGTCCGCACTGGCCACCAATGATTTTAATACTGAGGAGGGAGGGGGGTCTAGCCCCCTGCTGCTTGGCAGCACCTGAACTCTTACAGGGGGCTGTGCGGCACCTGAGGGGTTAATTGTGCTTATCACAGCCCCCTGTAAGAGATCAGGTGCTGCCAGGCAGCAGGGGGCCGTTATGTCCACAGTTCTCAGTATATTCTAACTTGAAGCGTCCCCATCACTATGGGAACCCCTCTGTGTTAGAATATACTGTCGGATTTGAGTTTTCACGATCTAACTCAAATCCTATGGTATATTCTAACATAGAGGCATTACCATGGTGATGGGGACGCTTCAAGTTAAAATATACCATCGGATTGGAGAAAACTCTGATCCGATGGTATATTAATATTACCCAAACACCGAACCCGAACTTTTACTGAAATGTTCGGGTTCGGTGCCGAACACTGTAAAGTTCGGTACTTTACAGTTCGGCTTCGCTCAACCCTAGTCCTAGACACTGGTAGAATCTTTGGGAAAAATCAGCAGTTCCACAGTAGGTACTTCTTGTTAAATCCTTTTAATGGTAAAAACAGGTCTGGCTTGACGCATTTTAGGGTTACACAAGTCCCCCATCATCAGGAGCAGTCTTAACACAGTCATACATAAATAGCAAAGAACACAATGCATATATAGAGGTATACAAGTACGTGACATTTGTGACATTTGGCATCATTTCCGGTTCCGGGTGTCCAAAAAGTAATGTGTTCCACTGTGGAACACATTTGCTTATTAGTATATTTAGGGAAATATTCTCATAAATAAAACAGTGATTATTCATGAGAAAAGAGAGGTGCCGGGCTTGGTGCGGAGAACATTGGGATAGAGATCGCTCCCCGGAGTCGGCGGGACCCGAAATTATGTAACTTCTGGTCCAGACCCGGTGGAACGCATTGGTGGAACGCATAGTGGCCAGTGTGCAAGCGCCGAGCACTGAGGCTCCACTGCGCAGGCGTGGAGTGCATAGATGGAACACAGATGCGTTCCCATTAGAACTGGCCACTAGGAATAGGAATTAACTCTTTGGGTAGCCTTATTTTCATTATGAAGTTACCGCTTAACTCTATATATATACAGACGTGGACAAAATTGTTGGTACCCTTTGGTCAATGAAAGAAAAAGTCACAATGGTCACAGAAATAACTTTAATCTGACAAAAGTAATAATAAATTAAAATTCTATAAATGTTAACCAATGAAAGTCAGACATTGTTTTTCAACCATGCTTCAACAGAATTATGTAAAAAAATAAACTCATGAAACAGGCATGGACAAAAATGATGGTACCCCTAGAAAACACAGAACATAATGTGACCAAAGGGACATGTTAATTCAAGGTGTGTCCACTAATTAGCATCACAGGTGTCTACAACCTTGTAATCAGCCATTGGGCCTATATATATGGCTCCAGGTAATCACTGTGTTGTTTGGTGATATGGTGTGTACCACACTCGACATGGACCAGAGGAAGCAAAGGAAAGAGCTGTCTCAAGAGATCAGAAAGAAAATTATAGACAAGCATGTTAAAGGTAAAGGCTATAAGACCATCTCCAAGCAACTAGATGTTCCTGTGAGTACAGTTGCACATATTATTCATAAGTTTAAGATCCATGGGACTGTAGCCAACCTCCCTGGACGTGGCCGCAGGAGGAAAATTGATGACAAATCTAAGAGACGGATAATCCGAATGGTAACAAAAGAGCCTAGAAAGACTTCTAAAGAGATTCAAGGTGAACTTCATGCTCAAGGAACATCAGTGTCAGATCGCACCATCCGTCGTTGTTTGAGCCAAAGTGGACTACATGGGAGACGACCAAGGAGGACACCATTGTTGAAAACGAATCATAAAAAAGCAAGACTGGAATATGCCAAACTACATGTTGACAAGCCACAAAGCTTCTGGGAGAATGTCCTGTGGACAGATGAGACAAAAATCGAAGTTTTTGCCAAGGCACATCAGCTGTATGTTCACAGACGAAAAAATGAAGCATATCAAGAAAAGAACACTGTCCCTACTGTGAAACATGGAGGAGGCTCTGTTATGTTCTGGGGCTGCTTTGCTGCGTCTGGCACAGGGTGTCTTGAATCTGTGCAGGGTACAATGAAATCTCAAGACTATCAAGGAATTCTAGAGAGAAATGTACTAGCCAGTGTCAGAAAGCTTGGTCTCAGTCGCAGGTCATGGGTCTTGCAACAGGACAATGACCCAAAACACACCGCTAAAAACACCCAAGAATGGCTAAGAGGAAAAAATTGGACTATTCTAAAGTGGCCTTCTATGAGCCCTGACCTCAATCCTATTGAGCATCTTTGGAAGGAGCTGAAACATGCAGTCTGGAAAAGGCACCCTTCAAACCGGACACAACTGGAGCAGTTTGCTCATGAGGAGTGGGCCAAAATACCTGCTGAGAGGTGCAGATGTCTCATTGACAGTTACAGGAAGCGTTTGATTGCAGTGATTGCCTCAAAAGGTTGCGCAACAAAATATTAAGTTAGGGGTACCATCATTTTTGTCCATGCCTGTTTCATGAGTTTATTTTTTTACATAATTCTGTTGAAGCATGGTTGAAAAACAATGTCTGACTTTCATTGGTTAACATTTATAGAATTTTAATTTATTATTACTTTTGTCAGATTAAAGTTATTTCTGTGACCATTGTGACTTTTTCTTTCATTGACCAAAGGGTACCAACAATTTTGTCCACGTCTGTATATCAAGAAAAGGGGGGAGGGGTTGGATTGGGAAGACAAGGGAAAAAATAACACATCTTCCAATCAAAATCCATATAAATGTATATATGGATATACAGTTGCAAGAAAAAGTATGTGAACCCTTTGGAATCATATGGATTTCTGCACAAATTGGTAATAAAATGTGATCTGATCTTCATCTAAGTCACAACAATAGACAATCACAGTCTGCTTAAACTAATAACACACAAAGAATTAAATGTTACCATGTAAACATTCACAGTGCAGGTGGAAAAAGTATGTGAACCCCTAGACTAATGACATCTCCAAGAGCTAATTGGAGTGAGGTGTCAGACAACTGGAGTCCAATCAATGAGATGAGATTGGAGGTGTTGGTTACAGCTGCCCTGCCCTATTAAAAACACACATCAGTTCTGGGTTTGCTTTTCACAAGAAGCATTGCCTGATGTGAATGCTGCCTCACACAAAAGAGCTCTCAGAAGACCTACTATTAATAATTATTGACTTGCATAAAGCTGGAAAGGGTTATAAAAGTGTCTCCAAAAGTCTTGCTGTTTTATCAGTCCATGGTAAGACAAATTGTCTATAAATGGAGAAAGTTCAGCACTGCTGCTACTCTCCCTAGGAGTGGCCATCCTGAAAAGATGACTGCAAGAGCACAGCGCAGACTGCTCAATGAGGTGAAGAAAAATCCTAGAGTGTCAGCTAAAGACCTACAAAAGTCTCTGGCATATGCTAACATCCCTGTTAGCGAATCTACGATACGTAAAACACTAAACAAGAATGGATTTAATGGGAGGATACCACAGAGGAAGCCACTGCTGTAAAAAAAAAAAACATTGCTGCACGTTTACAGTTTGCACAAGAGCACCTGGATCTTCCACAGCAGTATTGGCAAAATATTCTGTGGACAGATGAAACCAAAGTTGAGTTGTTTGGAAGAAACACACAACACTATATGTGGAGAAAAGGAGGCACAGCTCACCAACATCAAAACCTCATTCCAACTGTGAAGTATGGTGGTGGTGGCCTCATGATTTAGGGCTGCTTTTTCTGCGTCAGGGCCTGGACGGATTGCTATCATCGAAGGAAAAATGAATTCCCAAGTTTATCAAGACATTTTGCAGGAGAACTTAATGCCATCTGTCCACCATCTGAAGCCCAACAGAAGATGGGTTTTGCAGCAGGACAACGATCCAAAGCATAGAAGTAAATCAATGACAGAATGGCTTAAACAGAAGAAAATACGCCTTCTGGAGTGGCCCAGTCATTGTCCTGACCTCAACCCGATTGAGATGCTGTGGCATGACCTCAAGAAAACGATTCACACCAGACATCCAAGAATATTGCTGAACTGAAACAGTTCTGTAAAGAGGAATGGTCAAGAATTACTCCTGACTGTTGTGCACGTCTGATCTGCAATTACAGGAAACGTTTGGTTGAAGTTATTGCTGCTAAAGGAGGTTCAACCAGTTATTAAATCCAAGGGTGTCTATTGTTGTAACTTAGATGAAGATCAGATCACATTTTATGACCAATTTGTGCAGAAATCCATATGATTCCAAAGAGGTCTCATACTTTTTCTTGCAATTGTATGTGTATCAGACCTATGATTGAAACATTATGAAATAAATTATACACTGGTAAAAATAAATAAGGAAAAATAAATAGGAAAAAGGTATAAAAAGAAATATATATAAATGTGTGGGGATATATATTGAGCCCCTAATGAATCGTGTCGATATAAGCGCAAATAAAAAATATGTCAAACATATGAGTAAGATATTAATACCTGTAATGTTAAAATCTGTAGTATTAAAATATGGAATAGATGAGTATAAACATACAGTGGGATGCGAAAGTTTGGGCAACCTTGTTAATCGTCATGATTTTCCTGTATAAATCGTTGGTTGTTACGATAAAAAATGTCAGTTAAATATATCATATAGGAGACACACACAGTGATATTTGAAAAGTTTATTGGACTTACTGAAAATGTGCTATAATTGTTTAAACAAAATTAGGCAGGTGCATAAATTTGGGCACTGTTGTCATTTTATTGATTCCAAAACCTTTAGAACTAATTATTGGAACTCAAATTGGCTTGGTAAGCTCAGTGACCCCTGACCTACATACACCGGTGAATCCAATTATGAGAAAGAGTATTTAAGGGGGTCAATTGTAAGTTTCCCTCCTCTTTTAATTTTCTTTGAAGAGTAGCAACATGGGGGTCTCAAAACAACTCTCAAATGACCTGAAGACAAAGATTGTTCACCATCATGGTTTAGGGGAAGGATACAGAAAGCTGTCTCAGAGATTTCAGCTGTCTGTTTCCACAGTTAGGAACATATTGAGGAAATGGAAGACCACAGGCTCAGTTCAAGTTAAGGCTCGAAGTGGCAGACCAAGAAAAATCTCAGATAGACAGAAGCGACGAATGGTCAGAACAGTCAGGGTCAACCCACAGACCAGCACCGAAGACCTACAACATAATCTTGCTGCAGATGGAGTCACTGTGCATTGTTCAACCATTCGGCGCACTTTACACAAGGAGATGCTGAATGCGAGAGTGATGCAGAGGAAGCCTTTTCTCCGCCCACAGCACAAAAAGTGCCGCTTGAGGTGGGCTAAAGCACATTTGGACAAGCCAGTTTCATTTTGGAATAAGGGTGCTGTGGACTGATGTAACTAAAATTGAGTTATTTGGCCATAACAAGGGGCGTTATGCATAGAGGAAAAAGAACACAGCAGTCCAAGAAAAACACCTGCTACCTACAGTAAAATATGGTGGTGGTTCCATCATGCTGTGGGGCTGTGAGGCCAGTGCAGGGACTGGGAATCTTGTCAAAGTTGAGGGACGCATGGATTCCACTCAGTATCAGCAGATTCTGGAGACCAATGTCCAGGAATCAGTGACAAAGCTGAAGCTGCTCCGGGGCTGGATCTTTCAACAAGAAAACAACCCTAAACACTGCTCAAAATCCACTAAGGCATTTATGCAGAGGAACAAGTACAACGTTCTGGAATGGCCATCTCAGTCCCCAGACCTGAATATAATTGAAAATCTATGGTGTGACTTAAAGAGAGCTGTCCATGCTCGGAAGCCATCAAACCTTAATGAACTAAAGATGTTTTGTAAAGAGGAATGGGCCAAAATACCTTCAACCAGAATCCAGACACTCATTGGAACCTACAGGAAGCGTTTAGAGGCTGTAATTTCTGCAAAAGGAGGATTTACTAAATATTGATTTCATTTCTTTTTTGTGGTGCCCAAATTTATGCACCTGCCTAACTTTGTTTAAACAATTATAGCACACTTTCTATAAATCCAATAAACTTAATTTCACTTCTCAAATATCACTGTGTGTGTCTCCTATATGATATATTTAACTGACATTTGTTATCGTAACAACCAACGATTTAACAGGAAAATCATGACGATTAACAAGGTTGCCCAAACTTTCGCATCCCACTGTAGGTGGCCATTCTTAGCCAAAATATAATATATGGCTAAAATGTATGACCTATGGGTATAAGCGTAAATAAGAGTAAATGACTATTGTAAGCCAACACATAATATATAAATAAAACATTAGTATCAATGATATTAAGTTCTAGGGTTTATTGGTGTAGAAGTGAATAAATATTTGACCATTATCAGCCAGTATATAATATGTAAGGGATCGCCTCCTATTCGGGGGTCATTCTCACAATGATCTTCATCGACTATAGGGTTAGGGGCCAAACATTGCTTTAATTTGGCAACTCAGCAAAACCAAAACAAACAATACAAATAAAACACCTGCCTGGCTGGGCTCTAACTAAACATGAGGACTCCCTACCTCACTGAAAGCCCTGTTCACACATGGGAAGAACATGCAGCTTTTCCTAGCCTAACAATCCAGCACTTCCAGGCTGTAACAAAGTCCAGTACCTTTTGGGGGATTGTGGCCCAGAAGTCCTTCTGACTCTGGCCTAGCGACCGTCGATTCCAAGACCTCGCGGAGTCCCCAAAGTTCATGCCAACACCTAGCCCCATGGCCCCTCAGCCAGCTCGGCCACTTGTACAGAGCCTTCCCTGGCCTCTGCTGCACACAGACTTTTCCTCCTCCTAACAGTCTGGACTGGGCTTTTATCCCAGACTGATTGTTCCACCTGGTGCGGCCTCTGACCTGCTGATTGACAGTGAAGAAATGGAAACTCCTGCCATATCTCTCCCCTAGAAGATGTGAGGCCTGTCACTGCCTCACAAATACTAGTGCAAAAAATATATAAATATAAAATGTGTACATAAAAAAGATAATAGACATGTATAAAGATTAACAGTATTCTTCATATGTAGATGATTGAGTCTCAAAAACGTGATGGATCGGAGCAGGTCAACAATGGATTAATGGCTAGATGGCATGTTGTGATAACGTAACCTAGTGTGTAGTGTTAGGCTGGTTTCACACGGGCGTTTCGGGAAAAGATTTCTCACGCGTGTGAGGAAAATTGGCATGTTTGGTGCCCAAACCCGAACTTCTTCACTGAAGTTCAGTTTTGGGTTAGGTGTTGTGTAGATTGTATTATTTTCCCTTATAACATGGTTATAATTGAAAATAATAACATTATTAATACAGAAAGCATAGTACAATAGGACTGGAGGGGGTTAAAAATAAAAATAAAAATTATGTGCTGACTGACCCCCTTTTTCTTTGCAGTTTGTGCTAGAGGTGTGGCTGCCTCCTCAGTCGTACACTCCTGACCAGCTCGTCTGCCCCATAGGCTGATTTTAATTAGTGTTAGTATATAGCTTGGCCTGCTCCCCCTCACTCACTGAAGCCATCTGGCACCAGGAGAGAGATAGTGTGTGGACTCTCATTGCAGTCCTTGGTGACCCTTTGGCGCCAGGGGTGGTGTGGAGTGGGCCCGGCATGCATGCTGGTAACTGCTTTCCGTGGATACAATGGAGGCCATTTTGGCACCAAAAATGATAGAAATTCAGGCGGATCCAGCATGCATGCGGAACCTGCACTTTCTGAATTATATGATAGCCGTCATGGCACATAACAGGTAAAATTTTGTGTTAGGAACCTGTCTAACTAGAGATCGCCTTGACGTGTGGCAGACGGGCTCAAATAATTTTGTACAAAACGATTCGCCAAGCATCTCTAACTTATTAGTACAGTATTTGCAATTATGATTCGATTTTGTACTTTATTTGGTTTGCAGTGAGCTGATGCATTGTAACTTTTGTCTAAAAATTTAACTCACCTTAATCCACTTGTTCGCTCAGCCCGGCTTCTCTTCTGTCTTCATCTTTGCTGTGCAGTAGGAATAGGACCTTTGATGACACAGCAAGGGTGAAGACAGAAGAGAAGCCGGGCTGCGCGAACAAGTGGATTAAGGGGAGTTAAATCTTTTTTTTTGTTTTTTTAACCCCTCCAGCCCTATTGTACTATGCATTCTTTATTAAAAATGCTATTTTCCCTTATAACCATGTTATAAGGGAAAATAATAATGATTGGGTCCCCATCCTGATCGTCTCCTAGCAACCGTGCGTGAAAATCGCCCCGCATACGAACTTGCTTGTGGATGCTTGCGATATTCACACAGCCCCATTCACTTCTATGGGGCCTGCGTTGTGTGAAAAACCCACAAAATAGAGCATGCTGCGATTTCCATGCAATGCACAAATGAAGCGTGAAAATCACCTCTCATGTGCACAGCCCCATAGAAATGAATGGGTTCGAATTCAGTGCGGGTGCAATGCGTTCACCTCATGCATTGCACCCACGCGGTAAACTCACCCGTTTGAAAGAGGCCTTACGGATCATTTTCTTTGTATTGAAAATATTGATATGAGACTGATAGTTAACATATTCTAAAGCTTAATTTAGTCCAAAAGGGGATAAAGTGTTCAGCGAGTATATTCTACGGGAGTAACGGTGAGGAGAGAGGGGTTGCCTTCATGATATTCTGAGAAATGTCTCGGAATACTATGTGTTAGTATTTTGCGGTTGATGTTTGAACGATGTTCATTTCTCCTCTCTTTAAGGGTATGGGTGGTGCTGCCTACATACTGTAAATTACACGGGCACTGTAGTAAGTAGAGATGCCCTTGCGGTTCGCCTGGCGGTCATTACGCAGCAAACTTTGCTCGTTCGCGGTTCACCAAACAGGCAAAAATATGGCGATGTCCTCTGGCGCCATATTGTTAGCATTGTGAAGAACTTTGACCCATGACACATCCATCAGGTGGAACAGGACAGCCAATTGAGACGTTTCAGCACATGGACACACCCTCTACCCTATAAATAAGCCTGATTTGGCAATTTTACATTCTGCTTTTTTTCTAGTGTAGGGAGAGGTTGCTGTGTGGAGCAGGGACAGACTTTTAGGGACACCAAACACTAGCTATCAGAGTCACAAAAGTCCTTTTAAGGACTGATATAGGTGTGCTATCTATAGGTGTGATATACGTATAATATACTTTCTAATATAGAAAGTATATTGTAGTGCATTTGTATTGTGCAGCAGTTGTGTGCGGTTTGCTGCAATACTGCAGCTAAATAGAGGGACAAACGCTATTGGAATAACTAATTGCAACTGTTGTGATATACCTGTTGCCCCTAAAAAATAAAAACTGATTGAGGGGTGTAATATACCAATAATATACGTGCTAACATAGAAAGTATATTATAGTGCATTTGCATTGTGCAGCAGTTGTGTGCAATTCTGCTGAGATACGACAGCTATATAGAGGGACAAATGCTATTCGAACAACTAAATGCAACTGGTGTGATATACCTGTTGCTAAAAAAAAACAAAAAAAAAAACTGATAGAGGGGTGTGATATACCTATAATATACCTTCTAACATGGAAATTATATTATAGTGTATTTGTAGTGTGCAGCAGTTGTGTGCGGTTCTGCTGAGATACCGCAGCTAGATAGAGGAACAAACTCTATTGGAATAAGTAATTGCAACTGGTGTGATATACCTATTGCCCCCAAAAAAGAATTTGATTGAGATGTGTGATATACCTATAAAATACCTTCTAACATAGAAAGTATATTATAGTGCATTTGTATTGTGCAACAGTTGTGTGTGGTTCTGATGAGATACCGCAGCTAGATAGAGGGACAAACGCTATTTGAATAAGTAATTGCAACAGGTGTGATATACCTGTTGCCCAAAAATAAATAAAAAAATGATAGAGTTGTGTGATATACCTATACTATACCTTCTAACATAGAAAGTATATTATAGTGCATTTGTATTGTACAGCAGTTGTGTGCGGTTCAACTGAGATACCACAGCTATATAGAGGGACAAACACACCCAAAAAAAATGATTAAGGGGTACGATATACCTGCTTCCATAAAATACTGATTGAAGGGTGTGATACACTGGCTTCCACAAAATATTGTTTGAGGGGTTTGATACATCGGCTTCCACCAGCTTCTAGAAAATACTCATTATTGGGTTCTATATACCTGTTTCCACAAAATACTGATACAGCATATTGATATACCGGCTTCCACCAAATATTGATTGAGGCATGCGATACACCTGCTTACACCAAATATCGATTAAGGGGTTTGATATACCAGCTTATAATAAACACTCGTTATTGAGTTCTATATACCCCTTTCCACAAAATACTGATACAGGGTATTGATATACCGGCTTCCACCAAATATTGATTGAGGCTTGTGAGAAACGAGCTTCCACCAACTATTGATTAAGGAGTTTGATTTACCTGGCTTCCAGCAAATACTCATGATTGGGTTCTATATACCTGTTGCCACACAATACTGATAGAGGGGATTGATATTCAGGCTTCCACCAAATATTGATTGAGGGGTTTAATTTGTCAGCTTCCAGCAAATACTCATTATTGGGTTCTATATAGGGTTGAGCGAACCCGAACTGTAAAGTTTGGGTTCGTACTGAACTTTAGGATTTTTGGACCCCGGACCCGAACCCGAAATTTCAGTAAAAGTTTGGGTTCGAGTTTGGTGTTCAACGAGTGAATGGCACTTTTTGAAAGGCTGCAGAGCACCCAATCAACAAGTGTTTAACTTGTGTGCCCTTAGACGCCATGACAGAAATGCCTACTAATGGCATGGCTGTGATTGGCCAGTGCAGCATGTGATCCAGCCTCTATATAAGCTGGAGTCACGTAGCGCTGCACGTCACTTTGCTCTTATTAGTGTAGGTATAGTATGCTGTAGTGTAGGTATAGGATGCTGCTGCTGCGAGGGAGAGAATAGGAACAAATCTGTTATCAGAAGTGCTTGTTAACTCAGCGATCTACAGCGATTTTGTTTTGTGGGTGGAGTGCACAATTTTTTTTACCCTGCCCTGAGCCCAGTGACAGAGAAAAATAAATTTTATCCGTCTGGTAGTTAGGTGGGCGGCGGCGGCCATTTTATGCAACCTCAGTGCACCAGCACAGCATATGTGCATTTGTGACAGTCAAATGCAAGGTTTAAATGCTGCAGTTATATTCAGGGTTTAAAAAAAACACAAATTTTTTGCAAGACTCTACATATGGGGCCTTTGCTGCATTGGGCACAGTGAAATACAAGCTTAAATAACTAAATGATATTCTAGGTTTAAAAAAAATATTATTTTTTTTTTGCAAGACCCTACATCTGGGGCCTTTGCTGCATTTGTCACAGTGAAATACAAGCTTGAAATGCTGCAGTTATATTCAGGGTTTAAAAAAACCACACATTTTTTGCAAGACTCTACATATGGGTAGTGATGAGCGGGAGGTGCCATATTCGATTTTGCGATATTTCGCGAATATTCGATTGAATATTCGTGTTATATTCGTCTAAATCGAATATTTGTAATTAATCCAATTATCGCGATTAATATGCGATTCAATTAATCGCGTATTGCGATATTTTCTTAGGCAACGTTCCTATGACTAATTGACTATGGCTAGGCTATATGTGTATTTTACGAATATTCTTAATATTGCTCTAACTTCGTCTTTTAGAATATTCGTAATATTCTAAAAGACGAAGTTAGAGCAATATTACAAATTTTCGTAAAAAACACATATAGATTGTAATTTAGCTAATATAGTGCTATAATCCTTTTTTTTCTCAAATTTTTGTTGTCTCTTATGAACTTAAGTTTAGTAAAATATGTACACTATTAAAAAAATGACTATATTAGTATATTAGCTTAATTACAATCTATATGTGTATTTTACAAATATTCTCAATATTGCTCTAACTTCGTCTTTTAGAATATTTGTTTTATTGCTCTAACTTCGTCTTTTAGAATATTCGTTTTATTGCTCTAACTTCGTCTTTTAGAATATTCATTTTATTGCTCTTGCTTCTAAAAGACGAAGTTAGAGCATTAAGTAAAAAGTTGAAATCGCAATTCGATTAGTATAACCTGAGTGAATCGAATTTCGATTTCAACTTATACAGTCTACCATGTTTTGTTTGTTATCGCGATAATACGTCATTTAATCGTGTTTGTGCGTCCGTGCCTGCCTGTCTTTGTCTTTGGATCGCAAGGGGAGTGGAGACTGGAGCGAGACAGAGAACTTTATTCGAAAATGGCAAGGAGCAATTTTAATCAAGAGGAGCTGGAAGCTTTAATCACTGTAAGTAATTCTACCGAATTACCGTATGTCAGTGTTACAGGGGCGGTCACAGTTCTAGTCACTGTTAAAGGGGCGGCCACAGTTGTAGTCACTGTTAAAGGGGCGGTCACAGTTCTAGTCAGTGTTACAGGGGCGGCCACAGTTCAAGTCACTGTTAAAGGGGCGGTCACAGTTCTAGTCACTGTTACAGGGGTGGTCACAGTTCTAGTCACTGTTACGGGGCGGCCACAGTTCAAGTCAGTGTTACAGGGGCGGCCACAGTTCTAGTCACTGTTACAGGGGCGGCCACAGTTCAAGTCAGTGTTACAGGGGCGGTCACAGTTGTAGTCACTGTTAAAGGGGCGGTCACGGGGGCGTGGCTAGGC
The DNA here is from genome assembly GCF_014858855.1 of Bufo gargarizans. NCBI lineage: Eukaryota > Metazoa > Chordata > Amphibia > Anura > Bufonidae > Bufo > Bufo gargarizans. Next base: position 328,966,674 of record NC_058083.1, read on the forward strand.
TGCCGAACGAGATGGCTGCCTGAGTGAAGAGCTCCTGCACCTTCTGCCACTATAATCCAGCCTGCTCGTTATTACCCACTGAAACAAGTGACCAGCCTACCTCCCCAGATGCTTTACGCCTCAGCAGTCACAATGGGGAAATCAAAGAAGCACCTACAGAAGCTGCAAGATGGGAATCTGGAGAATTACTTTGACTGGGGACGGACTAAAGATGGCGCCGATGGTGCGGACAGGCTGGCAGCGGGATCTCCCGCAGGCGTAATGTCACCTGCGCTTGCAGCCCGTTCACCCTCCCCACCGATTCTACCAGGTGGCACTGACCTGCTACAAGTGTCTCCCCCGTCGCTTCCACCGACTCCAGAGGAAGCCAGAGTCCTGCAGCACCGCATACAGGGGATCCAAGATGGCGCCCGCTCCCTAGCGCGGCAAGAACAGCCGCTCGGCCTCCAACGCCAGCAAGCGATACAGCGGCAGCTGAGTGAGTACACCCCGCACAGTACTGAACCCCTGGACCCATTTCAAGCGCTCCCTACCTCAGATAGGCCTGTCACTGAGGATTCGCTTAAGACCATGCTTCTTGCCCTGAAGTCTTCCCTGCAGGCAGACATAGTGGGACTGATTAACCCTCTATACGCCAAGCTGCAGTCCACAGAAGATAAAATGCAGCTTGTAGAGGTGAAAATGGGCGAATTTGCCGAATCACAAAACGCCATAATAGATGCCCACAACGCCATGGCTGATGAGCTAGAGGCTATTAAATGGAAGATGGTGGATCTGGAGGACCGTTCCAGGCGGAACAATGTTAAATTCAGGGGCATTCCTGAGGATGTGGCCCCACAAGATCTGCAAACGTACTTGAAAGGGTTAATAAAAGCTTTACTGCCACAGATCCCGATCCCTGATATGATTATTTATAGAGCCCACAGGCTTCCCAAACCTCCACACCTGGGCCCTAATATACCGCGGGATACTTTGGCGCGGATTCATTTCTTCCATACCAAAGAGGCAATCATGACGGCAGCAAGAAATAAAACTGCACTACCTGCGCCATACCAGAAGATTAAACTATTCACAGACCTCTCCATGGTCACCCTTCGTCGACGCAGAGCACTTCAACCTATAACTGCAGCCCTTAGGGATAATGACTTTCCATACAAATGGGGCTATCCTCTAAAGATCCTCGTCCGCAAGAATGGACAGACGCACGCCATTAAAACCTTGGAAGAAGGAAAGCAATTACTCCATCTATTGCAGATTCCAATGTCTTCCAGCAATGTGGGATCTGACCCCACCACCAAGGCCTCCGAGGATCCACTTATAAGGGAGGGGTGAGCCCTGAGCCCTGGAGTCTAATAATTGAGAACCTCCACAAGTGAACAGTTTTGTTCTTCACCATATCGGGACTCCCTCTGTTTTCATGTTCGGGCGCTGAACCAGCAGAGTCTGTATGAATGGGTGCAGGTCCCTCTGACACCTTCACCCTTTTGAATTTACCTCAATCTAGTGTTGAACTTTCGCCCTGTTCTCGCCTAGACGGTTATATCCGTCTTGTTCAATACCCACTAAGCCTTAGACGAATATTTAAGCTTCATTCGTTGTTTGTTATTCTCTCCTCCCTCCCTCTCTCCTTCCTCTCTTCCCCTTGTTGTGGAACCACAGGTGCCAGTAATCCTTGTCTCAAGGATATTAAATTCTAAACACGGTGTTCACACACTGCAATCTGAATTGGTAGTTCCCTCTTGACATCATGGGTCTTAAAATCATGTCCCTTAATGTTAAAGGCTTGAACTGCCCTCAGAAAAGGTCAAATATGTGGAAAGAGGCTTTAACAGCTAATGTTGATGTTTTGTGTATTCAGGAGACCCATCTACTACAAGCAGATGCTGACAGAGTGCGCCACCGCCTATTTCCTGAGGTCCTGTATTCACACTGTAACAAGAAAAAGAGAGGTACCCTGATTGCGGTGAAAAACACTGTCGCCTACACTCATATTAAATCTAAAATTGACCCACAATACATTATCCTAGTCTGCTCCATAAATAACATCATATATACATTAGTTAACTTATATGCCCCAAACTCACGCCTGCTAGCTTTTTTTACATAAACTGATGCGCAACGTGAACAGGCTTAAACAGGGGAAATTGGTTATATGCGGGGATTTCAACACTGTTCTACATCCCAATATTGATTCCTCATTTTTGGCCAGACGCTCAGACGTGGGGGTTGCCTCTTTCCTGCACTCTGAGGGTCTCGCAGACGTGTGGAGAGCACAACATAGCCTTGAGAGAGACTATACCTTTTTCTCCCCAATACATTTGTCTTACTCGAGAATAGACATGTTCATGGTAGACCACACAACCTTACTTCATACTATTTCAACTGATATTGGCCTCATTAAATGGTCCGACCATGCCCCGATTACTATCACCCTAGAAGAGCAGTTTCAAACCACCAGACGCCCTATTTGGAGGAATAATACATTTCTCTTTAATAACCCAACCCACGTCTCTGAGCTTTCTGCACAGCTAGATGAATTCTTCCAATTTAACAAAGGTTTGGTTTCTAATAAATGTATCTTATGGCAAGCCCATAAAGCGTATATACGAGGCTCTCTAATTAAACTGAATTCTGTTGTGAGGAAGCGCAGAGAACGGGACATTGCACAAACCTTAGAATGTATCGCCAAACTGGAAGCTACTAATAAACCGGCCCCAACATATCTGTGCTCCAATGAGCTTAGAGAGGCACGTAACAAGCTTAGCAGCCTACTTCTTCAAAACTATCATAATTCTCTCTTAAGACTTCGCTCTAAATACTATCACCAAAGCAATAAAGCTGGCAGACTTCTAGCACAACAACTAAAATCTCAACAATCGAAATCTAAGATTCCACATTTGCTACATCCCGAAACCAAAGCAAAACTGACAGACCCCCGAGACATTGCTAACCAATTTAAACTGTACTACCAGTCGCTTTATAATTTAAAGGAGTCTACTCCTCTTCCCGGCGATTACTCTACGCTAGTGGAAAATTTTCTTACTCATGCATCTCTCCCGACTCTCTCTCCGACACAATTACAGTCCCTCAATACCCGCTTCTCGTTAGCTGAAATTGATAAGGTCATAAAATCCCTAAAGATAGGTATGTCCCCAGGTCCTGATGGACTTTCTAACGAATATTTTCGCCACTTCCAGAGCACTCTTGCTCCCTACTTGCTTGAAATATTCGAGTTAGTGCAAGACGGCCATTCCTTCCCCCCAGACATGTTGGAAGCACTAGTAGTTACTATCCCGAAACCGGGGAAAACCCCAGACGTTCCTCAGAACTTCCGCCCCATATCGCTGCTTAATTCTGACGTGAAAATTTTCGCCAAAATTATTGCCAATAGATTAGCTCCACTCCTCCCCTCTCTGGTCCACCCTGACCAGACTGGGTTTGTGAGTGGCTGACTGGCGTCTGATAACACTAGACGGATTGTTGATTTATTCAATTATGCTGAGGTGCATAGCCTCCCAATGCTTGCGGTTACTTTGGATGCGGAAAAGGCATTTTACCGCCTGCATTGGGACTACGCATTTTCTACACTCCGCCAGATGGGTTTTTCAGGACAGATTTTGCAGTCTATCTACAGCTTATATTCCTCTCCAGCAGCGAAAGTCTGGGTTAATGGGGTGGTGTCAGACCCGTTTAAAATTACCAACGGAACAAGACAGGGATGCCCCCTGTCTCCCTTATTGTTTATCCTGGCGTTGGAACCCCTAGCACAATCCATAAGAAACTCACCTTCAATAGCCGGAATGGATATAGGTGGCAGATCCCATAAGATCACACTTTATGCGGATGATATTATCCTTACATTGACCAACCCCAGTGACTCGTTAGACGCTGCTATAGACATTATCTCACACTATGGGTCTCTTTCCTATTATAAAATCAATAGCGCCAAATCTCAAGCTCTACCCATCAATATCCCGCCAGATGAGGTTGCCTCCCTGAAATCCTCCCAAGACTTAGACTGCCAAACTTCGGAAATCCCATACCTAGGGGTTAAGATAACCTCTCCGTGTTCCTTGCTCTACAATAGAAACTACCTCCCCCTTCTTGATACCATGGTAAAAGACCTTGGCAGTTTTTCTATGAAGGCTCTATCCTGGGTGGGTAGAGTGGCATCGTTTCAAATGATGACACTCCCCAAGTTCATTTACATATTTCGTGCCCTCCCAATCCCAATCCCTATGACATTCTTTAAAAAAGCACAGATGACCTTGGGTAGATATATTTGGGGTCCAACCAAGCCGAGAGTAGCACGGACGCTATTATCCAAAAAGAAGCAAGTGGGCGGACTAGGCCTCCCGGATATCAGAGACTATTTTCAGGCGGTGGCGCTCTCCTTTGCCCGTGAATGGTGGTCCCCAGATATCTGGATCCAGATTGAACAACACACCATCAAAAGAGCTTTATTGAGAGACTACCTGATTCATCTGTTGTGGAGCCCAGCTAGGTCAGGTGAGGGTCTACTGACAATGAGACTAGCTAGTAGCCTGTGGTCTTCCATACATAAATCACAAAGTGATAGTGTGGCCACTCTCCTCCCGCAAGGAATTTAGGAACAATAGAACTGACTATCCCTGACTAGGGATGAGCGAACTCGAACTGTATAGTTCGGGTTCGTACCGAATTTTGGGGTGTCCGTGACACGGACCCGAACCCGGACATTTTCGTAAAAGTCCGGGTTCGGGTTCGGTGTTCGTCGCTTTCTTGGCGCTTTTGTGACGCTTTCTTGGCGCTTTTTGAAAGGCTGCAAAGCAGCCAATCAACAAGCGTCATACTACTTGCCCCAAGAGGCCGTCACAGCCATGCCTACTATTGGCATGGCTGTGATTGGCCAGAGCACCATGTGACCCAGCCTCTATTTAAGCTGGAGTCACATAGCGCCGCCCGTCACTCTGCTCTGATTAGCGTAGGGAGAGGTTGCGGCTGCGACAGTAGGGCGAGATTAGGCAGATTAACTCCTCCAAAGGACTTGATTAATCGATCGATCTGCAGCTGTGCATCATTGAGCTGCTGAAATTCAATTGCTCACTGTTTTTAGGCTGCCCAGACCGTTTGTCAGTCACTTTTTTCTGGGGTGATCGGCGGCCATTTTGTGTCTTGTGCGGTGCTGCGACCAAGTGCATCCAAGCTGCGACCAAGTGCATTTAACCCTCAATGGTGTGGTTGTTTTTTGGCTAAAGCCTACATCAGGGTGAAGCTGTCACACCAAGTGCATTTAACCAGCAATAGTCTGTTTATTTTTTGGCCATATACTACATCAGGGGCAAGCTGCGCCTGTCACCAAGTGCATTTAACCCTCAATGGTGTGGTTGTTTTTTGGCTAAAGCCTACATCAGGGTGAAGCTGTCACACCAAGTGCATTTAACCAGCAATAGTCTGTTAATTTTTTGGCCATATACTAAATCAGGGGCAAGCTGCGCCCGTCACCAAGTGCATTTAACCCTCAGTAATGTGGTTGGTCAAGCTGTCACACCAAGTGCATTTAACCAGCAATAGTCTGTTCATTTTTTGGCCATATACTACATCAGGGGCAAGCTGCGCCCGTCACCAAGTGCATTTAACCCTCAGTAGTGTGGTTGGTCAAGCTGTCACACCAAGTGCATTTAACCAGCAATAGTCTGTTCATTTTTTGGCCATATACTACATCAGGGGCAAGCTGCGCCCGTCACCAAGTGCATTTAACCCTCAGTAGTGTGGTTGGTCAAGCTGTCACACCAAGTGCATTTAACCAGCAATAGTATGTTCATTTTTTGGCCATATACTACATCAGGGGCAAGCTGCGCCTGTCACCAAGTGCATTTAACCCTCAATGGTGTGGTTGTTTTTTGGCTAAAGCCTACATCAGGGTGAAGCTGTCACACCAAGTGCATTTAACCAGCAATAGTCTGTTCATTTTTTGGCCATATACTACATCAGGGGCAAGCTGCGCCCGTCACCAAGTGCATTTAACCCTCAGTAGTGTGGTTGGTCAAGCTGTCACACCAAGTGCATTTAACCAGCAATAGTGTGGTTATTTTTTGGCCATATCCCAGTCTAATTCTGTCACTAAATCCATACCGGTCACCCAGCGCCTAAATACTAGGCCTCAAATTTATATCCCGCTAAATCTGTCGTTACCGCTGTACTGTTGTGGCTGGGCAAGTTATTTAGTGTCCGTCAAAGCACATTTTTTGTTCAGGGTTGAAATACAATTCCCAATTTAGCAATTTCATAATTTAGTGGTTTCTGCTATATCAGAGCTATTTGAAATCTATCCCTAAAAGGGTATATAATATTCAAGGTGCACATAGGGTCATTCAGAATAACTTCACACACACGCTACTGTGCATTTCGAAGTCTAATTCTGTCACTAAATCCATACCGGTCACCCAGCGCCTAAATACTAGGCCTCAAATTTATATCCCGCTAAATCTGTCGTTACCGCTGTCCTGTTGTGGATGGGCAAGTTATTTAGTGTCCGTCAAAGCACATTTTTTGTTCTGGGTTGAAATACAATTCCCAATTTAGCAATTTCATAATTTAGTGGTTTCTGCTATATCAGAGCTATTTGAAATCTATCCCTAAAAGGGTATATAATATTCAAGGGATAAAGGACGGCTCACCTCTGGTTTGGGATGGCAAGGTGCACCAAAACAGATGTTGTACCCAATCACCAAGAACAATAATATTAAAAAGAAGTAAAATGGGCACTCATATATCTAGATCACAAGGTAGGCAAAGCGACTCAAATAATATATTAATTTATTAATAGCGATAAGTTGAACAAATTTATATGAGCAATACACAATAATAATGTACCCTAAATAGAACTAATTTCCCGAAAACAACTTAAAATGATAAAACTGATAAAATAAGCATACAACTGTCCACTGTTATAGCTGATAAAAAATCCAAGTATCCAATCCAGTGTTAATAGGTCCAGTCTGACATTAGCAGATGTAACACAGTACTTTTGTCTTCTATTATCTACAACAGTGGTTTACAGCAAATATATCTCCAGAAAAAGGATAAATAAATAAATAAATCAGTGAGTGAATAAATAAATGAATAGTAAGTGCACAGTGACTAATGGTGACCAATGGGTAAAATGCAGCATAAAATGTTACATAAAATCCACTGGATCAACAATATATAGTAGAAAAACAATTAGTGAGATATTGTGTATGAATAAATAAGTATATTTCTGAAGAGTCAATAAAGTGGCTGTATACCACTGATGCCGCAATGTTTCTTTAGTGGTAGAACATGTGGCCTAAAATCCTGGTTTGGTCCGTACAATTGTCCACAAATATATTCAATTTAAGCAGATATCTGCCTGAATAGGCTGTATATTTGAACAACCGCAATATATGCGGCAAGGTACTTGAGCAATGGTATAGATATGTCCAGCAATATTACGCAATATTCAAACAGCAGATCAAAATGTTTGGGCAGCAATATACATATATCCAGCAGTATTATGGAGCTGAATGGCTCTTACTCACATATCGTCCTATTCCCACCGTGGCGTCCCACGTGGTGTAGATGCAAACAGGACTTGCCTTTGGATAACACAGCTGAATTAGCTGCTAACGATGCTGTATCCACCCGGCTGTGAGCAGAAGTGCTGGCTGTGTCACGCTGCAGATCCACGTCCAATGTCTTTGCTTGAGGTAGATAGATATTCTGCCTCTTTGGATCGATGATAATAGTCCTTTTAGAAAGCGCTTTCAATCCAATACCGTACAAAGTTGTTGCCGGTGTATTGTCAGATCCAATTGCTCCTTGCCAGACGCGTTTCAAAGGCTACCTGCCTTCTTCCTCAGTGGCTAGTTTGGGTCTGACTAACTTGCCGGCTTTTTATCCTCCCAAGAGCTCTTTAATAAACCTGAAATGGACCCAAAGGATCTGGATCCAATTTCCTTATATTGCGATAATCCTGCGAATATGTGTATTCCTAAACCAACCAGACTCATTATACATATCAAATTTTGCATAACAAATTGTACAATAGCTAGTTACAATTGGGACCGATGTAGATAATAACATTCCATATCAAACATTCTTCTAAAATAGAATAAATATACAACTTATAAATCTTTAATGATCTTATATTAAAAATGTATTAAATAGTAGGGAATTTCTGTATAGGGTCTAAAATATAAAAATATAAAAAATGTATTTATAAAAGATTATCAGGTATTATATTCTGTAGGGAACTCATATATATTTTCTTGTTAAATATAATTCAATAAACAATATTCCATGGGGCTCATTACCTGAAATGGTTCGGGCGGAGTACATGGGGATTTTACCTGAAATGGTTCGGGCGAACCATTTCAGGTAATGAGCCCCATGGAATATTGTTTATTGAATTATATTTAACAAGAAAATATATATGAGTTCCCTACAGAATATAATACCTGATAATCTTTTATAAATAAATTTTTATATTTTTATATTTTAGACCCTATACAGAAATTCCCTACTATTTAATACATTTTTAATATAAGATCATTAAAGATTTATAAGTTGTATATTTATTCTATTTTAGAAGAATGTTTGATATGGAATGTTATTATCTACATCGGTCCCAATTGTAACTAGCTATTGTACAATTTGTTATGCAAAATTTGATATGTATAATGAGTCTGGTTGGTTTAGGAATACACAAAATAGAAAAACGCATGTGCGCATAAAAACCGCAGATTTATCGCAGGATTATCGCACATAAAAAATCGCATGTGCGCAAAAATACAGCGAATTTTCGCAGGATTATCGCAATATAAGGAAATTGGATCCAGATCCTTTGGGTCCATTTCAGGTTTATTAAAGAGCTCTTGGGAGGATAAAAAGCCGGCAAGTTAGTCAGACCCAAACTAGCCACTGAGGAAGAAGGCAGGTAGCCTTTGAAACGCGTCTGGCAAGGAGCAATTGGATCTGACAATACACCGGCAACAACTTTGTACGGTATTGGATTAAAAGCGCTTTCTAAAAGGACTATTATCATCGATCCAAAGAGGCAGAATATCTATCTACCTCAAGCAAAGACATTGGACGTGGATCTGCAGCGTGACACAGCCAGCACTTCTGCTCACAGCCGGGTGGATACAGCATCGTTAGCAGCTAATTCAGCTGTGTTATCCAAAGGCAAGTCCTGTTTGCATCTACACCACGTGGGACGCCACGGTGGGAATAGGACGATATGTGAGTAAGAGCCATTCAGCTCCATAATACTGCTGGATATATGTATATTGCTGCCCAAACATTTTGATCTGCTGTTTGAATATTGCGTAATATTGCTGGACATATCTATACCATTGCTCAAGTACCTTGCCGCATATATTGCGGTTGTTCAAATATACAGCCTATTCAGGCAGATATCTGCTTAAATTGAATATATTTGTGGACAATTGTACGGACCAAACCAGGATTTTAGGCCACATGTTCTACCACTAAAGAAACATTGCGGCATCAGTGGTATACAGCCACTTTATTGACTCTTCAGAAATATACTTATTTATTCATACACAATATCTCACTAATTGTTTTTCTACTATATATTGTTGATCCAGTGGATTTTATGTAACATTTTATGCTGCATTTTACCCATTGGTCACCATTAGTCACTGTGCACTTACTATTTATTTATTTATTCACTCACTGATTTATTTATTTATTTATCCTTTTTCTGGAGATATATTTGCTGTAAACCACTGTTGTAGATAATAGAAGACAAAAGTACTGTGTTACATCTGCTAATGTCAGACTGGACCTATTAACACTGGATTGGATACTTGGATTTTTTATCAGCTATAACAGTGGACAGTTGTATGCTTATTTTATCAGTTTTATCATTTTAAGTTGTTTTCGGGAAATTAGTTCTATTTAGGGTACATTATTATTGTGTATTGCTCATATAAATTTGTTCAACTTATCGCTATTAATAAATTAATATATTATTTGAGTCGCTTTGCCTACCTTGTGATCTAGATATATGAGTGCCCATTTTACTTCTTTTTAATATTATTGTTCTTGGTGATTGAGTACAACATCTGTTTTGGTGCACCTTGCCATCCCAAACCAGAGGTGAGCCGTCCTTTATCCCTTTTATCACTAATTCATATACGTACCCACTGAGGTCAGAGCTCCCCCTGGTCAAGGATGGATATCTGGAATCATATGGAAAGCAAGCGACTCAAAGTAGAAACATATAGGTTTGAAGATTCAACTACTCATGAGAATGCCACTGGAGGAGAGAAGTCTATAGAAGAGATATTCAGGGAACTTGAACCACTGTTGTTGAAACAACTTAGACAACAGTGGGAAATCAAGTCGCTGAAATTATGTATTGAGGATAAGAAAATCCCTAAAGGTCTATTGATATCTAAGATCCCTGCACAGGACCTCTGTAATGACGAATTTAATAAGGAGTGGGAAGCATTACTTTTTTCCCAGTCAATAAAATTAATACAACTTATTATAAAAAGAAGAAGTAAATTATTGGAAGAGTTGACTGAGAGAATAAATGAAATAAAAATTTCTGTTGAAAAATTACCAGCCAATGAAGAATTGGCTGTATGGCAGGCACGTATATGCAGGAGTCTAGATAAAATGGAATCAGAAATAATATACAAAAAAACAAAAAAATACAAATTCAATGCCAAACCAATGGAGGGGTATCAACATAGAAATAATTCACAAGAGGGTGATCTAAATACTAGACCCCTGGGTCATCTTAATGATGCTATACATCCCCCTAGGTATAGTATACCGGTGAATAATAGATTTGAGGCATTAAATGAAAACCATTTTTTAGACAGAACCCCACCCCACCACAAGACAAGAATCAGACAGAGATCACAGACACCAATCAATACATACAGACGTGGACAAAATTGTTGGTACCCTTTGGTCAATGAAAGAAAAAGTCACAATGGTCACAGAAATAACTTTAATCTGACAAAAGTAATAATAAATTAAAATTCTATAAATGTTAACCAATGAAAGTCAGACATTGTTTTTCAACCATGCTTCAACAGAATTATGTAAAAAAATAAACTCATGAAACAGGCATGGACAAAAATGATGGTACCCCTAACTTAATATTTTGTTGCGCAACCTTTTGAGGCAATCACTGCAATCAAACGCTTCCTGTAACTGTCAATGAGACATCTGCACCTCTCAGCAGGTATTTTGGCCCACTCCTCATGAGCAAACTGCTCCAGTTGTGTCCGGTTTGAAGGGTGCCTTTTCCAGACTGCATGTTTCAGCTCCTTCCAAAGATGCTCAATAGGATTGAGGTCAGGGCTCATAGAAGGCCACTTTAGAATAGTCCAATTTTTTCCTCTTAGCCATTCTTGGGTGTTTTTAGCGGTGTGTTTTGGGTCATTGTCCTGTTGCAAGACCCATGACCTGCGACTGAGACCAAGCTTTCTGACACTGGCTAGTACATTTCTCTCTAGAATTCCTTGATAGTCTTGAGATTTCATTGTACCCTGCACAGATTCAAGACACCCTGTGCCAGACGCAGCAAAGCAGCCCCAGAACATAACAGAGCCTCCTCCATGTTTCACAGTAGGGACAGTGTTCTTTTCTTGATATGCTTCATTTTTTCGTCTGTGAACATACAGCTGATGTGCCTTGGCAAAAACTTCGATTTTTGTCTCATCTGTCCACAGGACATTCTCCCAGAAGCTTTGTGGCTTGTCAACATGTAGTTTGGCATATTCCAGTCTTGCTTTTTTATGATTCGTTTTCAACAATGGTGTCCTCCTTGGTCGTCTCCCATGTAGTCCACTTTGGCTCAAACAACGACGGATGGTGCGATCTGACACTGATGTTCCTTGAGCATGAAGTTCACCTTGAATCTCTTTAGAAGTCTTTCTAGGCTCTTTTGTTACCATTCGGATTATCCGTCTCTTAGATTTGTCATCAATTTTCCTCCTGCGGCCACGTCCAGGGAGGTTGGCTACAGTCCCATGGATCTTAAACTTATGAATAATATGTGCAACTGTACTCACAGGAACATCTAGTTGCTTGGAGATGGTCTTATAGCCTTTACCTTTAACATGCTTGTCTATAATTTTCTTTCTGATCTCTTGAGACAGCTCTTTCCTTTGCTTCCTCTGGTCCATGTCGAGTGTGGTACACACCATATCACCAAACAACACAGTGATTACCTGGAGCCATATATATAGGCCCAATGGCTGATTACAAGGTTGTAGACACCTGTGATGCTAATTAGTGGACACACCTTGAATTAACATGTCCCTTTGGTCACATTATGTTCTGTGTTTTCTAGGGGTACCATCATTTTTGTCCATGCCTGTTTCATGAGTTTATTTTTTTACATAATTCTGTTGAAGCATGGTTGAAAAACAATGTCTGACTTTCATTGGTTAACATTTATAGAATTTTAATTTATTATTACTTTTGTCAGATTAAAGTTATTTCTGTGACCATTGTGACTTTTTCTTTCATTGACCAAAGGGTACCAACAATTTTGTCCACGTCTGTATGTTCAATATCAACAGACAGATACAAATCACAACATGAGAACCAGACACAGATCGAGATCACCAAGAAGAGAACAACCACACTCATACAATCTGAGGACCAGGCTCAATCATCAAGTAGACGATTACGAGCCACAACAGAGGACCCGTCCCCCTCAGAATTACAGACAGCAACACATACCCAAACATCTGAGAGAAGGAACCAACAGATACTCACAGAATCTAGACCCAAAAGAAAGATACGAAGATCCCAAAGAAAAAAGAGGGGCTCACAACAGACACAGATAAATAATTCAGACGCTGTGGTGAACCTCAGTTCGGTCGTCTTGACTGATTCCCAGACAAGACTGCTAAACAGGGGCCGTAAATTTGCACCCACAGCGAAACTGAATAAATTCGATACTTATGTGGGTATAGAAAAATTTGTGAGGAAACTGTGTTTGAAAAAATATTTTTTGAAAAATCCGATATTAGCAAACACAGATGAATGTGTGGGTGGTGAGATCCAACATACAACCTTGAAACCAAAATCAAGAAAATTCCCTAGACAAGAAATTGGAATAGAGATAGCGACTTTTAGAAAAAATATAGAAACAGACTTGAGGAAAATATCTGACAAACAGTTGAGGAGAAACAATTTGACCTCACAGGAGATTAAAGCTATTAAAGAACTGCAAAAAATTTATAACCTTACTATCCGTCCTGCCGATAAAGGAGGAGCTATTGTGCTTCTCGACACTACAAAATATAATGCGGAATGCTTGAGACAGCTTGCGGATACAACAACATATAAGATGCTGAGGAAGGATCCAATAGAAGAATTTTCAGAATTATTAAACCAATATTGTGATGGAGGATTTGAGGAAGGATTGCTTTCCAAACAAGAATCAGATTTTATCTTGGGAACACAACAGAGATTGCCTGTGTTTTATTGTCTTCCCAAGATACATAAAAGTATGTCGGAACCACCAGGTCACCCAATAATTTCGGGTATAGAGTCTTTGTCATCCAATTTGTCCAAATATATAGATCAACTCATACAGCCTACAGTGAAAAATACTCCATCCTATCTCAAAGACACCACACAGATTGTCCAGATATTGGAAAATCTGAAGGTGGAGCCTCACTGGCTTATAGGGACATTGGATGTTCAATCGCTATATACCGTGATTGACCATGAACAAGGCATAAAAAATATGAAATTACAACTGAGGAACTATGGTAATCTTGGAGAGAGACAAATAGAATTCCTGGCAGAAGGTGTGAGATATATTTTAACACATAATTATTTCTTTTTTGAAGGGGCTTATTACCTCCAGACCCGTGGCACTGCCATGGGCACCAGGTTCGCCCCCAGCTATGCCAATCTATTTATGGCACAGTGGGAGCAGGAGACCATTTTACCCAGGCTGGGGTCGGACCTGGTGCTCTGGCAGCGTTACATTGATGATATTATTTTTGTCTGGCAGGGAGATGCATCTAGCCTCCACACCTTCTTGGAAGACATTAATGAAAATAATTATAATCTCAAATTCTCCTCCAATACGAATCAGGAATATACAGAATTCCTGGATATTCGGATTACTACTCAGAATGACCATTATGTGTGTACTACTTTTCAGAAAGAAGTAGCTAAGAACAGCTTCATCCTCATTTCTAGTTGCCATTTGCCTTCTTGGTTATTGAACATACCTACAGGACAGTTTCGTAGAATAAAGAGAAACTGCACTAACCAGATAGAATTTGAAGATGAGGCTGTTATGATGAAGAAAAAAATTTTAGAAAAAGAATATCCAGAGATAGTTGTCGAGAAAGCACTATGTAAGGTTAGAAAAATGGATAGAAAAATGTTTTTCGAAACCAAACAAAAGAAGGATGATAAACCCGCTAATGATAATAAATTCCGTATAATACTGCCATATAATGCACAACATAAAAAAATAGAACAAAGCATCAAAAAGAATTGGCATCTTATTCAGAACGATAAAACTATAGGCCCTTTATTCCCACCTTTACCAGAGATAGTGTATACAAAGGCCCCCAATTTGGGTATAAAAATAGCACCATCCATCAAAAATCAGACAAGGGAAACCGGATCTGGAAATAAATGGTTAAAAATGAGTGGGTTTTATAGATGTGGTCGCTGTATAAATTGCAGGAATACGTCTTTTACATAAAGGACTACGCGAGTGACTTCAACACAGAACAATTTTTCAGTTGAGATAAAAGATCTTCTCACTTGCAATAGTTCAAATGTAATTTATATTATTGAATGCCCATGTGCCAAACAATATATTGGCAGGACCAAAAGATCCCTAAAAGTTAGGATTACGGAACATATAAATAACATCAAGAAAGGGTACGAAAAACATGTACTATCAAAACATTTTAAATTGATGCACAACCAAGATCCCAAGTCTTTAACCTTTGCAGCTTTTGAACAAATAGAACGCCATTGGAGGGGAGGGAATCATATTGCCCGGATGTCTAGGGCCGAGTCCAGGAAGATTTTCGAATTTGGCAGTTTGGCCCCAGCAGGACTAAATGCCGAATTTGAAATTTTTCGGGTTTTTGTGATGGGTCGGGTGTCTTTGGCCCATGGGGAGTACTAGTCGGGCTGTTTAGCAGCACTATGACCCCCCCTGTGCTCGAGATCCCCGACCCCACTCCACATATACCATCACCCCATGTACTCCGCCCGAACCATTTCAGGTAATGAGCCCCATGGAATATTGTTTATTGAATTATATTTAACAAGAAAATATATATGAGTTCCCTACAGAATATAATACCTGATAATCTTTTATAAATAAATTTTTTATATTTTTATATTTTAGACCCTATACAGAAATTCCCTACTATTTAATACATTTTTAATATAAGATCATTAAAGATTTATAAGTTGTATATTTATTCTATTTTAGAAGAATGTTTGATATGGAATGTTATTATCTACATCGGTCCCAATTGTAACTAGCTATTGTACAATTTGTTATGCAAAATTTGATATGTATAATGAGTCTGGTTGGTTTAGGAATACACAAAATAGAAAAACGCATGTGCGCATAAAAACCGCAGATTTATCGCAGGATTATCGCACATAAAAAATCGCATGTGCGCAAAAATACCGCAAATTTTCGCAGGATTATCGCAATATAAGGAAATTGGATCCAGATCCTTTGGGTCCATTTCAGGTTTATTAAAGAGCTCTTGGGAGGATAAAAAGCCGGCAAGTTAGTCAGACCCAAACTAGCCACTGAGGAAGAAGGCAGGTAGCCTTTGAAACGCGTCTGGCAAGGAGCAATTGGATCTGACAATACACCGGCAACAACTTTGTACGGTATTGGATTGAAAGCGCTTTCTAAAAGGACTATTATCATCGATCCAAAGAGGCAGAATATCTATCTACCTCAAGCAAAGACATTGGACGTGGATCTGCAGCGTGACACAGCCAGCACTTCTGCTCACAGCCGGGTGGATACAGCATCGTTAGCAGCTAATTCAGCTGTGTTATCCAAAGGCAAGTCCTGTTTGCATCTACACCACGTGGGACGCCACGGTGGGAATAGGACGATATGTGAGTAAGAGCCATTCAGCTCCATAATACTGCTGGATATATGTATATTGCTGCCCAAACATTTTGATCTGCTGTTTGAATATTGCGTAATATTGCTGGACATATCTATACCATTGCTCAAGTACCTTGCCGCATATATTGCGGTTGTTCAAATATACAGCCTATTCAGGCAGATATCTGCTTAAATTGAATATATTTGTGGACAATTGTACGGACCAAACCAGGATTTTAGGCCACATGTTCTACCACTAAAGAAACATTGCGGCATCAGTGGTATACAGCCACTTTATTGACTCTTCAGAAATATACTTATTTATTCATACACAATATCTCACTAATTGTTTTTCTACTATATATTGTTGATCCAGTGGATTTTATGTAACATTTTATGCTGCATTTTACCCATTGGTCACCATTAGTCACTGTGCACTTACTATTCATTTATTTATTCACTCACTGATTTATTTATTTATTTATCCTTTTTCTGGAGATATATTTGCTGTAAACCACTGTTGTAGATAATAGAAGACAAAAGTACTGTGTTACATCTGCTAATGTCAGACTGGACCTATTAACACTGGATTGGATACTTGGATTTTTTATCAGCTATAACAGTGGACAGTTGTATGCTTATTTTATCAGTTTTATCATTTTAAGTTGTTTTCGGGAAATTAGTTCTATTTAGGGTACATTATTATTGTGTATTGCTCATTTAAATTTGTTCAACTTATCGCTATTAATAAATTAATATATTATTTGAGTCGCTTTGCCTACCTTGTGATCTAGATATATGAGTGCCCATTTTACTTCTTTTTATATAATATTCAAGGTGCACATAGGGTCATTCAGAATAACTTCACACACACGCTACTGTGCAGTTCCAAGTCTAATTCTGTCACTAAATCCATACCGGTCACCCAGCGCCTAAATACTAGGCCTCAAATTTATATCCCGCTGAATTTGAATACAATACATTGGGCCAAATAATATTTTTGTTGTTGTGGTGAACCATAACAATGAGGAAAACATCTAGTAAGGGACGCGGACGTGGACATGGTCGTGGTGGTGTTAGTGGACCCTCTGGTGCTGGGAGAGGACGTGGCCGTTCTGCCACATCCACACGTCTTAGTGTACCAACTACCTCAGGTCCCAGTAGCCGCCAGAATTTACAGCGATATATGGTGGGGCCCAATGCCGTTCTAAGGATGGTAAGGCCTGAGAGGGTACAGGCATTAGTCAATTGGGTGGCCGACAGTGGATCCAGCACGTTCACATTATCTCCCACCCAGTCTTCTGCAGAAAGCGCACAGATGGCGCCTGAAAACCAACCCCATCAGTCTGTCACATCACCCCCATGCATATCAGGGAAACTGTCTGAGCCTCAAGTTATGCAGCAGTCTCTTATGCTGTTTGAAGACTCTGCTGGCAGGGTTTCCCAAGGGCATCCACCTAGCCCTTCCCTAGCGGTGGAAGACACAGACTGCACTGACAAACAACCACTTATGTTTCCTGATGATGAGGACATGGGAATACCACCTCAGCATGTCTCTGATGATGACGAAACACAGGTTCCAACTGCTGCGTCTTTCTGCAGTGTGCAGACTGAACAGGAGGTCAGGGATCAAGACTGGGTGGAAGACGATGCAGGGGACGATGAGGTCCTAGACCCCACATGGAATGAAGGTCGTGCCACTGACTTTCACAGTTCGGAGGAAGAGGCAGTGGTGAGACCGAGCCAACAGCGTAGCAAAAGAGGGAGCAGTGGGCAAAAGCAGAACACCCGCCGCCAAGAGACTCCGCCTGCTACTGACCGCCACCATCTGGGACCGAGCACCCCAAAGGCAGCTTCAAGGAGTTCCCTGGCATGGCACTTCTTCAAACAATGTGCTGACGACAAGACCCGAGTGGTTTGCACGCTGTGCCATCAGAGCCTGAAGCGAGGCATTAACGTTCTGAACCTGAGCACAACCTGCATGACAAGGCACCTGCATGCAAAGCATGAACTGCAGTGGAGTAAACACCTTAAAACCAAGGAAGTCACTCAGGCTCCCCCTGCTACCTCTTCTGCTGCTGCCGCCTCGGCCTCTTCTGCTGCTGCCGCCTCGGCCTCTTCCTCCGCCTCTGGAGGAACGTTGGCACCTGCCGCCCAGCAAACAGGGGATGTACCACCAACACCAACACCACCACCTCCGTCACCAAGCGTCTCAACCATGTCACACGCCAGCGTTCAGCTCTCCATCTCACAAACATTTGAGAGAAAGCGTAAATTCCCACCTAGCCACCCTCGATCCCTGGCCCTGAATGCCAGCATTTCTAAACTACTGGCCTATGAAATGCTGTCATTTAGGCTGGTGGACACAGACAGCTTCAAACAGCTCATGTCGCTTGCTGTCCCACAGTATGTTGTTCCCAGCCGCCACTACTTCTCCAAGAGAGCCGTGCCTTCCCTGCACAACCAAGTATCCGATAAAATCAAGTGTGCACTGCGCAACGCCATCTGTAGCAAGGTCCACCTAACCACAGATACGTGGACCAGTAAGCACGGCCAGGGACGCTATATCTCCCTAACTGCACACTGGGTAAATGAAGTGGCAGCTGGGCCCCAGGCGGAGAGCTGTTTGGCGCACGTCCTTCCACCGCCAAGGATCGCAGGGCAACATTATTTGCCTCCTGTTGCCACCTCCTCCTTCTCGGCTTCCTCCTCCTCTTCTTCCACCTGCTCATCCAGTCAGCCACACACCTTCACCACCAACTTCAGCACAGCCCGGGGTAAACGTCAGCAGGCCATTCTGAAACTCATATGTTTGGGGGACAGGCCCCACACCGCACAGGAGTTGTGGCGGGGTATAGAACAACAGACCGACGTGTGGTTGCTGCCGGTGAGCCTCAAGCCCGGCCTGGTGGTGTGTGATAATGGGTGAAATCTCGTTGCAGCTCTGGGACTAGCCAATTTGACGCACATCCCTTGCTTGGCGCATTTGCTGAATTTGGTGGTGCAGAAGTTCATTCACAACTACCCCGACATGTCAGAGCTGCTGCATAAAGTGCGGGCCGTCTGTTCGCGCTTCCGGCGTTCACATCCTGCTGCTGCTCGCCTGTCTGCGCTACAGCGTAACTTCGGCCTTCCCGCTCACCGCCTCATATGCGACGTGCCCACCAGGTGGAACTCCACCTTGCACATGCTGGACAGACTGTGCGAGCAGCAGCAGGCCATAGTGGAGTTTCAGCTGCAGCACGCACGGGTCAGTCGCACTACAGAACAGCACCACTTCACCACCAATGACTGGGCCTCCATGCGAGACCTGTGTGCCCTGTTGCGCTGTTTCGAGTACTCCACCAACATTGCCAGTGGCGATGACGCCGTTATCAGCGTTACAATACCACTTCTATGTCTCCTTGAGAAAACACTTAGGGCGATGATGGAAGAGGAGGTGGCCCAGGAGGAGGAGGAGGAGGAGGAGGAAGAGGGGTCATTTTTAGCACTTTCAGGCCAGTCTCTTCGAAGTGACTCAGAGGGAGGTTTTTGGCAACAGCAGAGGCCAGGTACAAATGTGGCCAGCCAGGGCCCACTACTGGAGGACGAGGAGGACGAGGATGAGGAGGAGGTGGAGGAGGATGAGGATGAGGATGAAGCATGGTCACAGCGGGGTGGCACCCAACGCAGCTCGGGTCCATCACTGGTGCGTGGCTGGGGGGAAAGGCAGGACGATGACGATACGCCTCCCACAGAGGACAGCTTGTCCTTACCCCTGGGCAGCCTGGCACACATGAGCGACTACATGCTGCAGTGCCTGCACAACGACAGCAGAGTTGCCCACATTTTAACCTGTGCAGACTACTGGGTTGCCACCCTGCTGGATCCACGCTACAAAGACAATGTGCCCACCTTACTTCCTGCACTGGAGCGTGATAGGAAGATGCGCGAGTACAAGCGCACGTTGGTAGACGCGCTACTGAGAGCATTCCCAAATGTCACAGGGGAACAAGTGGAAGCCAAAGGCCAAGGCAGAGGAGGAGCAAGAGGTCGCCAAGGCAGCTGTGTCACGGCCAGCTCCTCTGAGGGCAGGGTTAGCATGGCAGAGATGTGGAAAAGTTTTGTCAACACGCCACAGCTAACTGCACCACCACCTGATACGCAACGTGTTAGCAGGAGGCAACATTTCACTAACATGGTGGAACAATACGTGTGCACACCCCTCCACGTACTGACTGATGTTTCGGCCCCATTCAACTTCTGGGTCTCTAAATTGTCAACGTGGCCAGAGCTAGCCTTTTATGCCTTGGAGGTGCTGGCCTGCCCGGCAGCCAGCGTTTTGTCTGAACGTGTATTCAGCACGCAGGGGGCATCATTACAGACAAACGCAGCCGCCTGTCTACAGCCAATGTGGACAAGCTGACGTTCATAAAAATGAACCAGGCATGGATCCCACAGGACCTGTCCGTCCCTTGTCCAGATTAGACATTAACTACCTCCCCTTAACCATATATTATTGGACTCCAGGGCACTTCCTCATTCAATCCTATTTTTATTTTCATTTTACCATTATATTGCGAGGCTACCCAAAGTTGAATGAACCTCTCCTCTGTCTCGGTGCCAGGGCCTAAATATATGCCAATGGACTGTTCCAATGTTGGGTGACGTGAAGCCTGATTCTCTGCTATGACATGCAGACTAATTCTCTGCTGACATGAAGCCAGATCCTCTGTTACGGGACCTCTCTCCTCTGCCTGGGTGCTGGGCCTAAATATCTGACAATGGACTGTTGCAGTGGTGGCTGACGTGAAGCCTGATTTTCTGCTATGACATGCAGACTGATTCTCTGCTGACATGAAGCCAGATTGTCTGTTACGGGACCTCTCTCCTCTGCCTGGGTGCTGGGCCTAAATATATGCCAATGGACTGTTGCAGTGGTGGCTGACGTGAAGCCTCATTCTCTGCTATGACATGAAGCCAGATCCTCTGTTACGGGACCTCTCTCCTCTGCCTGTGTGCTGGGCCTAAATATATGCCAATGGACTGTTGCAGTGGTGGCTGACGTGAAGCCTGATTCTCTGCTATGATATGAAGACTAATTCTCTGCTGACATGAAGCCAGATTGTCTGTTACGGGACCTCTCTCCTCTGCCTGGGTGCTGGGCCTAAATATATGCCAATGGACTGTTGCAGTGGTGGCTGACGTGAAGCCTCATTCTCTGCTATGACATGCAGACTAATTCTCTGCTGACATGAAGCCAGATTGTCTGTTACGGGACCTCTCTCCTCTGCCTGGGTGCTGGGCCTAAATATATGCCAATGGACTGTTGCAGTGGTGGCTGACGTGAAGCCTCATTCTCTGCTATGACATGCAGACTGATTCTCTGCTGACATAAAGCCAGATCCTCTGTTACGGGACCTCTCTCCTCTGCCTGGGTGCTGGGCCTAAATTTATGAAAATGGACTGTTGCAGTGGTGGGTGACGTGAAGCCTGATTCTCTGCTATGACATGAAGACTGATTCTCTGCTGACATGAAGCCAGATTCTCTGTTACGGGACCTCTCTCCTCTGCCTGGGTGCCGGGGCCTAAATATCTGAGAATGGACTGTTCCAGTGGTGGGTGACGGGAAGCCAGATTCTCTGCTATGGGACCTCTCTCCAATTGATTTTGGTTAATTTTTATTTATTTAATTTTTATTTTTATTCATTTCCCTATCCACGTTTGTTTGCAGGAGATTTACCTACATGTTGCTGCCTTTTGCAGCCCTCTAGCCCTTTCCTGGGCTGTTTTACAGCCGTTTTAGTGCCGAAAAGTTCGGGTCCCCATTGACTTCAATGGGGTTCGGGTTCGGGACGAAGTTCGGATCGGGTTCGGATCCCGAACCCGAACATTTCCGGGAAGTTCGGCCGAACTTCTCGAACCCGAACATCCAGGTGTTCGCTCAACTCTAGTAATAATTCATTATCATTACATACAGCAGCCGCAGTTACATAGAAACAGGGTAATAGACATGGCGCCGCTTATGGTCAGAGCCCCGAACGTTAGTGTGAAAGTAGCCTTACCGTGTACCTAATGCTGTCTGTTCTGCTGTCTGTCCTCCTGACCGTGGAATAAAGGGGCCTTACAACAAATGTCTAAAATTACACCGTAACATTACATAAAAATAAAAAACAACACACTGTCATGGAACCATGAACCAGACGTACAACAAGAGATAAGTGGAAAATAAGAAGGTTTTATTGAAAAGCAAGCCGTAAGCAAAAGTCCAAACGGATGGCTAAACCGAAGCAGGGTCTTGCGGAGACAGAGGTCAGGAACCAGAAGGGTAGTCAGACGAAGCCAGGATCAGGAATCAACGGGGTAGTCAGACGAAGCCAGGATCAGGAACCAACGGGGTAGTCAGACGAGGCCAGGATCAGGAACCAGAAGCAGCAGCAGTCTTAGAAGCATGTGAACACAGGAGGACCAAGCAAGGAACTGAAGCCACAGACCTCCTATATATATGAGCTAGGCATCCAGCTCCTCCCAGTGGGAAGGAGAAGCCGCAGGGTGGGAGGCTACAAGAAACCCAGAAACCAAGATGGCCGCCAGCACATGTCAAACGAAGGAGAGTAGTAAGAAGGTAAGACCATGACAGTACTTTCCCCTCAAGGGCCCCTCCTCCGCGGAGTAAGGAACGGTTTCTGAGGGAAGCGTGCGTGGAAGGCTCGGAGCAAAGCAGGAGCATGGACATCTGCGGAGGGAACCCAGGAACGCTCCTCTGGACCATAACCACGCCAATGGACCAAAAACTGCAACCGACCGCGGACCAGGCGTGAGTCCAGGATATTGCTCACCTCATATTCCTCACGATTGCCCACTTGGACCGGAAGGGGCCGAGGAACCGAGGAAGTGAAACGATTACACACCAATGGCTTCAACAGGGAGACATGAAACACGTTGGAGATCCGCATGCCAGGAGGAAGCGCAAGGGCATAGGCTACCGGGTTTACCCTGCGAAGCACTCGGAAGGGACCAACAAAACGAGGCGCCAGCTTGGGAGTGGGCACTCGAAGGTTGAGGTTGCGGGTGGACAACCATACACGGTCTCCGACCTGGTAGGAAGGAGCGGGCGCTCGTCTGCGATCAGCCTGGAGTCTCTGGCGCTGCACAGAGACCTCAAGGGACCTCTGGATCTGTACCCAAGAAGCACGTAGGACGGAAAGGTGATCCTCCACAGCCGGAATATCCTGGGGAGAGAATACCTCCGGTAACACGGCAGGTTGGAACCCATAATTGGCCATGAAGGGAGACGTCCCAGAGGAAGAGTTCACTGCCGTGTTCCTGGCAAACTCAGCCCAAGGCAGGAGGTCAACCCAATTGTCTTGGTGATCGGAGACATAGCAACGAAGGAATTGCTCCAAGGCCTGATTGGATCGTTCTGCGGCCCCATTGGACTGAGGGTGGTAGGCCGAGGAGAAAGAGAGATGAATCCCCAACTGGGAGCAAATGGCGCGCCAGAACCTGGACACAAACTGACTCCCCCGATCCGACACAATCTCCTTGGGCAAACCGTGCAACCGGAAGACCTCCCTGGCGAAAATCGTGGCCAACTCTTGTGCAGAGGGTAACTTCTTGAGAGGAACACAGTGGCACATTTTGGAAAACCGATCCACAATCATGAGAATGACCATATGGCCTCGGGATGCAGGGAGGTCCACAATGAAATCCATCCCCAGGTGTGACCATGGGCGCTCCCCGGTGGCTATGGGTTGCAAAAGGCCCAACGGGAGGTGCCGAGGGGACTTACTCTGGGCACAAACGGAGCATGCCGCTACATATGCGGCGATGTCGGAACGTAGAGAAGGCCACCAGAACAGACGTGAAACAGCCCAGGACAGCTGATTCTTTCCAGGATGCCCCGCGGCCTTGGAGTTATGGTAGGTTCGCAACAACCGAATGCGCAACTCCTCAGGCACAAAACACCTGCCGTTGGGTCTCCCAGAGGGAGCACCAGATTGAGCCGCCAAAATCTGCTCACATAGGGGAGAGGTCAGGCTGGTGCGAATGGCGGCTAGGATCTGATTCAGAGGTATGACCGAAGTCGGAATCAACTCCTCCCCGGACAGCTCGGAGTACTGCCGTGATAAGGCATCCGCTCTGATGTTCTTGGAACCGGGTAGGTAGGAGACCACGTAATTAAAACGTGACAAGAACAGAGCCCATCTGGCCTGACGTGGTGTCAATCTCTTGGCCTCAGAAAGGTAGGTCAGATTCTTGTGGTCCGTCAGGATGAGAACCGGAACCACCGAACCCTCGAGCAAGTGCCTCCATTCTTTAAGGGCCTGCACGATGGCCAATAACTCCCTGTCACCAATCTGATAGTTGCACTCCGCGGAAGACAGTTTCCGGGAGTAAAACCCACAAGGAAGCAGAGGACCCTCTGGTGTTCTACGCTGAGACAGGAGGGCGCCTACTCCCGTCTCAGACGCGTCCACCTCGAGGACAAAGGGCAACCCAGGGTTGGGATGCGACAGAATCGGAGCCGACACAAAGGCGGACTTTAGAGCCTCAAACGCTCGGATGGCCTCGAGCGGCCAGACCTGGAAATTACTGCCCTTCCTGGTCAGATCCGTGAGCGGCTTGGCTAGCATAGAAAAGTCCCTGATGAACTTCCGATAATAATTGGCGAAGCCCAATAAGCGCTGCAGGGCACGGAGACCACTGGGCTGGGGCCACTGTAAGACAGCCGAAACCTTCTCAGGATCCATGGAGAACCCCTCAGCGGAAATGATGTAACCTAAGAAGGTTACCTGGGATCGGTGAAATTCGCATTTCTCAAGCTTACCGAACAGCCTGTTCTCTCGTAACCGTTGCAACACTCGTCTGACATCCATAATGTGGGCCTCCATGGATTCAGAATATTCCAAGATGTCATCCAAATAGACCACCACACACTGCTGCAACAGGTCACGGAAAACATCGTTGATGAATTCCTGGAAGACTGCGGGCGCATTGCACAACCCAAAGGGCATAACCAAGGATTCATAATGACCGGTCCTGGTGTTAAACGCGGTCTTCCACTCATCGCCCGCCTTGATCCTTACCAGGTTATATGCCGCCCTCAGGTCGAGTTTGGTAAAGACCGTGGCCCCTTTGAGGCGATCGAACAGCTCGGAAATCAAGGGTATCGGGTAAGCGTTCTTGATCGTGATGCGATTGAGACCCCTGCAATCGATGCAAGGCCTCAACTCACCGCCCTTCTTTTTCACAAAGAAAAATCCAGCCCCTGCCGGGGACGAGGATTTGCGAATGTGTCCGCGTGAAAGCGCCTCCCTCACGTACTCCTCCATGGCCTCATTCTCCGCTACCGACAGTGGATAGACTTTGCCACGAGGAGGAACGGCACCAGATTGTAACTCTATGGCACAATCGTATGGGCGGTGCGGAGGTAGGGCAACCGCGCGCACCTTATCGAATACATCCCGGTACTCTTCGTATTCAGGAGGCAACAGAGAGTCCGAGGAAGTACACAGCAACTTGACAGGCCCATGGATGCAACTAGCCCCACACTGCGGTGACCACGAGAGGATCTCGGCCGATCTCCAATCGAAAGTCGGATTATGCTTCTGGAGCCAGGGGTACCCCAAGACCACCGAGTAGTGTGGAGACGAAATCACCTGGAAACAGACCGACTCTCTGTGAACGGCACCAATGGCTATCCCCACTGGAAGGGTCTCATGAGTCACGTGTGGCGGCAGAAGGGGTCTGCCGTCTATCGCCTCAAGAGCCAGTGGGGAACCTCGAGGCTGCAGAGGAATGGAATTGGCGGCAGCGAACACACTATCAATGAACAAACCACCAGCACCAGAGTCCACCAACGCCTGGGTCGTCACCGAGCCCCCGACCCAGGAGAGGACAACAGTGATCAGTGGTTTGTCAACACGGGAAACCGGGGACGAGGAGACTCCACCCAAGATCTGCCCCCGACAGGATCTCAGGTGCGAGCGTTTCCCGGACGGTTCGGACATGCCAACCGAAAATGCCCACCGAGACCACAGTACATGCATCGGCCCTCGCGTCTCCGGAGTACCCTCTCCCCCTCGGACAGGCGAGCAAACCCCAGCTGCATGGGTTCACCCCCAGACAAGTCATCCCCAGGAGGCGTGGGAGGAGAGGGAGGCACGGGTGGGACAGCAAACGTAGGCGCCAATCTGTTAGAAGACCTCCGCAGGCTCTCCTTAAAGGAAGGTCTCTCCCTGAGTCTGGTGTCAATCAAAATCAGGAAAGAAATAAGAGACTCGAGCTCCACTGGTAGGTCCTTAGCTGCAACCTCATCCTTCAAGGCATCCGAAGAGACCATGAGAGAAAGCAGCGACCAGAGCCTCATTATTCCAGCCCACCTCTGCTGCCAGGGTACGAAACTCAATGGCGTATTCAGCTACGGATCGTGAACCCTGTCTGATGGACATAAGGAGCTTCGCAGCAGAGGCAGCACGAGCCGGCACATCGAATACCTTCCGAAGAGAAGCAACAAAACCGGAAAACTCGGCAACCACCGGATTGTTGTTCTCCCATAAAGGGCTGGCCCAGGCCAAGGCCTTGTCCGAGAGCAGAGAGATCAAGAAGCCCACCTTTGATCTCTCAGTAGGAAAGGCATGTGGCAGCAACTCGAAATAAATGCCCACCTGGTTAAGGAAACCTCGGCACTGAGTTGGCTCTCCCCCAAAGCGCTGTGGAAGGGGGGCAGAACCGGTCATACCCCGAGACACCGCAGGCGCAGCAACAGGTGTCGGGGTAGACTCTGGCGCAACAACCGGAGCGGCAGTAGGAACGGGCCCAGGAGCGACAACCGACCCATCGGCAACGGAAGCGAAATGAGCCGTGCGTTCAAGCAGGGTTTGCAACGCCACAGCGAACCGACCCAACAGGTGATCCTGCTGATCAAGTCTGGCAACCAGCGTAGGTAGCGAGGATGGCCCTGTACCGTCAGAATTCATGGCTTGGTCCTAATGTCATGGAACCATGAACCAGACGTACAACAAGAGATAAGTGGAAAATAAGAAGGTTTTATTGAAAAGCAAGCCATAAGCAAAAGTCCAAACGGATGGCTAAACCGAAGCAGGGTCTTGCGGAGACAGAGGTCAGGAACCAGAAGGGTAGTCAGACGAAGCCAGGATCAGGAATCAACGGGGTAGTCAGACGAAGCCAGGATCAGGAACCAACGGGGTAGTCAGACGAGGCCAGGATCAGGAACCAGAAGCAGCAGCAGTCTTAGAAGCATGTGAACACAGGAGGACCAAGCAAGGAACTGAAGCCACAGACCTCCTATATATATGAGCTAGGCATCCAGCTCCTCCCAGTGGGAAGGAGAAGCCGCAGGGTGGGAGGCTACAAGAAACCCAGAAACCAAGATGGCCGCCAGCACATGTCAAACGAAGGAGAGTAGTAAGAAGGTAAGACCATGACACACACGTTATCAAACTGTAAAAAATTTATTTATTAAAACAAAAATAATAAAGAAAGCCTCTATGGCAACTTTTTCAGCTCCGAAGCTATTTTGTCCAGTTTTCGGAGCTGGTGGAGGTTTATTTCCTCCATTTGCCGCAACTTCCGATTAAAGCGTTGCTGAATTTTTTTTAGCTCCGCTATATTTTTTCGGAATTCTTGTTTGGTGGCCTCCAGCTCTCGTATGGCCATGTTCACAACTGGAAAAAAAAAATGTATAATTAAAATTAGGGCTACTTATAAGACAAATTGTGCATTTTTTTAATTTTAATATAACACTAGTTTCTGTTGTCCCCTCATTGTTACCACTTTTAACCACTTCACGACCGGCCATTAAGCGTAGGCCTCAGCGAAACGTGACTTGATGCAGAGGGACAATCTATTACGGATATGGACCAACAAACAACCTGCCCCCAGGCATAATCGTTTGTGAACCGGGGTGCAAATGCAACTCAGCTAAACAGGCAGCCATGTTAACTATGGCTACTTTCACACCTGCGTTTTTTTTCTTTTTGTTCATGATAGTGCAAACGGATCCGTCCAGACTTTGCATTGAAAGTCAATGGGGGACGGATCCGTTTGAAAATTGAGCCATATTGTGTCAACTTCAAACGGATCCGTCCCCATTGACTTACATTGTAAGTCTGGACGGATTCGTTTGCCTCCGCATGGCCAGGCGGACACCCGATCGCTACAAGCTGCGATCAGGTGTCCGCCTGCTGAACGGAGCGGAGGCTGAACGCCGCCAGACTGATGCATTCTGAGCGGATCCGCGTCCACTCAGAATGCATTAAGGCTGGACGGAAGCGTTCGGGGCCGCTTGTGAGAGCCTTCAAACGGAACTCACAAGCGGAGCCCCGAACGCAAGTGTGAAAGTAGCCTAAGGGCTGCTATTTGTCAGATTCATTACACATGTGCATTACAGCTCCAGAGATGCAGGGTGTTGTGGGGATCCTGGGATGCTTGTGAATATGTTATGTATATCAAATTATAGTAATGTGTGCACATATTTACCCTCCTGGTGGGGGATGGAGACCACCTCTTCCTCCTCTTCTGGAGCTGGGGGGGCAGAATCAGGTGGCTGGGAAGGTCCGGCCTCCTCCTCAGTGGCCTCTGTCTCGGCAACATCTTGGGGGGGGAAGTGGCCTCTACATTTCCCCCCCCCCCTCCTCTATGGCCGCCTCAACATTTGCCCTCTCCTTCTCCATGGGCGCCTCCACATTTTCTCCCTGCTTCTTGTTAACTTTTTTAGTTTTTTTTTTTTTTTCGTGGTGGCGGATCGTGGGAAGGGGTTGACCTGTAATAATGACACAATGTTAAGAATTTACACAAACAACTCATAAACCATAACCAAGGTAAAGATCAAGAAATTCCTATATGGTGGAATCTGCATGGTATTATGAATTATGCCAATTGTGGATTTACCTTTTTTTAAAAAAAAAAAAACAGTCTAAGTTACAAGGTAAGATGAGGTAACCTGGGAGTGGTTAGGAAGGTGCCCTATAGGGTACTGTGACTGGGTATTGGATGCTTAGGTAAAGCAAACAACAGTTCGGAATATAGATGAGGGGTTATTGGGTCATGTTGTGTTGGGTATATCATTTTCTGTGGCTGCCAGCGTTTTACTGTCTGCTAAGCCGCATTTTGAAGATCTGTTGATTTAGTTGTCACGGTAACTTTATAATTAGAAGGAGGCTTAAAGTCTCCCCTTTAAGTGTCACTTTGACGGTGACCGCCCCTTTAACAGTGACTTTGATGGTGACCGGCCCTAATACACAGTGACTTTCACGGTGAACGCCCCTTTAACTGTGAACTCCACAGCTCCCGTCAATTGGCAGTTAGGATTTTACGCTGGGTTCACACCTGAGCGTTTTACAGCGTGTTCAAACGCGCTGTAAAACGCTCAACACATGAAAACCAATGCTTCCCTACGGCCCTGGTTCACACTTGAGCGTTTTACAGCACGTTTGAACGCGCTGAAAAACGCCCTATGCTCAAAAAAGTTCTTGAGCTTCTTTGGGGCGTTTTGTCGTGCGTTCCCGTACATAGACTTTCAGGAACGCGCGACAATGGGCGTTCGCTTGTCTCTGTATGCGCGGTTGTAAACGCCGGTACAATCGCGCATACAGAGCGCTCCTTTCAGAACGCTCAGGTGTAAACCCAGGGTAAGTGAAAGGCTGGCACGCTTGTATTGGATAATACAGGTCATTTTTGGGGAATCTCGTGTACGTTGTAGAGAGCCGAGTCCCTGCAAGATTTATTTCCAGGTAGCAAGGGATGTGTATACTTTTTAAATCGATGGTTGTGTTTTATAGTTTTTGCGGTACATATATATATATATATATATATATATATATAATCTATAATCCCATGCAAATTAAGTGGGGGATGTATGTAATGGTCGGGGACGTTGACCGGAATGCTGAATGATGTTTGCAGTTTATGTGGATATAAACGTGTGAAACGTATGAAATCATCCGGTGACATCATACATCAGTACCGCACTGTGTGTATAACAATATATATACAATCTCAGCGAGGTAGAGATGTATGATGTAACCGGAAGATTTTGTACACGTCACACCGGGTATTAAGTAATTATTTGAAAAGGGATGAAACACGGATGTAGTAGAGGTAACACACCTGCTTTATGAGACGCGTTATGTAAACTTAATGCAATTAAAGGTGTTAAGATATTTTAAAAAATACCTTGTGTTTCTAGATAACGCAATGAGTTAAGAGGTTGTGTGTTAACCCTACTACATCTGTATGGATTAGCAGCATAACTGAATATATACATTACTGAGTGTTGTAGAGAGAGATACAACAATCACGTAAGCATTGTACCTGGGCATAATCGCCGACTGTACTCATCGACCTTTTCTTTGTGAAGCCGCTTCAGGTCACAAAACTTTTTTTGTATGGCCTTGGGGTCGCGCCATAAGCCGGTTTTTAATTTTAATTGGACCAGGACAGACTGCACGATGGCCTCTTTTTCGACCCTCTTGCTGGTCCATGGGTATCCCCGCTCCAGAAAGCGCTGAAGGATAAAGATGAAAGCATATCATCACAATTTTTTTATTATACAAATATTCAAAGAAATATCCACAAAAAAATAATCAAAAAGTAGTTACGCCTTTAACCCCTTCACACATTATCACATAAAGGTATGTCATTGTGTGGCAGGGGATGTATGGAGCGGGCCTCTGCAGTGAGCCGCTCCATACGAACGATCTGCCGGCTATATGATACAGCCGACATCTGGCCGCACTAAGGCCTCTTTCACACGGGCGTCATGTTTTTTGCCCGGATAAGAGGCGGGTGCGTTGCGGGAAAATGCGCGATTTTTCCGCGCAAGTGCAAAACATTGTCATGCGTTTTGCACTCGCGTGAGAAAAATCGCGCATGTTTGGTACCCAAACCCGAACTTCTTCACAGAAGTTCGGGCTTGGGATTGATGTTCTGAAGATTGTATTATTTTCCCTTATAACATGGTTATAAGGGAAAATAATAGCATTCTGAATACAGAATGCTTAGTATAATAGTGCTGGAAGGGTTAAAAATAATAAAAAAGTTAACTCACCTTCTCCTCTTGTTAGCGTAGATCCCGGTCTGTTCTTTAGCTGTGGACTGAATGACCTTTGATGACGTCAGATCACATGCTCCAATCACATGGTCCATCACCATGGTGATAGAGCATGTGATCTGACGTCATCAAAGGTCCTTCAGCCATAGCTAAAGAACAGACCGGCCTCTACGCGAACAAGAGGAGAAGGTGAGTTAACTTTTTTATTATTTTTAACCCTTCCAGCACTATTATACTAAGAATTCTGTATTCAGAATGCTATTATTTTCCCTTATAACCATGTTATAAGGGAAAATAATACAGTGAATAGACTGTCACCTAGAACCCATGCGTGAAAATCGCACCGCATCCGCACTTGCTTGCGGATGCATGCGATTTTCACGCAACCCCATTCATTTCTATAGAGCCTGCGTTACGTGAAAAACGCACAAAGAGGAGCATGCTGCGATTTTCACGCAACGCATAAGTGATGCGTGAAAATCACCGCTCGTGTCCACAGCCCCATAGAAATGAATGGGTCAGGATTCAGTGCGGGTGCAATGCGTTCACCGCACGCATCGCACCCGCACGGAAAACTCGCCCGTGTGAAAGGGGCCTAACAGGAAGCGGCGATCGCGCCGCCCCTGCCATTCAACCCCCCAGGTACTGAGATCAAGGCTCAGTGCGGCACCTGTGACGTGATGCGCCTCCATCTTCCTTCCAATCGGAGCCCCTGCAGTTAAATCGCGGGGCTCCGATCGGTTGCCATGGCAGCACGGATGCTGCTGAAGCTATTCAGGCCTGCCATGGCTTTCTCCACACTGAGCTATGCATGAGGCACAGTGCAGAATGGAGTGTGTAAGAATCCTATTCACCGTAATAGATCTCTATTATCGTGAATAGGAGACGGGATCAAAAGATCCCATGTACGAGGCCCCTATGGGGGCTAATTGCTGTAAAAAAAAAAAAAGTTAATAAAGTTTAATAAACACCACTATATTAAAAGTTTGAATCCCCACCCTTTCCCAATTTTACATATAACATTTTTTTTCTAATGCAAAACATGGTAAATTAAATGGTGGCATAAAAAATGCATCTTGTCCCGCAAAAAAAAAGGCCACATATAGCTATGTGAACGGAAAAAATATAAATAAAATATTTGCATACACTCAATCTACAATGGGGACGGATCCGTTTGACGTTGACACAATATGGTGCAATTTTAACCACTTAAGGACCACAGGTTTATACCCCCCTAGTGACCAGGCCCTTTTTTACAAATCGGCACTCCACAACTTTAGCGGTTTATTGCTCGGTCATGCAACTTACCACCCAAATTAATTTTACCTCCTTTTCTTCTCACTAATAGAGCTTTCATTTGGTGGTATTTCATTGCTGCTGACATTTTTACTTTTTTTGTTATTAATCGAAATGTAACGATTTTTTTGCAAAAAAATGACATTTTTCACTTTCAGTTGTAAAATTTTGCAAAAAAAACGACATCCATATATAAATTTTTCGCTAAATTTATTGTTCTACGTGTCCAAAAAAAATGTTTGGGTAAAAAAAAAATTGTTTGGGTAAAAGTTATAGCGTTTACAAACTATGGTACAAAAATGTGAATTTCCGCTTTTTGAAGCAGCTCTGACTTTCTGAGCACCTGTCATGTTTCCTGAGGTTCTACAATGCCCAGACAGTAGAAAACCCCCACAAATGACCCCATTTCGGAAAGTAGACCCCCTAAGGTATTCGCTGATGGGCATAGTGAGTTCATAGAACTTTTTATTTTTTGTCACAAGTTAGCGGAAAATGATGATTTTTTATTTTTATTTGTTTTCTTACAAAGTCTCATATTCCACTAACTTGTGACAAAAAATAAAAACTTCCATGAACTCACTATGCCCATCACGAAATACCTTGGGGTGTCTTCTTTCCAAAATGGGGTCACTTGTGGGGAAGTTATACTGCCCTGGCATTCTAGGGGCCCTAATGTGTGGCAAGTAGTTTGAAATCAAAATGTGTAAAAAATGACCTGTGAAATCCGAAAGGTGCTCCTTGGAATGTGTGCCCCTTTGCCCACCTAGGCGGCAAAAAAGTGTGACACATCTGGTATCGCCGTACTCAGGAGAAGTTGGGGAATGTGTTTTGGGGTGTCATTTTACATATACCCATGCTGGGTGAGAGAAATATCTCTGCAAAAGACAACTTTTCCCATTTTTTTATACAAAGTTGGCATTTGACCAAGATATTTATCTCACCCAGCATGGGTATATGTAAAATGACACCCCAAAACACATTGCCCAACTTCTCCTGAGTACGGCGATACCAGATGTGTGACACTTTTTTGCAGCCTAGGTGGGCAAAGGGGCCCACATTCCAAAGAGCACCTTTAGGATTTCACCGGCCATTTTTTACAGATTTTGATTTCAAACTACTTCGCACACATTAGGGCCCCTAAATTGCCAGGGCAGTATAACTACCCCACAAGTGACCCCATTTTGGAAAGAAGACACCCCAAGGTATTCCGTGAGTGGCATGGCGAGTTCCTGGAATTTTTTATTTTTTGTCACAAGTTAGTGGAATATGAGACTTTGTAAGAAAAAAAGAAAAGAAAAAAAAATCATCATTTTCCGCTAACTTGTGACAAAAAATAAAAAATTCTAGGAACTCGCCATGCCCCTCACGGAATACCTTGGGGTGTCTTCTTTCCAAAATGGGGTCACTTGTGGGGTAGTTATACTGCCCTGGCATTCTAGGGGCCCTAATGTGTGGCAAGTAGTTTGAAATCAAAATGTGTAAAAAATGTCCTGCGAAATCCGAAAGGTGCACTTTGGAATATGTGCCCCTTTGCCCACCTAGGCGGCAAAAAAGTGTCACACATCTGGTATCACCGTACTCAGGAGAAGTTGGGGAATGAGTTTTGGCATGTCATTTTACATATACCCATGCTGGGTGAGAGAAATATCTCTGCAAAAGACAACTTTTCCCATTTTTTTATACAAAGTTGGCATTTGACCAAGATATTTATCTCACCCAGCATGGGTATATGTAAAATGACACCCCAAAACACCTTCCCCAACTTTTCCTGAGTACGGCGATACCAGATGTGTTACACTTTTTTGCAGCCTAGATGCGCAAAGGGGCCCAAATTCCTTTTAGGGGGGCATTTTTAGACATTTGGATCCCAGACTTCTTCTCATGGTTTCGGGCCCCTATAATGCCAGGTCAGTATAAATACCCCACATGTGACCCCATTTTGGAAAGAAGACACCCCAAGGTATTCAATGAGAGGCATGGCAAGTTCATAGAAATTTTTTTTTTGGGCACAAGTTAGCGGAAATTTTTTATTTTATTTTTTTTTCTCACAAAGTCTCCCTTTCCGCTAACTTGGGACAAAAATGTCAATCTTTCATGGACTCAATATGCCCCTCACGGAATACCTTGGGGTGTCTTCTTTCCGAAATGGGGTCACATGTGGGGTATTTATACTGCCCTGGCATTTTAGGGGCCCTAAAGAGTGAGAAGAAGTCTGGAATATAAATGTCTAAAAAATGTTACGCGTTTGGATTCCGTGAGGGGTATGGCGAGTTCATGTGAGATTTTATTTTGTGACACAAGTTAGTGGAATATGAGACTTTGTAAGAAAAAAAAATATATATATATTTCCGCTAACTTGGGCCAAAAAAAATTCTGAATGGAGCCTTACAGGGGGGCGATCAATGACAGGGGGGTGATCAGGGAGTGTATATGGGGTGATCACCCCCCTGTAAGGCTCCATTCAGATGTCCGTATGCGTTTTGCGGATCCGATCCATGGATGCGTGGATCCGTAAAACACATATGGGCGTCTGAATGGAGCCTGACAGGGGGGTGATCAATGACAGGGGGGTGATCAATGACAGGGGGGTGATCAATGACGGAGGTGATCAGGGAGTGTATATGAGGTGATCACCCCCCTGTCACTGATCACCCCCCTGTAAGGCTCCATTCAGACGTCCGTATGCATTTTACGGATCCGATCCATGGATGCGTGGATCCGTAAAACACATACGGGCGTCTGAATGGAGCCTTACAGGGGGGTGATCAATGACAGGAGGTGATCAGGGAGTGTATATGGGGTGATCACCCCCCTGTCACTGATCACCCCCCTGTAAGGCTCCATTCAGACGTCCATATGCGTTTTGCGGATCCGATCCATGAATGCGTGGATCCGTAAAACACATGCAGACGTCTGAATGGAGCCTTACAGGGGGGTGATCATCCCATATAGACTCCCTGATCACCCCCCTGTAAGGCTCCATTCAGACGTCCGTATGTGTTTTGCGGATCCGATCCATGTATCCGTGGATCCGTAAAAATCATCCGGACGTCTGAATGGAGCCTTACAGGGGGGTGATCAATGACGGAGGTGATCAGGGAGTCTATATGGGTGATCACTCCTCTGTCATTGATCACCCCCCTGTAAGGCTCCATTCAGACGTCCGCATGTGTTTTGCGGATCCGATCCATGTATCAGTGTATCCGTAAAAATCATACGGACGTCTGAATGGAGCCTTACAGGGGGGTGATCAATGACGGGGGGTGATCAATGACAGGGAAGTGATCAGGAAGTCTATATGCGTGATCACCCCCTTGTCATTGATCACCCCCCTGTAAGGCTCCATTCAGACGTCCGTATGCGTTTTGTGGATCCGATCCATGTATCCGTGGATCCGTAAAAATCATACGGACCTCTGAATGGAGCCTTACAGGGGGGTGATCAATGACAGGGGGGTGATCAATGACAGGGGGGTGATCAGGGAGTCTATATGGGCTGATCAGTGGTTCATAAAGGGTTAATAAGTGACGGGGGGGTGTAGTGTAGTGGTGTTTGGTGCTACTTTACTGAGCTGCCTGTGTCCTCTGGTGGTCGATCCAAACAAAAGGGACCACCAGAGGACCAGGTAGCAGGTATATTAGACGCTGTTATCAAAACAGCGTCTAATATACCTGTTAGGGGTTAAAAAAATCACATCTCCAGCCTGCCAGCGAACGATCGCCGCTGGCAGGCTGGAGATCCACTCGCTTACCTTCCGTTCCTGTGAGCGCGCGCGCCTGTGTGCGCGCGTTCACAGGAAATCTCGGCTCACGCGAGATGACGCCTATTGGCGTTAGCGTAGCCTGGGAGAGCCGCCGCGATGACGCCTTTCGGCGTTAGCGTGGCGCCAAGTGGTTAAACGGATCCGTCCCCCATTGACTTTCAATGTAAAGTCTGGACGGATCCGTCTGACTACAAATTGGACTTTTTTCTTAAATATAATGCAGACTGATCCATTCTGAACGGATCCCATCGTCTGCATTATAGGAGCGGATCCGTCTGTGCAGACACCAGACGGATCTGCTCCGAACACAAGTGTGAAAGTAGCCTAAAGCTGTAGGTCGAGTGTTGCTAATGCTAAACATTGTTCTGACAATGATGCAATATGAAATAAAATACAGTGCTGTAATACAATATTACTTGTACTACAGTGAGAATAATTTCTTCTTCATCCGTTTGAAATCTAATTTTGCCCATTTTCGATCGACGATTTTAAGACAGAAAACTCCACTGGAAGCAATGCAAAACCAAAACCAAAACCAGGGCACATGTCACGTGACACGATTACGTCACTCATAAGAAGTTGAAATCGCAATTCGATTATTAAAGCTTGAATTAATCGAATTGCGATTTCAACTTAGCACTGCTATATTCCATATTAGGCTAGAATTAACAAATATGGAATATAGCAGTGCTAAGTTGAAATCGCAATTCGATTATTATAACTTGTAATAATCGAATTGCGATTTCAACTTTTTGCGTATATTCTTAATATTGCTCTAACTTCGTCTTTTAGAATATTCTGAATATTTTAAAAGACGAAGTTAGAGCAATATTACGAAATTTCGTAAAATACGCATATAGAATATTTTACGAAATTTGGTAATATTGCTCTAACTTCATCTTTTAGAATATTACGAATATTCTAAAAGACGAAGTTAGAGCAATATTAAGAATATACATACAAGTAGAAATCGCTATTTGATTATAAAAACTTGAATTAATCGGATTGCGATTGCAACTTAGCACTGCTATATTACATATTAGGCTAGAATGAACGAATATTGAATATAGCAGTGTTAAGTAGAAATCGTAATTCGATTATTATAACTTGAATTAATCGAATTGCGATTTCAACGTAATTCTCAAATCCGACAGTACATTCTAGTATATGGAGACGTTCCCATGGTGATGGGGACGCTCTATGAGCACGGAAGTCGGCAGAAGCGGCAACGGGCACTGACTGAAGCAGTAAAAAAAAAAAAAAAAAATATTCGATTTCGCGAATATATAGAACGATATTCTAAATATTCGCAAAATCTCGAAATTGCGATATTCGACAAAAATTTTTGCAATTCAAATATTCGCGCTCAACACTACATATGGGGCCTTTGCTGCATTTGTCACAGTAAAAAAAAACAAGCTTAAATAACGAAATGATATTCTGCATTTTATACGTGTCCGTATATAAAAAAAAAAACTATGGCTCAGAATATGGAGACACTAAAACATCATTTTTTTTGTTTTATAAAAGATGTTATTGTGTAAAACTTACATAAATAAAAGAAAGTATACATATTGGATATCGCGGTGTCCGTATCGGCTCTATAAAAATATCACATGACCTAACCCTTCAGATGAACACCTTAAAAAAATAAAAACTGTGCTAAATAAACCATTTTTTGTCACCTTACATCACAAAAACTGTAATAGCAAGCAATCAAAAAGTCATATGCACCCCAAAATAGTGCCAATCAAAACGTCATCTCATCCCGCAAAAAATGAGACCCTACCTAAGATAATCACCCAAAAACTGAAAAAAAACTATGGCTCTCAGAATATGGAGACACTAAAACATGATTTTTTATTTGTTTAAAAAATGATATTAATGTGTAAAACTTACATAAATAAATAAAAAAGTATACATATTAGGTATCGCCTTGTCTGTATCGACCGGCTCTATAAAAATATCACATGAACTAACCCCTCAGGTGAATAGCATAAAAAATTTAAAATAAAAACTGTGTAAAAAAAGCCATTTTTTGTCACCTTACATCGCAAAAAGTGTAATAGCAAACGATCAAAAAGTCACATGCACCCCAAAATAGTGCCAATAAAACAGTCATCTCATCCCACAAAAATCATACCCTACCCAAGGTAATCGCCCAAAAACTGAACAAATTATGACTCTCAGACTATGGAAACACTAAAACATGATTTTTTTTTTGTTTAAAAACTTACATAAATAAAAAAAAGTATACATATTAGGTCACTTTTTTGGAGTTTCTACTCTAGGGGTGCATCAGGGGGACTTCAAATGGGACATGGTGTTAAAAAAAAATCTGCCTTCCAAAAAACCGTATGGCATTCCTTTCCTTCTGTGCCCTGGCGTGTGCCCATGCAGCAGTTTATGACCACATATGGGGTGTTCCTGTAAACTACAGAATTGGGGCCATAAATATTGAGTTTTGTTTGGCTGTTAACCCTTGCTTTGTTACTGGAAAAAAAGGGATTCAAATGGAAAATTTGCCAAAAAATTTGAAATTCGGAAATTGAGTTTTGTTTTTCTGTTAACCCTTGCTTTGTAAAAGTTTTAAAAAAATATTAAATTGTAAAATCTGCCAAAAAAGTGAAATTTTGAAATTGTATCTCTATATTCCATTAATTCTTGTGGAACACCTAGAGGGTTAACAAAGTTTGTAAAATCATTTTTGAATACCTTGAGGGGTGTAGTTTCTAGAATGGGGTCATTTTTGGGTGGTTTCTATTATGTAAGCCTCGCAAAGTGACTTCAGACCTGAACTGGATCCAAAAAATTGGGTTTTTGAAAGTTTCTGAAAAATTTCAAGATTTGCTTCTAAACTTCTAAGCCTTGTAAAAGCCCCAAAAAATAAAAAAAAAAATTCCCAAAATGATCCAAACATGAAGTAGACATATGGGGGATGTAAAGTAATAACTGTTTTTGGAGGTATTACTATGAATTATAGAAGTAGAGAAATTGAAACTTTGAAATTTGCAATTTTTTACAAACTTTTGGTAAATTTGGTATTTTTTTTTATAAATAAAAATTATTATTTTTTACTTCATTTTACCAGTGTCATGAAGTACAATATGTGACACAATGGCCTGGATAAGTCAAAGCGTTTTAAAGTTATAACCACTTAAAGTGACACTGGTCAGATTTGCAAAAAATGGCCTGGTCCTAAGGTGAAATAAGGCTGTGTCCTAAAGAGGTTAAAAAAAACACCCATTTTGGGCAAGACCCTACATTTGTGGCCTTTGCTGCATTTGTCACAGTCAAATACAAGTGTTAGATACCGCTTTTATATTCTGGTTTTAAAACAACACCCATTTTGGGCAAAACCCTACATTTGGGGCCTTTGCTGCATTTGTCACAGTCTAATACAACAATACTGCAGTTACATTGTTGGTTGACAAATAAAAAAAAATTGGGACCGTGAAGTAATTGTATAAAATTCGCCTGT
Organism: Bufo gargarizans; assembly: GCF_014858855.1. Lineage (NCBI taxonomy): Eukaryota > Metazoa > Chordata > Amphibia > Anura > Bufonidae > Bufo > Bufo gargarizans. Next base: position 329,006,392 of record NC_058083.1, read on the forward strand.
CACACTGTTGTGTGGCCTCAAGAAATTTTTCCTCTTTATGACACCATCACTGCCTTATTCTCAGTGAACTTAATTGTTGACTATTGGCTGTTACATTGTCACCTGACAGAAATCATCTTTTGGTTTGGTTGGTGAACGCAAAGAATAAGGAGAGCTTCAAGTAAGGGACCGGTCGTGGTGCTGCTGGCGGAGCTCCTGTTGCAGGGAGAGGATGTTGTGATCTGTGCCAGCTACACACACAAGTGAATGACCTTCCTCAGGTGTGAGTAGGCGACAGAATCTTCAGCGGTATTTGGTTTGGCCTAATGTAGCTCTGTGAATGGTGAGGCCAGAACAAGTACAGGCTATAGTAGATTGGGTTGCTGACATTGCCTCCAGTTACATTGTTTCCAACCCAGTCTCCTACTGAAAGATCAGAGTTGGCACCTGCAGACGATGTCCATCAGTCTTTCACCTCACCCCCTTGCAAATCAGCCAAGCAGTCTGAGCCCCAAGTCATGCAGCAGTCTCTTCTGCTTTTTGATGACTTTGCTAGCAGGCTTTCCCAGGGCCATCCACCTAGCCCTGCCCCAGAAGTGGAATAGATTGAGTACACGGATGCCCAAGCACTTATGTTTCAAGATGAATACATGGAAGGACCACCGCAGTATGTCTCGGATGATGACAAAACACAGGTGCCAACTGCTGTGGCTTTCGAAAGTGTGCAGACCGAAAAGTAGGGCAGCGGTGAAGACTGGGTGGAAGATGATGTGGAGGATGATGAGATGCTCAACCCCATATGAAATCAAGGTCATGCGAGTAACTTGTGTAGTTCGGAGGAAGAGGCGGTGGTTGCATAGAGCCACCAGCTGAGCAGAAGAGGGAGTAGGGTGCAAAAGCGGAGCATCCGTCCCCTAGACAGTATGCCTGCTACTGCCCACCATAGCAAGGGATGGAGCACACCAAAGCTAGCTCCAAGAAGTTCCCTAGCGTGGCAGTTCTTCAGACAAGACACGAGTGGTTTGCACGCTGTGCAATCAGAGCCTGAAGCGAGTCATAAACGTTTTCAACCTGAGCACAAACTGCATGACCAGACATCTAAGTGCAAAGCACGAGCTGCAGTGGAGTAGATACCTCAAAAAACGAAAAAGGTCTCTGGTTCCTCCTGCTTCCTCTTCTGTTGCAGTCACGGCCTCTTCATCCACCTCTGGAGTGACAGTGCCACCTGTCACCCCACAAACAAAGGCTCTGCCAGCAACACCACCACCTGGGTCATCAAGCATCTCCACAATGTACCAACACTGGAGCGAAAGACGAAGTACCCCCCTACCCACCCGTGTTCCCTCGCCCTGAATGACAGCATTTCAAAATTACTGTCCTTTAAAATGCTGTCATTCCGTCTGGTGGAGATGGGGCATTATAAAAGCCTTAGGGTACTTTCACACTAGCGTTTTTCTTATCCGGCGCTGAGTTCCGTCCTAGGGGCTCAAATCCGGAAAAGAACTGATCAGTTTTATCCTAATGCATTCTGAATGGAGAGTAATCCGTTCAGGATGCATCAGGATGTCTTCAGTTCAGTCTTTTTGACTGATCAGGCTTTTCAGAAAACCGTAGCATGTTGTATTTTGACCTCCGGACAAAAATCCATGAACACTTTGACTGAACGCTGGATCCTGTCTTTTTACCATTGACTTGCATTAACGCCAGATCCGGCGCCATGTGTTCAGTCAAACCGGATCCGGCTTTTGCATGTTAAACCCGAAAAATGTGAAAAAAAAGTTAAAGTCCATAAATGGGGGATCCGTTTTTTCCAATGCATTTTTTCATTGTGATCAAAATCCTGATCAGGATTCAAATGTAATTAGTTTTCACACGTTTTTCCGGATCCGGCAGGCAGTTCCGGTGTCGGAATTGAACGCCGGATTTAAGCAACGCTAGTGTGAAAGTAGCCTAATGGCGGTGGCTGTCCCACAGTACGTCGTGCTCAGCAACCACTTTTCCAGGCGTGCCATCCCTTCCCTGCACAACCAAGTGGTGGACAAAATCAGGTGTGCACTGCGCTACGCCCTATGTGGCAAGGTCCTCCTAACTATGCATACGTGGACCAATAAGCACGGTCAGGGACATTATATCTCCATAACAACACACTGGGTAAATGCAGTGGTGGCTGGGCCTGAGGCGGATAGCAGTTTGGCGCATGTCCTTCCACCACAGAAGATTGCAGGGCGCTTCAGTTTTCCTCCTGTTGCTTCATCCTCCTACTCCGCTTCCTCATCCTCTACCGGCTCCTCATCCGGTCAGCGTAACACCTTCACCACCAACTTCAGCACAGCCAGGGGTAAACGACAGCAGGCAGTATTAAAACTTGTCTGTTTGGGGGACAAACCCCACACTGCGCATGAGCTGTGAATGGGCCTTGAACAACAGACAGATGAGTGGTTGGTGCCAGTGAGCCTCAAGCCCGGCCTGGTGGTGTGCGATAATGGGCGAAATCTCGTAGCAACTCTGGGACTAGCCGGTTTGACGCACATCCCTTGCCTGGTGCATGTGCTGAATTTGGTGGTGCAGAGGTTCCTTAAAAATTCCGTCTGTGTGCGCTTTCGGCGTTCTCACCCTGCTGCTGCTCTCCTGTCAGAGCTGCAGCGTAACTTCGGCCTTCCCGCTCACCGCCTCATATGCGACGTGCCCACAAGGTGGAACTCCACCTTGCACATGCTGGCCAGACTGTGCGAGCAGCAGCAGGCAATAGTGGCGTTTCAGCTGCAGCACGCACGGGTGAGTCGCTCTGCAGAACAACACCACTTCACCACCAATGACTGGGCCTCCATGCGAGACCTGTGTTCCTTGTTGCGCTGTTTTGAGTACTCCACCAACATGGCCAGTGCTTACTATCCCACCTCTATGCCTCCTTGAAAAAATGCTTTGATCGATGATGGAAGAGGGTGTGGCACAGGAGGAGGAGGAGGAAGAGGGATCATTTCATAGGGTTTCAGGCCATTCATTCACAAGAGGCTACAAGGTTGGGTTCCTGCACCGACAAACACCAGGTAGACAATTGAGGTGGAGCATGAGGAGATGGAGATGGAGGAACTATGTTCACAGTAGGGTGGCACCCAGAACAGCTCATGGCCATCACTGGTGCATGGCTGGGGGGATACAGAGGACACAGACGATACACCTCCCACACAGGACAGCTTTTTGTTGCCTCTGGGCAGCCTGGCACACATGAGCGATTACATGCGTGTCTCCGCAACAACCGCCGAGTTGCCCACATTCTAACTTGGATGGCCACGCTGCTGGATCCCCGTCACAACGTACCGTCCTTAATTCCGTCACTGGAGCTTGATCGTAAGATGCGCGAGTACAAGCGCACGCTGGTAGACATGCTGCTGGTGGCACTCCCACGAGGAAGGGGTCGCCAACACAGCTGGGGCACCGCCAGCACCTCAGAAGGCAGGGTTATCATGGCCGAAATGTGGAAAAGCTTTGTCAGCACTCCACAACAACCAGCACCATCAGCTGATATGGAACGTTTTAGCAGGAGGCAGCATTTCAGCAACATGGTGGAGCAGTATGTGTGCACACGCTTACACATACTGAATGATGGGTCTGCCCCTTCAACTTCTGGGTCTCCAAATTGGGCACATGCCCTGAGCTTGCCCTTTACGCCTTGGAGGTGCTGGCCTGCCCTGCAGCCAGTGTATTATCTAAACGTGTGTTTAGCACGGCAGGGGGCGTTATCACAGACATGCGCAGCCGCCTGTCCACAGCCAATGTGGACAAGCTCACGTTCATTAAAATGAACTAGTCAGGGATCCCACAGGACTTATCTGTACCTTGTGCAGAATAGACATGTATACCGGCCTTAACCAGCCATTGTTATACTACAGCACAATTGCTCATTGCTGTATTTTGGATATTTCACACTCTTTTGGAGTGTACCCTAATAAAATTTTTAAAAAAACTGTGTTGGCTACCTCGTCCTCCTCCACCGCCACTTCCACCTACACCGCTACGTCCACCTTCTACTCAAACTCTTACTCCATATGGACCTTCACCTCATAAATCAAGTTTATTTTTTTTTATTTGTACGTATTTTATTTTAGGTCATTTCACTAATTTGTCTGTTACATTTTCAGGTAAAATTCACAAATGTTTGGGTGTGATATACTACTGCTCTACCTAGTAGACAGGTAACATTTCACTAATTTGTCTGTTACATATTCGGGTGAAATTCATCAATTTTGGGTGTGATATACCCCTGCTGTACCTAGTAGATAGGTAAAACACATTTCACTAATTTGTCTGTTACATTCTTGGGTGACATTTGACCATTTTTGCCGTTATTAAAACCTACTCTGCATAGGTGATAGGGACATAAATTTAAAAAAATCATCTGTTACATTGTCAGGTGACATTTCACCATTTTTGCCGTATACAAACCCTTGCTCTGCATAGGTGACAGGGAATTAAATTTCAAAAATTCTTCTTTAATTGATGAGCGCCCCCTTCTTTCATTCAATGCTTAAACTTTAACAACTTGTCCCACATTTGCGCTTCAATAATTTGTCCCACTTTTCCGCTCGATCATATTTAATTTAAAAAAGATTAACCTCCCTTGGATGTGGTTGCTCCCTCTCCGGCATTGGAACCTTGATTCGCCAATAACCGTGATCAACATGGTAGGCTCAGAAAAGAACATCGAAAGTGGAAAGAGAAGATATCTAAATGTGCGATCAGGCAGAAATGATCTAGAGTCAACAAAGCTGCAGCAGGGCCTCTCCTGTCTAATGTTTCCAAATCCTAAATACCGCAGTGACATTCCCTATAATTTTTTATTAATCATTCCAATAACAGGGCATCTTATAAGTCCTGTATTGTTATTTATCGTCACTACCTCCTCAAGTCGGGAGTGGGTAATTGCCGCTCGCTCCCTCCTTTCCTTGGATTCTTCCATTTTAATAACTTCTCTCACATTTCCGCTCGATCACAATTAAATTTCATCCATTGATCATCCTTGGATGTGCTATCCCATTCTCATGCTCCCTCTCCGGCGTGGAACCCTGATTCGCCACTAACCATGATCAATAGGGTAGGCGCAGAAAAGAAAATCGAAAGTTGATAGAGCAGATATCAAATTGGATCGTGAACATCACGGGGACGTGCGACATGGTGGGGCACTATGTGTACCCATGCCTACATGAACTGACTGATGGGTCTCCAAATTGGGCACATGGCCTGAGCTTGCCCGTTACGCCTTGGAGGTGCTGGCCTGCCCTGCAGCCAGTGTATTGTCTGAACATTTGTTTAGCACAGGTTTTGGGGTGTACCCTATTAAAAAAAAATAATGTAAAACCAAAAACCAGTGTAGGCTTCCTCCTCCTCCTCCACTGCCAATTCCACCTACACCGCCACATCCACTGCCTCCTCTACCTCCTACTCCATATGGACGTCGTCCTCCTAGATCAAGATTATAATTTTTTATTTTTATGTATTTTATGTTATATGAAGTTATTTCCCTATCCACATTTGTTTGCAGAGCACTTGCCATGCTCTTAACCACATTTTGCTGGCATTTGCAGCCCTCTAGCACTTTCCATGACATTTTTAGAGCTATTTTAGTGATCAAAAGTTTGGGTCCCCATTGACTTCTATAGGGTTCAGGTTCGGGGTCGGGGTCAAGTTCGGGTGCCGAAATCGAACTTTTTTTGTGAAGTTCGGCCGAACCCAAACATCCAGGTGTCCGCTCAACTCTATTCAACAAATCTCTTCAACAAAGAGTTATGAAACACACTATGAATTTTCCAAGCCTGAGGAAGTTCAAGATGAAAGGCTACCAGATTATTAATGGAAGCGATCTTATATGGACCAATAAATCTTGGACCCAACTTCCAAGAAGTTACCTTTAACTTAATTTTTCTTGTGGACAGCCACACAGAATTACCCACTCTTGGGTCCAGACCAATCATACATTTTCTGTCAGCCATACGTTTATACTTGTTGCCCATATTTCTCTATTTATTTAGAATTTTCCACCATATAGATAACAATGATGATGAAAAACGCTCGTCCTCAGGAATACGAGAAGTATAAGAAATAGAAAATGTGCCAAACTGCGGGTGAAACCCATATGCCCCAAAAAACAGCGACTTATCAGTGGACTCTTGTCTACGATTGTTTCTGGCAAACTCTGCTAAAGACAAAAATGAAGACCACTCCTGGTTCTCAGAGAGAAAACATTTCAAATAAGTCTCCAGACGCTGATTAGTGCAATCGTCTGTCCATTCCACTGAGGATGAAAAGCCAAAAAAAGGACAGTTGTACACCCAGTCTAGTACAGAACACCCTCCAGAATTTGGAAACAAACTGAGTCCCACAATCCGAGACCACGTTAGAGGGAATGTAGTTTCACAATGTTATATCAACAAACAATTGTGCAAGAGTTTTAGCATTAGGTAGGCCCGGCAATGCTATAATGTGTGCCATTTTACTAGAGCGATCAACTACCATCAGAATCACTGTCTTTCCTGAAGAAATAGGTAGATCAGTGATAGAATCCGTAGATAAATGAGTCCATGGTCTGTACTGGATGGTCAACAAAAGAAGAGATCCGGAAGGCCTAGTATGTGTCAACTTAGCTCATGCACAAGTGCTACAGGCTGACACATAGTCCTCAACACACTTACGCAACCCTGGCCACCAAATTCTATGGGAAATGAGGTCAGCAGTGGATATGCTCCCAGGGTGTCCCGTAAGAACCGTACATTGATATTCCTCTAACACCTTGTGATGCAATTCAGATGGAACAAACATATTCCCAGAGGGACAAGAATCCAGTACGTCTCCCTAAACCTCTAACACCATCACCTCTAGGTCAGGGTCTAGAGCAGACATCACCACCTCCTCTAACAGTGTCGTACTTGGATTTTCAAAATCACCACCTCCAGGAAAACTAACTGGCCAATTCCAGGTAAGCCAGATTTTTGTGATCTGTGAACACTGTGATTGGATGAATCACCCCTTCCAACCAATGACTCAATCCTCAAAAGCCTCGTAATTTTTTTTAGAGAAAAATGCACATGGGCGCCATTTACCAGGTGACGGGCCATGCGATAAGACTACTCCTACACCCACCACAGATGTATCAACCTCCAAAATGAAAGGCTGTGACACTGCCAGCTGCACCAATATAGGGGCAGAAGCAAAACACTCCTTAAAAGCAGAAAAGGCATGCAATGCCGAGTCAGACCATACTGAGACATCCGTCCCTTCCTTAGTCATGTCAATTAAGGGTCTCACCACTGTCGAATAGTTCTCAATATATTTTCGTTAATAGTTGGTGAACCCCAAAAACTGCATAAGAGCCTTCAGATTTTGGGGTCTTTCCCAGTCCAATACAGCATGGACTTTCTCTGGATCCATTTGAAAACCCGAAGATCACAACAGGTAGGCCAAGAAATACACCTCCTGTACAGCAAAAACACACTTCTCCAATTTTACATACAATGTATTATCTCTTAGGATCTGTAACACCTGTCTAACATGATCCTGATGAGTCTCTACGTCTGGAGAATAAATTAGTATGTCATCCAAATACACAACAACAAACCTCCCCACCAGGTGATGAAAAATTTAAAAATGTCATTCACAAAATGCTGGAAAACCGCGGGAGCATTGGTCCACTCAAAAGGCATTACCAGGTTCTCAAAGTGACCCTCTGGGGTATTAAAAGATGTCTTCCATTCATCCTTCCTTCCTTGATCCTGACCAGATTATAGTCCAACTTGGAGAACACCTTGGTACCAACAATCTGGTTAATCAAAGGAAGGGGGTAAGGATCATGGACAGTAATCCGATTGAGCTCACGGAAATCCAGACAGGGCCTAAGGGTTCTCTCCTTTTTTTTTTTTTTTTACAAAGAAAAACCCTGCTGCAACTGGATATTTGGAAGGTCTTATCTGTCCTTTAGCCAAACTCTCGGTAATATACTCACTCGTGGACGTTCTTTTGGGTGCAGAAAGGTTATACAACCTAGATTCTGTCGACTTAGCTCCGGGAATAAGGTTGATAGGACAATCATATTCCCAATGCGGAGGTAAATCCCAGCATCCACTTTCAGAAAATACATCGGAAAAATCTGATATAAAAGAGGGTAATGTTTTAGTGGTTAAAGCAGAAAAAGACGTATTCAGACAATTTTCAAAGCAATAATTAACCCCAATCCAGAATCTGTCTAGCTTGCCAATCAAGGTTTGGATTATGCTTGCTTAACCACGGTAAACCCAGAACCAACGGAGCAGGAAGACCTTCTATCACAAAACACGAGATGAACTCCTGATGAAAGTCACCCACTCTTAATCGGATTTCATGCACCATCTGAGACAAACACTTCTGAGTTAGAGGTGCAGAATCAATGGTAAAAACTAGTAATAGGCGGCTCTCTCTCTCTGAATTGCTGGATAGGGTGCTCATGTCTATCTGATTCATGCAATCTAGAGAATTATATAGTATTAATACAATTTGGACTCACACAATTGGGACCACTTGGAGATTCTGTTTTTAAATGTATTTGATTGACCATATATCAAACATAATTCATAATAAAACTTAATCATAATAAAATTATTTATAAAATCCCTAGTGATTATACTATACAGGCTATGTGTTAGTACTGGCTCAGAAAAAATGGGTAAATTTATTTAATGTGTGGCTGCCAGATCAATCGCTACTGCGACACAAAAAATAGCAACCCAACACTTACATATATAGACAATCATCTGTTTTAATAGATATTCATATAATACTTGGCACACAAATAAAAGAGATCGATAAAATGTCCACACACAATCTGTGAAAAAAAAATTGAAAAAATGTCCTATATATTGTGCATAAAAAATACACCTTTTGGTACTATGTTTGCATCATCTTATACACTGCCTGCAAAAAAAAAAAAAAGTTGTCACCTGTATTTAACTAAGCAAATAGGTACGAGCCTCCTATTGGATAATTACTGCATGGGTGATTATCTTTCAGCTGGCAACAAGTTTTTTAACCCCAACTGGTGCAATGAGTTGCTTCTCATTTCTTAAACAACCATGTCGAAAGACACATCTCGTGGTTGTGGAAAAGATGTTAGTCTGTTTGAGAAGGGTCAAATCATTGGCATGCATCAAGAAAAGAAAACATCTAAGAAGATTGCAGAAACTACTAAAATTGGGTTAAGAACTGTCCAATGCATTATTAAAAACTGGAAGGATAGTGGGGACCCATCATATTCGAGGAAGAAATTTTGCGGAAAAAAAACCCTGAATGATCGTTATCGGCGATCACTTAAACGTTTGGTGAAATCAATTCGAAGAAAAACAATAGACAGTAGAACTCAGGGCTATGTTTAATAGTGAAAGTAAGAGCATTTCCACATGCAAAATGTGAAGGGAATTCAAGGGATTGGGACTGAACAGCTGTGTAGCCATAAGAAAACCACTAATCAGTGAGACAAACCAGAAAAAAAGGCTTCAATTTGTAAGGGAGCATAAAGATTGGACTCTGGAGCAATGGAAGAAGGTTGTGTGGTCTGATGAGTCAAGATTTACCCTGTTCCAGAGTGATCAGGGTAAGAAGAGAGGCAGATGAAGTGATGTGCCCATCATGCCTAGTGCCTACTGTACAAGCCTGTTTGAGACAGTGCTATGATCTGGGCTTGCTGCAGTTGGTCAGGTCTAGGTACAGCAAGAGTATGTCCTCCAAGAATGAGGTCAGCTGACTACCTGAACATACTGAATGACCAGGTTATTCCATCAATGGATTTTTTTCTTCCCTGATGGCACAGGCATATTCCAAGATGAAAATTCCAGGATTCATCGATCTCAAATTGTGAAAGAGTGATTCAGGGAGCATGAGACATAATTTTCACACATGGATTGGCCACCACAGAGTCCAGACCTTAACCTCGTTGAGAATCTTTGGGATGTGCTGGAGAAGCCTTTGAGCAGCGGCAGACTCTACCATCATCAATGCAAGATCTTGGTGAAAAATTAATGCAACACTGGATGGAAATAAATCTTGTGACAAGCCACAGCGAATGCATGCCGTAATCAAAGCTTAAGGCAGTCCAATAAAATATTAGAGTGTGTGACCTTTTTTTTTTTGGGTGGTGACTAGGGATGAGCGAACCCGAACTGTATAGTTCGGGTTCGTACCGAATTTTGGGGTGTCCGTGACACGGACCCGAACCCGGACATTTTCGTAAAAGTCCGGGTTCGGGTTCGGTGTTCGTCGCTTTCTTCGCGCTTTTGTGACGCTTTCTTGGCGCTTTTTGAAAGGCTGCAAAGCAGCCAATCAACAAGCGTCATACTACTTGCCCCAAGAGGCCATCACAGCCATGCCTACTATTGGCATGGCTGTGATTGGCCAGAGCACCATGTGACCCAGCCTCTATTTAAGCTGGAGTCACATAGCGCCGCCCGTCACTCTGCTCTGATTAGCGTAGGGAGAGGTTGCGGCTGCGACAGTAGGGCGAGATTAGGCAGATTAACTCCTCCAAAGGACTTGATTAACTGATCGATCTGCAGCTGTGGATCATTGAGCTGCTGATCCTCAATTGCTCACTGTTTTTAGGCTGCACAGACCGTTTGTCAGTCTCATTTTTCTGGGGTGATCGGCGGCCATTTTGTGTCTTGTGGTGCGCCAGCACAAGCTGCGACCAAGTGCATTTAACCCTCAATGGTGTGGTTGTTTTTTGGCTAAAGCCTACATCAGGGTGAAGCTGTGACACCAAGTGCATTTAACCAGCAATAGTCTGTTCATTTTTTGGCCATATACAAAATCAGGGGCAAGCTGCGCCTGTCACCAAGTGCATTTAACCCTCAATGGTGTGGTTGTTTTTTGGCTAAAGCCTACATCAGGGTGAAGCTGTCACACCAAGTGCATTTAACCAGCAATAGTCTGTTCATTTTTTGGCCATATACAAAATCAGGGGCAAGCTGCGCCTGTCACCAAGTGCATTTAACCCTCAATGGTGTGGTTGTTTTTTGGCTAAAGCCTACATCAGGGTGAAGCTGTCACACCAAGTGCATTTAACCAGCAATAGTCTGTTCATTTTTTGGCCATATACAAAATCAGGGGCAAGCTGCGCCTGTCACCAAGTGCATTTAACCCTCAATGGTGTGGTTGTTTTTTGGCTAAAGCCTACATCAGGGTGAAGCTGTCACACCAAGTGCATTTAACCAGCAATAGTCTGTTCATTTTTTGGCCATATCCCAGTCTAATTCTGTCACTAAATCCATACTGGTCACCCAGCGCCTAAATACTAGGCCTCAAATTTATATCCAGCTAAATCTGTCCCTAGTGCTGTAGCTGGGCGAGTTATTTAGTGTCCGTTCAAGCACATTTCTTGTTCTGGGTTGAAATACAATTCCCAATTTAGCAATTTCATAATTTAGTGGTTCCTGCTATATCAGAGCTCTTTGAAATCTATCCCAAAAAGGGTATATAATATTGAAGGTGCACATAGGGTCATTCAGAGTAACTTCACACACACCCGCTACTGTGTATTTCCAAGTCTAATTCTGTCACTAAATCCATACCGGTGACCCAGCGCCTAAATACTAGGCCTCAAATTTAATTCCCTCTAAATCTCTCGTTACCCACCGCTGTACTGTTGTTGCTGGGCAAGATATTTAGTGTCCGTCAAAGCACATTTTTTGTTCTGGGTTGAAGTACAATTCCCAATTTAGCAATTTCATAATTTAGTGGTTTCTGCTATATCAGAGCTATTTGAAATCTATCCCAAAAAGGGTATATAATATTGAAGGTGCACATAGGGTCATTCAGAATAACTTCACACACACCCGCTACTGTGTATTTCCAAGTCTAATTCTGTCACTAAACCCATACCTGTCACCCAGCGCCTAAATACTAGGCCTCAAATTTAAATCCCTCTAAATCTCTCGTTACCGTTGTCCTGTTGTAGCTGGGAAAGTTATTTAGTGCCCGTCAAAGCACATTTTTTGTTCTGGGTTGAAGTACAATTCCCAATTTAGCAATTTCATAATTTAGTGGTTCCTGCTATATCAGAGCTATTTGAAATCTATCCCAAAAAGGGTATATAATATTGAAGGTGCACATAGGGTCATTCAGAATAACTTCACACACACCCGCTACTGTGTATTTCCAAGTCTAATTCTGTCACTAAATCCATACCGGTGACCCAGCGCCTAAATACTAGGCCTCAAATTTAATTCCCTCTAAATCTCTCGTTACCCACCGCTGTACTGTTGTTGCTGGGCAAGATATTTAGTGTCCGTCAAAGCACATTTTTTGTTCTGGGTTGAAGTACAATTCCCAATTTAGCAATTTCATAATTTAGTGGTTTCTGCTATATCAGAGCTATTTGAAATCTATCCCTAAAAGGGTATATAATATTGAAGGTGCACATAGGGTCATTCAGAATAACTTCACACACACCCGCTACTGTGTATTTCCAAGTCTAATTCTGTCACTAAACCCATACCTGTCACCCAGCGCCTAAATACTAGGCCTCAAATTTATATCCAGCTAAATCTGTCCCTAGTGCTGTAGCTGGGCGAGTTATTTAGTGTCCGTTCAAGCACATTTCTTGTTCTGGGTTGAAATACAATTCCCAATTTAGCAATTTCATAATTTAGTGGTTCCTGCTATATCAGAGCTCTTTGAAATCTATCCCAAAAAGGGTATATAATATTGAAGGTGCACATAGGGTCATTCAGAGTAACTTCACACACACCCGCTACTGTGTATTTCCAAGTCTAATTCTGTCACTAAATCCATACCGGTGACCCAGCGCCTAAATACTAGGCCTCAAATTTAATTCCCTCTAAATCTCTCGTTACCCACCGCTGTACTGTTGTTGCTGGGCAAGATATTTAGTGTCCGTCAAAGCACATTTTTTGTTCTGGGTTGAAGTACAATTCCCAATTTAGCAATTTCATAATTTAGTGGTTTCTGCTATATCAGAGCTATTTGAAATCTATCCCAAAAAGGGTATATAATATTGAAGGTGCACATAGGGTCATTCAGAATAACTTCACACACACCCGCTACTGTGTATTTCCAAGTCTAATTCTGTCACTAAACCCATACCTGTCACCCAGCGCCTAAATACTAGGCCTCAAATTTAAATCCCTCTAAATCTCTCGTTACCGTTGTCCTGTTGTAGCTGGGAAAGTTATTTAGTGCCCGTCAAAGCACATTTTTTGTTCTGGGTTGAAGTACAATTCCCAATTTAGCAATTTCATAATTTAGTGGTTCCTGCTATATCAGAGCTATTTGAAATCTATCCCAAAAAGGGTATATAATATTGAAGGTGCACATAGGGTCATTCAGAATAACTTCACACACACCCGCTACTGTGTATTTCCAAGTCTAATTCTGTCACTAAATCCATACCGGTGACCCAGCGCCTAAATACTAGGCCTCAAATTTAATTCCCTCTAAATCTCTCGTTACCCACCGGTGTACTGTTGTTGCTGGGCAAGATATTTAGTGTCCGTCAAAGCACATTTTTTGTTCTGGGTTGAAGTACAATTCCCAATTTAGCAATTTCATAATTTAGTGGTTTCTGCTATATCAGAGCTATTTGAAATCTATCCCTAAAAGGGTATATAATATTGAAGGTGCACATAGGGTCATTCAGAATAACTTCACACACACCCGCTACTGTGTATTTCCAAGTCTAATTCTGTCACTAAACCCATACCTGTCACCCAGCGCCTAAATACTAGGCCTCAAATTTAAATCCCTCTAAATCTCTCGTTACCGTTGTCCTGTTGTAGCTGGGAAAGTTATTTAGTGCCCGTCAAAGCACATTTTTTGTTCTGGGTTGAAGTACAATTCCCAATTTAGCAATTTCATAATTTAGTGGTTCCTGCTATATCAGAGCTATTTGAAATCTATCCCAAAAAGGGTATATAATATTGAAGGTGCACATTGGGTCATTCAGAATAACTTCACACACACGCTTCTGTGCATTTCCAAGTCTAATTCTGTCACTAAATCCATACCGGTGACCCAGCGCCTAAATACTAGGCCTCAAATTTAATTCCCTCTAAATCTCTCGTTACCCACCGCTGTACTGTTGTTGCTGGGCAAGATATTTAGTGTCCGTCAAAGCACATTTTTTGTTCTGGGTTGAAGTACAATTCCCAATTTAGCAATTTCATAATTTAGTGGTTTCTGCTATATCAGAGCTATTTGAAATCTATCCCTAAAAGGGTATATAATATTGAAGGTGCACATAGGGTCATTCAGAATAACTTCACACACACCCGCTACTGTGTATTTCCAAGTCTAATTCTGTCACTAAACCCATACCTGTCACCCAGCGCCTAAATACTAGGCCTCAAATTTAAATCCCTCTAAATCTCTCGTTACCGTTGTCCTGTTGTAGCTGGGAAAGTTATTTAGTGCCCGTCAAAGCACATTTTTTGTTCTGGGTTGAAGTACAATTCCCAATTTAGCAATTTCATAATTTAGTGGTTCCTGCTATATCAGAGCTATTTGAAATCTATCCCAAAAAGGGTATATAATATTGAAGGTGCACATTGGGTCATTCAGAATAACTTCACACACACGCTTCTGTGCATTTCCAAGTCTAATTCTGTCACTAAATCCATACCGGTGACCCAGCGCCTAAATACTAGGCCTCAAATTTAATTCCCTCTAAATCTCTCGTTACCCACCGCTGTACTGTTGTTGCTGGGCAAGATATTTAGTGTCCGTCAAAGCACATTTTTTGTTCTGGGTTGAAGTACAATTCCCAATTTAGCAATTTCATAATTTAGTGGTTTCTGCTATATCAGAGCTATTTGAAATCTATCCCTAAAAGGGTATATAATATTGAAGGTGCACATAGGGTCATTCAGAATAACTTCACACACACCCGCTACTGTGTATTTCCAAGTCTAATTCTGTCACTAAATCCATACCGGTGACCCAGCGCCTAAATACTAGGCCTCAAATTTAATTCCCTCTAAATCTCTCGTTACCCACCGTTGTACTGTTGTTGCTGGGCAAGATATTTAGTGTCCGTCAAAGCACATTTTTTGTTCTGGGTTGAAGTACAATTCCCAATTTAGCAATTTCATAATTTAGTGGTTTCTGCTATATCAGAGCTATTTGAAATCTATCCCTAAAAGGGTATATAATATTCAAGGTGCACATTGGGTCATTCAGAATAACTTCACACACACACGCTTCTGTGCATTTCCAAGTCTAATTCTGTCACTAAATCCATACCGGTCACCCAGCGCCTAAATACTAGGCCTCAAATTTATATCCCGCTGAATTTGAATACAATACATTGGGCCAAATAATATATTTGTTGTTGTGGTGAACCATAACAATGAGAAAAACATCTAGTAAGGGACGCGGACGTGGACATGGTCGTGGTGGTGTTAGTGGACCCTCTGGTGCTGGGAGAGGACGTGGCCGTTCTGCCACATCCACACGTCCTAGTGTACCAACTACCTCAGGTCCCAGTAGCCGCCAGAATTTACAGCGATATATGGTGGGGCCCAATGCCGTTCTAAGGATGGTAAGGCCTGAGCAGGTACAGGCATTAGTCAATTGGGTGGCCGACAGTGGATCCAGCACGTTCACATTATCTCCCACCCAGTCTTCTGCAGAAAGCGCACAGATGGCGCCTGAAAACCAACCCCATCAGTCTGTCACATCACCCCCATGCATACCAGGGAAACTGTCTCAGCCTCAAGTTATGCAGCAGTCTCTTATGCTGTTTGAAGACTCCGCTGGCAGGGTTTCCCAAGGGCATCCACCTAGCCCTTCCCCAGCGGTGAAAGACATAGAATGCACTGACGCACAACCACTTATGTTTCCTGATGATGAGGACATGGGAATACCACCTCAGCATGTCTCTGATGATGACGAAACACAGGTGCCAACTGCTGCGTCTTTCTGCAGTGTGCAGACTGAACAGGAGGTCAGGGATCAAGACTGGGTGGAAGACGATGCAGGGGACGATGAGGTCCTAGACCCCACATGGAATGAAGGTCGTGCCACTGACTTTCACAGTTCGGAGGAAGAGGCAGTGGTGAGACCGAGCCAACAGCGTAGCAAAAGAGGGAGCAGTGGGCAAAAGCAGAACACCCGCCGCCAAGAGACTCCGCCTGCTACTGACCGCCGCCATCTGGGACCGAGCACCCCAAAGGCAGCTTCAAGGAGTTCCCTGGCATGGCACTTCTTCAAACAATGTGCTGACGACAAGACCCGAGTGGTTTGCACGCTGTGCCATCAGAGCCTGAAGCGAGGCATTAACGTTCTGAACCTGAGCACAACCTGCATGACCAGGCACCTGCATGCAAAGCATGAACTGCAGTGGAGTAAACACCTTAAAACCAAGGAAGTCACTCAGGCTCCCCCTGCTACCTCTTCTGCTGCTGCCGCCTCGGCCTATTCTGCTGCTGCCGCCTCGGCCTCTTCCTCCGCCTCTGGAGGAACGTTGGCACCTGCCGCCCAGCAAACAGGGGATGTACCACCAACACCACCACCACCACCTCCGTCACCAAGCGTCTCAACCATGTCACACGCCAGCGTTCAGCTCTCCATCTCACAAACATTTGATAGAAAGCGTAAATTCCCACCTAGCCACCCTCGATCCCTGGCCCTGAATGCCAGCATTTCTAAACTACTGGCCTATGAAATGCTGTCATTTAGGCTGGTGGACACAGACAGCTTCAAACAGCTCATGTCGCTTGCTGTCCCACAGTATGTTGTTCCCAGCCGGCACTACTTCTCCAAGAGAGCCGTGCCTTCCCTGCACAACCAAGTATCCGATAAAATCAAGTGTGCACTGCGCAACGCCATCTGTAGCAAGGTCCACCTAACCACAGATACGTGGACCAGTAAGCACGGCCAGGGACGCTATATCTCCCTAACTGCACACTGGGTAAATGTAGTGGCAGCTGGGCCCCAGGCGGAGAGCTGTTTGGCGCACGTCCTTCCGCCGCCAAGGATCGCAGGGCAACATTCTTTGCCTCCTGTTGCCACCTCCTCCTTCTCGGCTTCCTCCTCCTCTTCTTCCACCTGCTCATCCAGTCAGCCACACACCTTCACCACCAACTTCAGCACAGCCCGGGGTAAACGTCAGCAGGCCATTCTGAAACTCATATGTTTGGGGGACAGGCCCCACACCGCACAGGAGTTGTGGCGGGGTATAGAACAACAGACCGACGAGTGGTTGCTGCCGGTGAGCCTCAAGCCCGGCCTGGTGGTGTGTGATAATGGGCGAAATCTCGTTGCAGCTCTGGGACTAGCCAATTTGACGCACATCCCTTGCTTGGCGCATGTGCTGAATTTGGTGGTGCAGAAGTTCATTCACAACTACCCCGACATGTCAGAGCTGCTGCATAAAGTGCGGGCCGTCTGTTCGCGCTTCCGGCGTTCACATCCTGCTGCTGCTCGCCTGTCTGCGCTACAGCGTAACTTCGGCCTTCCCGCTCACCGCCTCATATGCGACGTGCCCACCAGGTGGAACTCCACCTTGCACATGCTGGACAGACTGTGCGAGCAGCAGCAGGCCATAGTGGAGTTTCAGCTGCAGCACGCACGGGTCAGTCGCACTACAGAACAGCACCACTTCACCACCAATGACTGGGCCTCCATGCGAGACCTGTGTGCCCTGTTGCGCTGTTTCGAGTACTCCACCAACATGGCCAGTGGCGATGACACCGTTATCAGCGTTACAATACCACTTCTATGTCTCCTTGAGAAAACACTTAGGGCGATGATGGAAGAGGAGGTGGCCCAGGAGGAGGAGGAGGAGGAGGAGGAAGAGGGGTCATTTTTAGCACTTTCAGGCCAGTCTCTTCGAAGTGACTCAGAGGGAGGTTTTTGGCAACAGCAGAGGCCAGGTACAAATGTGGCCAGCCAGGGCCCACTACTGGAGGACGAGGAGGACGAGGATGAGGAGGAGGTGGAGGAGGATGAGGATGAAGCATGGTCACAGCGGGGTGGCACCCAACGCAGCTCGGGTCCATCACTGGTGCGTGGCTGGGGGGAAAGGCAGGACGATGACGATACGCCTCCCACAGAGGACAGCTTGTCCTTATCCCTGGGCAGCCTGGCACACATGAGCGACTACATGCTGCAGTGCCTGCGCAACGACAGCAGAGTTGCCCACATTTTAACCTGTGCGGACTACTGGGTTGCCACCCTGCTGGATCCACGCTACAAAGACAATGTGCCCACCTTACTTCCTGCACTGGAGCGTGATAGGAAGATGCGCGAGTACAAGCGCACGTTGGTAGACACGCTACTGAGAGCATTCCCAAATGTCACAGGGGAACAAGTGGAAGCCCAAGGCCAAGGCAGAGGAGGAGCAAGAGGTCGCCAAGGCAGCTGTGTCACGGCCAGCTCCTCTGAGGGCAGGGTTAGCATGGCAGAGATGTGGAAAACTTTTGTCAACACGCCACAGCTAACTGCACCACCACCTGATACGCAACGTGTTAGCAGGAGGCAACATTTCACTAACATGGTGGAACAGTACGTGTGCACACCCCTCCACGTACTGACTGATGGTTCGGCCCCATTCAACTTCTGGGTCTCTAAATTGTCCACGTGGCCAGAGCTAGCCTTTTATGCCTTGGAGGTGCTGGCCTGCCCGGCAGCCAGCGTTTTGTCTGAACGTGTATTCAGCACGGCAGGGGGCGTCATTACAGACAAACGCAGCCGCCTGTCTACAGCCAATGTGGACAAGCTGACGTTCATAAAAATGAACCAGGCATGGATCCCACAGGACCTGTCCGTCCCTTGTCCAGATTAGACATTAACTACCTCCCCATAACCATATATTATTGGACTCCAGGGCACTTCCTCATTCAATCCTATTTTTATTTTCATTTTACCATTATATTGCGAGGCTACCCAAAGTTGAATGAACCTCTCCTCTGCCTGTGTGCTAGGCCTAAATATATGCCAATGGACTGTTGCAGTGGTGGGTGACGTGAAGCCTCATTCTCTGCTATGACATGCAGACTGATTCTCTGCTGACATGAAGCCAGATCCTCTGTTACGGGAGCTCTCTCCTCTGCCTGGGTGCTGGGCCTAAATTTATGACAATTGACTGTTGCAGTGGTGGGTGACGTGAAGCCTGATTCTCTGCTATGATATGAAGACTGATTCTCTGCTGACATGAAGCCAGATTCTCTGTTACGGGACCTCTCTCCTCTGCCTGGGTGCTGGGTAGTGTTGAGCGCGAATATTCGAAAAGCAAATTTTTTTCGCGAATATCGCAACTTCGCGATTTCGCGAATATTTCGAATATAGTGCTATATATTCGTAAAAACGAATATTCGTTTTTTGTTTCCCCCCCCCCCCCCACAAAATTACAGTACACATATAATTGATTGTTTCCCAAAGGTCCAACAGCTCAGATCTTACTCACATTGCCTAGAAAGTGATTGAGGCGCGAATCTTCGTAAGGCGATTTTATTAGCGCACATGCGAATATCGGCACGTCCCAGAACAGAGGCAAAGGGCTTTGCATTCATACATTAGTGAATTGAGTTGCGAATCTTCGTAAGGCGATTTTATTAGCGCACATGCGAATATCTACACTTGTCCCAGAACAGAGGCAAAGGGCTTTGCATTCATACATTAGTGATTGAATTGAGCTGCGAATCTTCGTAAGGCGATTTTATTAACGCAAATGCAAATATCTACACTTGTCCCCAGAACAGAGAGGCAAAGGCCTGTGCATTCATATAGTATAGCACCATATTCGCGAATACGTAGAACTTCGTAAAATTCGATTTACGAATATTCGTATTTTTTATTTTACTTTCCACCTTACAGATTACATTGATCTGTACTCTGTCAACTACTGTCATCACCCCCCACTGTATCTCGATTGATTCCCAAAAGTCTCACATTCCCTAGAAAGTGATTGAGGTGCGAATCTTCGTAAGGCGATTTTATTAGCGCACATGCGAATATCTACACTTGTCCCAGAACAGAGGCAAAGGGCATTGCATTCATACATTAGTGATTGAATTGAGTTGCGAATCTTCGTAAGGCGATTTCATTAGCGCACATGTGAATTTTGCATAGCATATGTATTATGCGATAATTCGAATTATCGCATATGCGAAATAATAACGAATTTGAATAATCGCGAATATTTTACGAATATTCTTTCGAATATTCACAAAATTTCGCGAATTCGAATATGGGACATGCCGCTCAACACTAGTGCTGGGCCTAAATTTATGACAATGGACTGTTGCAGTGGTGGGTGACGTGAAGCCTGATTCTCTGCTATGACATGCAGACTGATTCTCTGCTGACATGAAGCCAGATTGTCTGTTACGGGACCTCTCTCCTCTGCCTGGGTGCTGGGCCTAAATATATGCCAATGGACTGTTGCAGTGGTGGCTGACGTGAAGCCTCATTCTCTGCTATGACATGCAGACTAATTCTCTGCTGACATGAAGACAGATTCTCTGTTACGGGACCTCTCTCCTCTGCCTGGGTGCCGGGGCCTAAATATCTGAGAATGGACTGTTCCAGTGGTGGCTGACGTGAAGCCTCATTCTCTGCTATGACATGCAGACTAATTCTCTGCTGACATGAAGACAGATTCTCTGTTACGGGACCTCCCTCCTCTGCCTGGGTGCTGGGCCTAAATATATGCCAATGGACTGTTGCAGTGGTGGCTGACGTGAAGCCTCATTCTCTGCTATGACATGCAGACTAATTCTCTGCTGACATGAAGACAGATTCTCTGTTACGGGACCTCCCTCCTCTGCCTGGGTGCTGGGCCTAAATATATGCCAATGGACTGTTGCAGTGGTGGCTGACGTGAAGCCTCATTCTCTGCTATGACATGCAGACTGATTCTCTGCTGACATGAAGCCAGATTCTCTGTTACGGGACCTCTCTCCTCTGCCTGTGTGTGTGCTGGGCCTAAATATATGCCAATGGACTGTTGCAGTGGTGGCTGACGTGAAGCCTGATTCTCTGCTATGACATGCAGACTAATTCTCTGCTGACATGAAGACAGATTCTCTGTTACGGGACCTCCCTCCTCTGCCTGGGTGCTGGGCCTAAATATATGCCAATGGACTGTTGCAGTGGTGGCTGACGTGAAGCCTCATTCTCTGCTATGACATGCAGACTAATTCTCTGCTGACATGAAGACAGATTCTCTGTTACGGGACCTCTCTCCTCTGCCTGGGTGCCGGGGCCTAAATATCTGAGAATGGACTGTTCCAGTGGTGGGTGACGGGAAGCCAGATTCTCTGCTATGGAACCTCTCTCCAATTGATTTTGGTTAATTTTTATTTATTTAATTTTTATTTTAATTCATTTCCCTATCCACATTTGTTTGCAGGGGATTTACCTACATGTTGCTGCCTTTTGCAGCCCTCTAGCTCTTTCCTGGGCTGTTTTACAGCCTTTTTAGTGCCGAAAAGTTCGGGTCCCCATTGACTTCAATGGGGTTCGGGTTCGGGACGAAGTTCGGATCGGGTTCGGATCCCGAACCCGAACATTTCCGGGATGTTCGGCCGAACTTCTCGAACCCGAACATCCAGGTGTTCGCTCAACTCTAGTGGTGACTTTTTTCTTAGACAGTGTGGCAATGTGAACATTGAGGTGTTGTTTCCCCAGGTTCCAGTCCGGGACTTAGGGCATGATCATGTTCAGGGATCCTATTTAATCCTGCTACTGGATCCTGGGTGTGTCTCACTCTGGAGAGTGTGCATACAGAGGCCTGGTGAGGCTCTGTCAGTGTGGTCTCAGCTAGGCAAGGCTGAGGGGCCACGAGGCTATGCAATAGCCTGGACTTTGGGGGACTCAGCGACACCCGGGAACAAGCACTGAAAGGTCAGAGTCTGAGGACTGCTAGACCACAACCCCCTCCAAAAGGTACTGCATTTTTTACAGCCTGAGAGCTGGTGGACTGTATGTCTGGGGTAAGCCGCACCCGGTTCCATGTGGGAACGCTATCATATAGCCGAGTTAGGGATACAATGTGTATTATGTTTAGTTAGAGCCCAGACGGGCAGGCTTTTGTTTTATGCCATGTTGTGTATGAAGAGTGTAAAATAAATTGCACTGTTTGGACCTGAAACCCAGTGGTTATGAAGATCATTGTGAGAATGACCCCCGAATAAGAGGCAATCCTTTACAACAGGCAGTGTATATCTGGTTCAATTGCAGTATTTGTTCAAAATTGATTGTTTTTCAATGATATTAGTCAATGAATTCTGCCTTAGAGCTTACTCACAATATATTGTCTGTATTTGGTAAATATATATTTTTGACACCGAATACATGGACATACATTAATAAAATGTCCCTTTTGTCCGCAGAAAAAAAACACACTCCCTTCCTACGACTAATACTCTTACGGGCAGATCCAGGAGTATTTCCCCCTAATTGCATGGGTTCGTTCCCAGACTTGAACTCTGGAGTATCTTCACCAAAATTGTCAGAGGAGGACGGTACGTTTTGTGATGGTATGTCCTGAGAGTGGGGGCCCTTAGATCTCTCTCTCTAGCGTCTAGCAATGCGTAGAGCAAGAGACATAGCGGCTTCCAAAGGCTCAGGATTCTCATGAAAGGCGAAAGCGTCCTTCAGCCTCTCTGATAATCCCTGACAGAACTGACTACGGAGAACCGGATCGTTCCACTCACTATCCGTAGCCCATCTAATAAACTCAGAGCATTAGATCTCAGCAGAACGCTTTCCCTGACAAAGGTCACGTAACTTGGTCTCGGCCAGGGAGGTACCGTCCGGGTCATCATAGATTAGACCCATAGCTCTGAAAAATTTATCTCACCGACTAGAGGCAGAGAAAAAGCCCAAGACTGAGCATCCCCTTTAAGCAACTAAATAACCGGAACAAAATGAAATTACCACTTCCCCCAGATATTCTGTCCGGGAGGGGGAAGGGGGCAATTTTGGTTCAGGACAGATGTGGTAACCACCACTAGGACAAGCAGCCTGTAGTAAAAAAATGACAGTTTGGAGGTTTATAATGTCACGCTTCAGTGAGGGAGGAAAACCCACACCGAATGTAGGAGGGAGTGGGGTGAGTAGAAAAGGCCTGGAAACTAGGGAAAGGAGCAGGTCACCTCCTAGAGAAACCCTAATCCAAGTCCTGACTGACTGCAAGTATGAACTGACCCCAGAGGTAGGGGAGTTCATACACAGGACCCTAGAGTCCTAACTCACCCTGTAGGACCCTGGTGCTAATGTCCGGAAAAGAGACAACCTGTTCCTCCAAACAGTAGGACAAACAGTAGTCTCCTTTAGGCCTAAACACAAATGGCAGGGAAAAGATCAACACAAGAAAACCCAAACAATAAAACAACAGGGGAAGGAGACACTTAACTTCAAAGGGCTACGGAAACACAGGAACTCAGCTGAGATACAAACACCAGCAATCCATAGCAAGACTGAAGTTATAAACCGCACAGCATGGTGGGAGAAGCCACAATAAATAGGGAAGGTAAAATGACCACATAAACAACATCTGAGGCAAATGGTATAGCCATTACCAGAATCAACACAAACAAGTATTGATCCACAAGGAACCTGTCAGATCAAACAATGTGTTGCCAGTCTCACTGATCTCCAGGCACCTGTCACGGGAATGTCCATGACAGGTGTCCCACAACAAGATCATGGTGTGCTAATCGGTAATTGAAGTCAGGGCCTAACCAAACCCTCAGTTCTGCCATCAGTAAATGCCTAGTAGGCACTGCATTACTGACAGAAAATGTTTTGGAATATTATACACTGCCTGTCCCAAAAAAAAGTTGCCACCAAAAAAAAAAAAAAATCTCAATGCTGTTAAGGTCTGGACTGTGGTGGCCTATCCATGTGTGAAAATTATGTCTCATGCTCCCCGAACCACTCTTTCACAATTTGAGCCCAATGAATCCTGGTATTGTCATCTTGGAATATGCCCATGCCATCAGGGAAGAAAAACTCCATTGATGGAATAACCTGGTCATTCCACTGCAGCAAGCCCAGATTATAGCATTGCCCCCACAGGCTTGTACAATAGTCACTAGGCAAGATTGGTGCACTTCATCTGCCTCTCTTCTTACCCTGTTGCACCCATCACTCTGGAACAGGGTAAATCTTGACTCATCAGACCGCACAACCTTCTTCCATTGCTCCAGAGTCCAATCTTTATGCTCTCTAGCAAATTGAAGCATTTTTTTTCTGGTTTGACTCACTGATTAGTGCTTTTCTTATGGCTACACAGCTGTTCAGTCCCAATCCCTTGAGTTCCCTTCACATTGTGCATGTGGAAATGCTCTTACTTTCACTATTAAACATAGCCCTGAGCTCTACTGTCGTTTTTCTTTGATTTGATTTCACCAAACGTTTAAGTGATCGCTGATCACGATCATTCAGGTTTTTTCCCCCACAACATTTCTTCCTCGAATATGATGCGTCCCCACTATCCTTCCAGTTTTTAATAATGCATTGGATAGTTCTTAACCCAATTTTAGCAGTTTCTGCAATCTCCTTAGATGTTTTCTCTGCTTGATGCATGCCAATGATTTGACCCTTCTCAAACAGAATAACATCTTTTCCACAACCACGAGATGTGTTTTTCAACATGGTTGTTTAAGAAATGAGAAGCAACTCATTGCACCAGTTGGGGTTAAATAACTTGTTGCCAAGCTGAAAGATAATCACCCATGCTGAAATTATTCAATAGGAGGCTTATACCTATTTGCTTAGTTAAATCCAGATGGAGCTATTATATTTTTTTTGGACAGGCAGTATATATTCCAGATCATTTTATCATTTTGTAATTGATCAAATGATCGTACCTCAAATGATCATGCAAAAAAGTACATCTGCTTTACAATTTTTTTGTTGTTGCAATATTTAAAACTGCCTTGATTAAAAATATATGTCTGTTTTATGTTTACAGAACTCGTGCAGGTTTATGTGCTGCCAAGGTTACAGACTATATATAAAGCCCATGTAGTTTGATCCTTCAGTTGTTCTTTTATAGCTGTCCTCTATTACTTGCTAAGTGTTATTTTAGTATGTTATTAGATGGATGGCAGTATGATGACAGAACACAGTGGATTTATTTTCAGTCTGTTAATATGTCATTACAGGTCCACATAGTGATGAGCGGCAGGGGCTATATTCGAATTTGCTATATTTCACAAATATTTTGTAAAAAAATTCATCATATATTCGCAAATTTCCATAATTCGAGATTATTTTATCGAATGCAAAAAAAATCGGCAATGTAAAAATTACGTAATGCAAATTTGTAACGCGAAATACAGGCGTGGGTCACTTTAGCTACATTTTTCAAGCTGGTATAAGTTTCCTGAGACTGGAGAAAATGATTGGCACGGCAGAACATTAGAATAACTTTATATGCAGATAGAGTCAAGTGCTCCAATATATTCGCAATTGGGCTAATCGGCAGTGATTAGAATATTTTTTTGCACTACATGCAACTTCACATTTTAGCAGGTCTAACTACAGATTACTGATTGGTGCACTCAGTATTGTTGTGAACTTGACATTGCTTCCTTCTCATTGGCCTACAAGCAAGAAGCAGAGAGGATTCATGTGTTCAGATGGAGAAAAATGTTGAATCTTCGATATAACAAATATATAGCACTATATTCTAAATATACGTGAATTTTCAAAGTGGCGATATTCACAATAAAAATTCGCTATTCAAATATATTCGTGCTCAACACTAGGTCTACATAGGAACCACAGATATTAACCCCTTTGCCTTAAAAGCTTGATACAAATTTATAATATTAGGGCTCAATGTTATTAAAGTATAAATAGTACATATAGTATGCCAGTAGAAGACATGTAATATTGAGAAGATAAGTCTGTTATTGTAATCTCTCTCCCTGTAAAGCCTTCAGTGATCTCAGACTTTTCTTCATGCTATCATCCCTTACACCAATCAGGAAGGAGATATTGATTGTTCATTTTTCTTCTTTTTGGAGGGTAGCTTTTTGGGGGTGAAATGAGCAGCTGCAAATGTTTAGTAGTGATGTCCCGAACTATTCGCCGACAAATAGTTCCCGGCGAACATAGCTTGTTCACGTTCGCCGCTGCGGGCGAACATATGTGATGTTCGGTCCGCCCCCTATACATCATCATTGAGTAAACTTTGACCCTGTACCTCACAGTCAGCAGACACATTCCAGCCAATCAGCAGCAGACCCTCCCTCCAAGACCCTCCCACCTCCTGGACAGCATCCATTTTAGATTCATTCGGAAGCTGCATTCACAGAGAGAGGAGGGAGAGTTTAGCTGCTGCTGATTCAATAGGGAAAGCCTTAGCTAGAGCATTGTTCAGTGTCCACAGACTCATCTGTTGTAAGGACAGCGTTCTGACAGCACCCCAAAAAGCCCTTTTCAGGGCTGGTACATCAGTGTGCTTTTTTATATATATATATATATATATATATATATATATATTGCAGTTGCCTGGCTGCCCATGTGTGAGAGGCTGCAGGCTCAGTCACAGACAGTACTGTGTGCACAGTGCACACCATTCATACAGAGTGTGACAGAAAATACCTTGCAGATAAAAAAAAAATCTATTTCATATTTTTCTGTGACATAATCATATTTGAAAACCCATGTGTGTCAGGCCCACACATACTGTATACTGCTAGTGGCTAAACCTGCACTTATACCGTTACAGGGTGTCATTCACTCAAATACCTTGCAGAAAAAAAAAAATCTATTGAACATTTTTCTGTGATCTAATCACATTTGCAAGCCCGTGTGTGTTAGGCCCACTCATACTGTATTGTGCCCACTGGCTAGTGGCTAGGCCTGCACTCATACCGTTACAGGGTGTCATTCACTCAAATACCTTGCAGAAAAAAATAATTGTATTTAAAAAATTTCTGTGATCAAATCACATTTGCAAGCCCGTGTGTGTCAGGCACACACAGACTGTACTGTGCGCACTGCCCACCACTTATATAGGGTGGCACAGTACCTTGCACGCATAGTAACACTTATCTAATAAAAAATGACAGGCAGAGGCAGGCCACGCCGCAGGGGCCGTCGTGTTTGTGGTGCTGTGATTTCCACTGGCCCTGGAATAATGCCCAGTGTTCAGAGGCCACGTACCCTGAACCCAAACAATTCAAAGAAAATAGTTGACTGGCTTACACAGGACACCCAATCTTCAACAGCTTCCGCTAAGAACCTTGACGCACCATCCTCCTCCAGCTCAGCTTTGGTCACCTGCTCTCAAGTTACCACTCTCCCCCCCCCCCCCCGCCGCCACCACCACAGCCACCACAGCCGCTTCACTTGATCCCTCAGAGGAGTTATATACACATCAGTTGGATGAAATTAATGATGCGCAACCATTATTGCCAGGGGATGTAGATAACAGGGATATGTCTCAGTCAGTCAGCATTACACACATGGACATACAGTGTGATGATGATGAGGTTGTACCCGCTGCTGCTTCCTTTGCTGAGGTGTCAGATACAAGTGAAGTGGTTGATGACAACGACAATGTGTCCGTGGATGCCACGTGGATGCCACGTGGATGCCTGATCAAAGAGAAGACGAAGAGGGGGAAAGTTCAGAAGGGGAGACAGAGAGAAGGAGGAGACGAGTTGGAAGCAGGGGGAGGTCGTCGCAAGGAGCTAGTGGCACAGTCAGACAGCATGTATTGGCACCCGGGGTTAGCCAGACAGCACGCCAATCAACGCATGCTGTTGCCACCACCAGAATGCCGTCATTGCAAAGCTCAGCAGTGTGGCATTTTTTTTATGTGTCTGCCTCTGACAACAGCTATGCCATTTGCAACCTGTGCCAAAAAAAACTGAGTCGTGGGAAGTCCAACACCCACCTAGGTACAACTGCTTTGCAAAGGCACATGATCGCACATCACAAACGCCTATGGGATGAACACATGATGACGAGTAGAAGCAGCACACAAGCTCAAAGCCACCATCCTCCTTCTGGTCCAGCATCTTCAGCCACGTCAACCACTGCTGTCATCCTTGCCCCCTCTCAACCACCCGCCACTCCGCCTCTCACCTTGAGCAGTTCCATCTCATCTGCCCACAGTCAGGTGTCTGTAAAGGAAATGTTTGAGCGTAAGAAGCCAATGTCACAGAGTCACCCCCTTGCCTGGCGTCTGACATCTGGCTTGACGGAACTCTTAGCCAGCCAGCTTTTACCATACTAGCTGGTGGAGTCTAAGGCCTTCAAAAAAAAATGTCGCTATTGGGACACCACAGTGGAAGGTACCCGGACGAATTTTTTTTTTTAATAAGGCAATCCCAAACCTCTACTCAGTGATTGAAATGGAAGTCATGGCATCTCTGGCATACAGTGTTGGGGCAAGGGTCCATCTGACCACTGATACCTGGTCTGCAAAGCACGGTCAGGGCAGGTATATCACCTACACTGCGCATTGGGTCAACCTGCTGACGGCTGCCAAGCATGGAATGCGTGGCTCTGCAGCGGAGTTGGTGACACCGCCACAACTTGCAGGCAGGCCTACTGCCACCTCCTCTACTCCTCCTACTCCATCCTCTTCCATAACCTCCTTGGCTGAGTCCTCTTCTGCTGCAGCGTCTGGCTACACATCAACTGAATCCCCCTAGCTCCCCAGGGGCTATTCCAAATCCCGGATACGACAGTGTCACGCTGTCTTGGGGTTGACTTGCCTGAAAGCAGAGGGCCACACTGGACCAGCACTCCTGTCCGCCCTGAAGGCACAGGTGGATCAGTGACTGACCTCGCACCAACTGGAGATCGGGAAAGTGGTGTGTGACAATGGAAGCAATTTGTTGGCGGCATTAAATTTGGGCAAGTTGTCACATGTGCCGTGCATGGCACATGTGTTGAATCTCATCGTACAACGCTTTGTGTCTAAGTACCCAGGCTTACAGGACGTCCTCAAGCAGGCCAGGAAGGTGTGTGGCCATTTCAGGTGTTCCAACATGGCCATGGCGCACTTTTCAGACATTCAGCGCTGAAAGAACATGCCAGTGAGGCGCTTGATTTGCGACAGCCCGACACGTTGGAATTCAACTCTCCTAATGTTCGACCGCCTGCTCCAACAAGAAAAAGCCGTCAACGAGTATTTGTATGACCGGGGTGCTAGGACAGCCTCTGCGGAGCTCGGAATTTTTTTGCCACGTTACTGGACGCTCATGCGCAATGCGTGTAGACTCATGTGTCCTTTTGAGAAGGTGACAAACCTAGTCAGTCGCACCGAAGGCACCATCAGCGACCTCATCCCATTTGTTTTCTTCCTGGAGCGTGCCCTGCGAAGAGTGCTGGATCAGGCTGTAGATGAGCGTGAAGAGGAAGAGTTGTGGTCACCATCACCACCAGAAACAGCCTTGTCATCATCGCTTGCCGGACCTGCGGCAACGCTGCAAGAGGAGTATGAGGAAGAGGAGTCAGAGGAGGAATGTGGCTTTGAGGAGGAGGAAGACCAACCACAGCAGACATCCGAGGGGGCTCGTTGTTGTCACCTATCTGGGACCCGTGGTGTTGTACGTGGCTGGGGGGAAGAACAGACCGTCAACGACATCAGTGAGGAGGAGGAGCTGGAAATGAGTAGCTCGGCATCCAACCTTGTGCAAATGGGGTCTTTCATGCTGTCATGTCTGTTGAGGGACCCTCGTATAAAAAGGATGAAGGAGAACGACCTGTACTGGGTGGCCACGCTACTAGACCCCCGGTATAAGGAGAAAGTTGCGGAAATGTTACCAAATTACCGGAAGTCAGAAAGGATGCAGCAGTTCAAAACCAAACTAAAAAATATGCTTTACACAGCTTATAAAGGGGATGTCACAGCACAACGGGAATCTAACAGGGGAAGAGGTGAAAGTAATCCTCCTCCTACCACGACCACGGTGGCAAGGACAGGACGCTTTACAGATGTGTTGTTGATGGAGGACATGCAGAGCTTTTTCAGTCCTACGCATCGCCACAGCCCTTCGGGATCCAGCCTTAGAGAACGAATGACCGACAGGTGGCAGACAACCTCGCCTTAACAGCAGATATTGACACTCTGAGGAGCGATGAACCCCTTGACTACTGGGTGTGCAGGCTTTACCTGTGGCCTGAGCTATCCCAGTTTGCAATAGAACTTTTGGCCTGCCCCGCTTCAAGTGTCCTGTCAGAAAGGACCTTCAGTGCAGCAGGAGGCATTGTCACTGACAAAAGAAGTCACCTCGGTCAAAAAACTGTTGATTACCTCACCTTCATTAAGATGAATGAGGCATGGATCTCAAAGGGACTGACAGTAGGGATACATTTAACTAACAAAAGGCCTGATGACATGCCTTGGCCTCAAAATGGTCCCCACGCTGCTGTATTTAATGTCTGCATACCGGATGACTTTCGTGAATTCTCCGCCACCAACTAGGGTTCAAGCCCCAATGTTTTAGTCACCTTTCTGCCTTGAAAACATCAATATTTCTGGCCGCTGCTACAACAGCGTCTGCAACAATAACATTATTTTTCAGGCATGTGTAGATGCCTAATTTTTCTGGCCTCTGGTGCTGCACTGTGGCTGCAAAATCAAAACAAAAAAAAGGCACATAAAAAGTGTCAATTCCCCTTTCGTGATCGTTACCCTGTTGTGGTGAAGGGGCTTGCTTATCACAATGAAGCGATCATCACTTCTATGAGTGTGTTGGCATTGTTGCCACACCCCAGATGATAAGGCCGTTGCTTAATCATGATCAGACCAAAAGCGACCGGGACGGCCGGATGGTTTTTTCATAGAAAAAACTTAAATTTTTTATTTTTATTTTTTTAAGTTGTATGGGTGGATTTTTAATACATAAAATAAAAAAAAATCATAATAAAGTCTCTTAATAGTTTATGAGAAATAATGCAGACAATTTTAAAAATCCCCATCAATTCCAATACAAATCAAGTACAAAGCTCAGAACTAAATTATTCCAGGATGTCGTAATGGTTCGTTAATTTGACAATGGTTAATCAATTCGACACACGTCCCCAGATAGGGGACATAACAGGGATTAAACTGATGAGAAGAGAGAACTACAGGAAATACCACTCATATCGGGTGGGACAGTAAATCGCACGGCACAGACGCAGTGACCGTGGATTCAACCAAAGGGGAGGGAGCCAGCGTTTTTTTAACCATCTCCCCATTAGAAAAATCAATTCAATTCACCTTTTGGGGACCCTTGGTGTTGTGCGTGGCTGGGTGGAGGAAGAAACCTTCAATGACATCAATGGGACATGGCTAGCTAATTATCCAACCTTGTGCAAATGGGAAGTTTGCGGTTGGGCAAATGGACTGTTTGCGGTGGTTTGCGGTGCATTAAAAGGGGAGTTTGGTCTGTCAATGTCTGTGAAGCGGGCGTAACCCTTACACTACCTGATCGATACAGCATCATACCTGATCGTATACACACACTGGATGTTTTAAACCACGTTGTTCAAAAAAAAATTGGATTGTTAGGTGATTTATGCCCTTTATGGATTAAAATCCAACTCTGCGTCAACTATGTAATTTTCCATGGGAGTTTTGCCATGGATCACCCTCCGGCATGCCACAGTCCAGGTGTTAGTCCCCTTGAAACAACTTTTCCATCACTATTGTGGCCAGAAAGAGTCCCTGTGGGTTTTAACATTCGCCTGCCTATAGAAGTCAATGGCGGTTCGCCCGGTTCGCAAACATTTGTAGAAATTCGCGTTCGTCGTTCGTGAACGGAAAATTTTATGTTTGCGACATCTTTAATGTTTAGTGGTTTTGTGCTTTAAAGATTCTGCTTGGGTCTTTTCTGCTAAGTTAGTGTTATCGTTTCTATTACTCTTTGATATAAAATTGCATGAAGGTGCCCATATGTGTTTGATACTTTGTGACATGTTCACAGCATGCCTAGCTTCTACTTTCAGAAAATATATGTGCATAGTATAATTTTTTGTATGATTCTAGTTTTATCTGTGTTTGTCAAAACTGGAAAAATATATACTGGCTGTTACTGAGTCCATTAATATTAGTTTAGTAAAATAAAATACTAACTACCACAGGGTTTTGCGAAACACCCACAAGTCTATGTGAGTAAGCCCTGCTTTTATTTTAGTGTCATAGTATTGACTTTTTAATTTGTTTCTGTGAGTGCCGATTATAAATCCTTGTTATTTATTGATATTGAATATTTCCAATTTATTTTGCTCAACTGTAGACAATAATGTATTTTGTGGTCCATGGTTGGAATACAAATAGGAGGGTTTATCCTTACTGAAAATGAGGTAAAGAAAATTGCTACACATCAGCATTTTACTTAGAAGTCGGATCATATTTTCAGTAGCAAGAAACTGTGACAAACATTAATTCACCTTCCTAGAGAAATTGTTGGGAATTGATTTTGTCTTCCTTTGTATAAGGAAATAATGCTGCAGTATAAAGAATGTTATAGATTTAAGAGAATCAAGACAGATAATGAGCTATTCTTGCAATGTATACTTATATACTGTAATGTTAAACTAACCCTTTTATTTTCTTTTATTCTTGAGTACCTTTTCCCATTGTGACAAAGTTACTGCAAGATGAAGTAATTCTCCCAAGAGTCTCACATTTAATGACATGTGGTAAGACTGATAGCTATAAATATACTCTAATTATTACTGCCTTGTCACAGATAAAATTATAACTTGTTAAAAATATAAGTTAAGAATTATATAGGTATATATTGGTATGAAAGGGAACATATCATCTTATTTTTTCACTAATTAAAATTAAAACTGTGCCTGAATCATGAACAGCGGTTGCAAAGATTTGCTTTAGAGAAATTACATGAATATAAGATAACAGAGAGAGAGATTAACTTATTGATGTAACATAGTACATAAGGCCAAAAAAAGAACATTTATCATTTGTCTATCCAGTTCCGCCTGTTATCCTGCAAGTTGATCCAGAGGAAGGCAAAAAAAAAAAAAAAAAATGAGGTAGAAGCTAATTTTCCCAACTTAAGGGGGAAAAAATTCCTTCCCAACTCCAATCAGGCAATCAGAATAACTCCCTGGATCAATGACCCCTCTCTATTAGCTATAGCCTGTAATATTATGACACTCCAGAAATTGATCCAAGCTCCTCTTGAATTCCCTTATTGTACTCACCATCACCACCTCCTCAGGCAGAGAGTTCCATAGTCTCACTGCTCTTACCGTAAAGAATCCTCTTCTGTGTGTGTACAAACCTTCTTTCCTCTAGACGCAGAGGATGTCCCCTCGTCACAGTCACAGTCCTGGGGATAAACAGATGATGGGAGAGATCTCTGTACTGACCCCTGATATATTTATACATAGTAATTAGATCTCCCCTCAGTCGTCTTTTTTTCTAAAGTGAATAACCCTAATTTTGATAATCTTTCAGGGTACTGTACTTGCCCCATTCCAGTTATTACTTTAGTTGCCCTCCTCTGAACACTCTCCGGCTCTGCTATGTCTGCCTTGTTCACAGGAGCCCAGAACTGTACACAGTACTGTCTGTGAAGGTTCTCATTTATCCAGGCCATAGTATATCTGTAAAGAATAAATCAAGGCATCTGGACGTACTGTAGATTTCTAGAAAACGTTTCACTCGTTCTTCCAACGAGCTTTCTCAACGAATGAAACATTTTCAAGAAATCTACAGTACGTCCAGTTGCCTTGATTTATTCTTTACAGATGTACCCAGTACTCCATGTGTAATCTGACTAGTGATTTGTAAAGTGTCAGGACTATGTTCTCATCACGGGCATCTATGCCCCTTTTTATGCAACCCATTATCTTATTGGCCTTGGCAGCAGCTGCCTGACACTGGTTTTTGCAGCTTAGTTTGCTGTTTATTAAAATTCCTAGGTCCTTTTCCATGTCAGTGTTACCGAGTGTTTTACCATTTAGTATGTACGGGTGATTTGCATTATTCCTTCCCATGTGCATAACTTTACATTTGTCAGTGTTAAACCTCATCTGCCACTTCTCTGCCCAAGCCTCTAATCTATCCAGATCCATCTGTATATTGTCGTCTTCAGTGTTAATTACTTTACACAGTTTAGTGTCATATGCAAAAATGTATATTTTACTGTGTAAGCCTTCTACAAGATAATTAGTAAATATATTGAAGGGTCCTTACTGACCCCTGAGGTACTCCTCTAGTGACAGTGACCCAATCTGAGTATGTACCGTTAATAACCACCCTCTGTTTTCTATCATTGAGCCAGTTACTTACCCACATACAGACGTTTTGCACATTTTTATGAATATACCTTCTCAATCTCAATTTTAATGTTTTCTAAATTACTGTTAAATTATTGTAGCTGTATGAAGAGTGGAGAAAATATATGCATTATCTAAATTGAATAGAATATGGATAGTTCATTCCTGTCACCATCCATTTATGGTCTTACAAATGTCTTGTATGATGCAGATAAAATCAAGATTTCCACATTTGCTGATAACAAACTTGAAAGCATGGCAAACATTAGAGAACAATGCAGGCAGCTCAAGCAGGTCACAGAACATATGAGCACACAGCAAACAGATTACTCTCTCAGGTCACTGCACATAAAAGTAGGATAAATAAGTATCCTGTAGTATAGAATAAAACAAATGATACCTGGTAAATAGACATATGCTTTAGACAGGCATGGCTTGCGTTTGAAAAGCATAGTGACAAGCCAGGAAAAAAGATCTGTTAAACCTCTTCCCTTGCAAATATCTGACATTGTCTGTTTTTGATAGATATTATGGCTAAAAGGCAGAGATTAAACAAAACAGGGACTAAAACTAAACGTTTACATAATTGTACAATTCACACGTCTTAGTTTCCTGTCAGCTCATTTTATGTTATGTAAAATCAAACACTTGAACACTTCTTAGAACTGTAAGAACAATACAGACAGTACTTGTCTGATTTATAACAACTGTGTAAAATTAAGCTGACATCCATTTAATTAAATGCATTGCTCTAGCACCTATCTTACTGATATGTTACAGAAAATATGAACTTTAATTGGAAAATAATATCTCCAAGAATGTTCCTTAAAGATATTCAATAAGATTATAGACAAAATGTTATTACTGGTATTTCATTGATAAATGACCATAATGGAAAAAAAAAACTCTTCATGGAATATTTTTTATACAAAATCTGAAGTAGAACTCATAATTTCTGAATTATTTAGCATTTTCAATCTTCTACTTTTTTTCATAATTTTAAAGTGTGAGGCAAAGATTATTATACAGTAGTAGAAAAACTCATGTACATAAAAAAGTCTGAAAACCTATATGACTCCATATAACAAAACAGTGGATCCACATTGTCACTTGATCAGATGTGACTTCTGGCTACTCCTAAGGGCATTATCTAAGCGGCTCATCATTTTACCCCTGTACAGGGATCTGGAGTTCGCTACAGGGGAATCATCAAGTCGCTACTATTTCGAGTAGTCTCAATTCAAGTGACTGATGATCCATTGGGAGTCAGGAGACACAGTTGCAGGGCACTATAGTCAGGGACAGGCTAAAGTAAAAAAAAGGCCACGGTCAGGGTGGACAGCTCAGGGTCACAACAGAAAACAGGCAGAGATCACAGGCAACAGGCCTAATGAACACTGAAGACCTTAGCAAGATACTAGCGAACTAATAGCTATTGTTCAGGCAACTTTACACAGGGGAAGGTGCAAAAAGTTCACAAGGGTAACCAAACATTGGCTGAGGATGGTTAGGGTATGCACTGGCTGTGCATGCAAGCCCTATGGGCAGAGAGAGGACTTGCCAGCAGGATCAGGACCAAACTTCCAGACCCTTCCAGCTATGATGGGGTTCAGCAGTAGTTGAGCTGCAGTGGCACAGGAGGGATTGGCCATAGTCCCTTTCCTGGAAATTTCACCAGCCCTCCTCATAGCTGCTGGCGGGTACAAAATGATCTGAGGCTCCTAGCATTAATTAATGTAGGAGCATCATATAATTATGTACCATGACAGGGGCTGCTGTTGGCCTTCTGAATTCAACAGTATTTTCGTCCTCAGGGTAAGGGTGCATTTTCATACAGTGCCAATATTTAGTGCTGCGCTGTAATATTTGATTCTGCTAGGGAGGCGTTTTGTTCTGTACTAGAATATTCCTGGCCCACCTACTTCTATTGTCCCTGCCTACCCACCTGCAGAATGGGGCCACTTTTAGTTTTATTTCCAGGGCCACTTTAAGGTCCTATTCTGCCCCTAATTGGACACAAACCGCTGTCATAAAACTCCTTACTGAGTCATACTAAAGAAGGACCGCAATCTTTCTAGTAGAGACTACCTCTTTATATATGACATTTGATGGACATGACATTTTTTTTATTCAAACAGTATGCTATTAAAATAACCTCTGTATGTCTCACTATGAATTTGGATACATACAGAGGTACCGTTGAGTGCTCATGAACCACTATGGTGTTGAGTGCTCATGGACCACTAGGGATTCCACAAAAGAGCCTCAATGGGGTTATCAGGTTAAAGAAAAAATAATAAAAGCAGCAAATGGAAATAAAAAACTTTACTTACCTCTCCTTTCCCCTGATGATTCAGCTTAAATGCTCCAGCCTAAAGACCTCTAAGCCAATTAGTTGCCTCTGCGCTTACATGCCATATTACTAGCATCATGGCCCTCATTGAGTGATACCAGTGCTATGGCACATGACCATTGAGGGACTGCTGAAGCACCTGTGCTGGATCAGCAGGGGTTTGGTTTGAAAGTAAAATTTGCGGCAGTATATATTTTTTTTACAAAGGTGATAACCTCTTTAAAACACCTGTAGGCATGAATGCAACTGTATAAATATAAATACTCATAAAGTAGCAAGTTTAAATATTAGTAAGGAGAATCCTGTACTGTTTAAAAACAAAATATTTATAAGTTAAAGAACAAAATAAAATAAAAAGATATACTGTTCTCTTTCTTAAATATTATCACATTTTGAATATATGTTGTCTTACACCAGATACTTATCATATAGGTGTGATAGTTCATACATAAAGTAAATGTCTGATCCATTGTAACAAGATATAATGCAACAAAAACTTGAAACCATTTTATTCCTGAAGAAAAGAAGATCTTTCTTCTTGATGCATGCCTTTTCAAGGGACCTTGAAAACAAAGGAACAGTGATAAAGTGTTTAGGTGGGATTATCTTTTTAATACATGTTTAAGCTGTGCAACAATAATTCAGTTAAGAAATAATGACAAAAGGGGAATTATTCATTTTAGTTGGGGGAAAAAGATCAGTCATCCTTGGATGAGGAGTCCTTGTGGCTCAATAGTTTCTATAGTCTGTTCATTATTATTGTGATGTATTCTTGCAAAGTCTGTTGATTACATACAGTTTAATTATTAATTTAAGTCCATAAAGAACCTCTGTTACTGGACTATTTTAGATCTTTAACGTATCATTGCAATCTGTTCCATTTTGTCACCCAGCCAAAACATGGTGATATCTGAGCCTCAACAGTAGTGAGCGAATCGAAGTATCTGAAGTGGACTTCAATCCGAATTGAAGGGAAAATTCGATTCACTGCGAAGCTGAATTTTCCTATGGTTCGTGGTAAAAAAAATCTATTTTCCCTGAAATGGTGTTTAAAACAAAAAACTAAATAACTTCTCACCTAGTCCATTTCAATGCAAAGTAGCCACCACACCAGGCAGGATTTTGCGTGGGATCTTTAATCAAGATGGCTGAGATGGCCTCTTCACACTCAAACAGTTGAGGTGAGTATTATTTATTTAACTCCTGGAAGGCCTCCATTTTTACATCAGAGATGAACGTTGCATCTGTGGGATTCAATGACAGGGGGGGGGGGGTACCACAATGGCAGTTTCCTGTCATTGCATCCACTACATACAAAGAAATGCGCTTCATGACAAAGTAATTCGTCATGTAGCCAATTTCTTTGTGAAATTCAGCAAAGCAGCCGAATCAAAGTTTTCATAACTTCGCTCATCTCTACTCACCAGTAGTGGAAATCATATTAGCATACAGTATTTTGTAAGGCTAAAAAAAGACCAGTCCAGCCTATACAGCCAAAAATTCCATCCAGTCCAGCCTATACAGAATATGGATAAAACCACTCATGAGGTAGAAGCCAAATTCTCCTCCTCTTCTGGGGCAAAACAATTTCTTCCAGACTCCAAGTCTGGGAATCTCAATAAATCCTTGAATCAATGAACCTAAACAAACATCTAATTGCTATATTGTTACTCTTAAAAAAGGCATCCAGGCCACTTTTGAAGCTTTTCAGTGAATTCACCATCACAACGTCCTTTGACAGAAAGTACCATAGTCTTAGATATAGAAGATGTCCTCTTGTCACGGTCATAGTCCTGGGTATAAATAGATCATTATCTCTGTATTGACCTTTGATATATTTATACATATAAGTCTTTTTTTCAAATATAAGTAACCATCAGTTTCATAATCTTTGTTTGTACTATAGTCCATCTGTTTAGTTTAATATGCTAGTTGTCCACTTTTGAAACTGCTCAAGCTCTACTATCTCTTTAATATGCACTGGTCCAGGTCATGGGCCCTGGTGCAAGAGTTTAGCTTGGGCCCCCATCCCTCATTGCTTTGTGGTCAGGGAAGTACATTGCCTTCCTGCTGCCCGAGTCAAAAATTTTAACTGCACCCCCCACCATGCCAAATTCTTGACCTAACACCTTCCCTCCAGCCAGAGGTGTAACTTAACCAGCATGCACCTTCTATAAAACAGGTGTCTTCTCATGTGGTACAAGGGTCTTTTGGGCACCTCAGGCTCCTGGGCCCGGTAGTGAATGGTACTTCTGCACCCCCTATAGCTACGCCCTTGCAGTGATGCCCCAAACTACGCACAATGTTTCTTGTGTGGTTTTACTAATGTTTTTTTTTTAAATGGTTCAACTATTCCCTGTTCATGTGCATTTATGCCCCTTTTGATGCATCCCATTATCTTATTGGCCTTGGCTGCAGCTGCCTGACAATGCTTACTACAGTTAAGTTTACTGCCATCTAAAGGTTTTTTTCCATGTCAGTGTTACCCAGTGTTTCACCTTTTGGTATGTATTGGTAATTTGTATTTTCCCTTACTATGTGCATAACCTTACATTGGTCAGTGTTAACCCTCATCTGCTACTGCAGTGTCCCACCACGTGACAAACGTGTTTTAATTATGTATTAATGTTATGTAATATGCCTGCATTTTGTATTTTATCTCCTGTTATATTCTCCATGTCACAATGTGATTCTATATGCAAATATCCTTTACACAGGCCTAGTCAGGGTGAACTACACTTGTTTCTCCACAAGATGGAGCAGTGTCAGTGTGTATAAATA
This sequence comes from Bufo gargarizans, assembly GCF_014858855.1. Lineage (NCBI taxonomy): Eukaryota > Metazoa > Chordata > Amphibia > Anura > Bufonidae > Bufo > Bufo gargarizans. Next base: position 329,045,753 of record NC_058083.1, read on the forward strand.
GCATAGCTCAGACCTAAGTTAGGCAGTTCAATCCAGTTGAATTCAGTTGGCTGGTTGAGGTCAATCCAAACCAGATCAGATGAGCTCAGGTCAATCCAAGTGAGAGTTCAGTTCAAAGCAGTTCTCTCATGAGCCTACACAGAAAGCAACAGCAATGTAGCTGAATATCTGGAGGGAGGCATATTCCTAGCCTCTCTGCTCTGTCCCTGTCAGCTCCACAGTCCAGGGTTAAAGCCTACAACTATTCTACCTAGAGGTGAGCAATCCACTCCTATAGATCGCTTTTCCAGGGTGGCCAATGTCTAAACTGCATGCAGCCAAGTATTTAAGGAATTATCACGTTTTAGCAAGATAGTCATTACCTGAATACTTATTAGGCAACTTTGTAGTAGGTCTAGGAGATAGCAAAAAGCATCCACATCTCCAGCTCAAATCCTGAGGACAGTCAGGCCAACTGTCAGAACAACATTGAAATAGAAGTTTCAGGATTCAGAAAAGCACCTTTAAACAAGGATTAGGATTCGGCCGGAGTTTTGACCAGTGTAAGTCTTTCATATTATTACAAGCCTAGTCTGAGCAGTAACTTTCTTATCCATTACAAGAGCCTGTATTTCATTGAGGATTTGCATTTCCCTTTCCCCATATGTATGGGAGATTGTGCTTAATGCCGGACTGTATCAATAGACAGTTTTAATGCATTGGATGTACTGTTATGTAGACGACAAGAGTAAGCAAGTGATTGGATATGGGGGACAAAGGAAAGATCTGAGTCAAACATGGCCCCAAGACAGCAGGTTTTGCAGGCGTTATCAGACAATTACTTGTGTTTTGGAATAAAGCGGGGATGATGTCAGGGGATGAAGTGTAAAGTTGGGTGTTGTCAGCATAGAGATGGTATTGAAAGCCTAATCTACTGGTAGGCTGTCCGATGGGGGGCTGTGTAGAGGGAGAAGAGTAGAGGACCTACTATAGAACCCTGTGGAACACCAACCTCAAGAGAAAGAGGAGGAATAGTAGAGCCAGCGAATAATACACTAAAGGAGAAGCCAGAGAGATAGGAAGTGAACCAGGAGAGAGAGAGTAATGCCCTTTAGGCCAACTGAGTGGAGAATGGTGAGGAGGAGTTTGTGGTCTATTGTATCAAATGCTGCAGAGAGATCCAGAAGAATCAGTAGAGAATAATCACCATTCCTTTTTGCTGTCAGGAGATCGTTAGACACTTTATTAAAGGCAGTTTCCATAGAGTGGTGAGGGTGAAAGGCAGATTGTAAGGATTCAAGAAGGGAATTTGCTGAGAGATAGTGAAAGCAGACAAGACATTCAAGGAGTCTAGAGATGAAGGGGAGGTTAGAAACAGGTCAATAGTCAGCAGAGGTCGGGTCAAGAAATGTTTTTTCTAGTAGTGTGGTTATAACAGAATGTTTGAAAGAGAACAGAAAGATACCAGGGGAGAGAGAGAGGTTTCATATTGTAGTGAGGTTAGCGATGATAGTTGGGGAGAGGGACTGAAGAAGGTGTGAGGGAATAAAATCAGTGCTGCAAGTCGTGGGTCAAGAAAAAGAGAGAAGCCTGGATACTTCTTCATCTGTTATAGGGTTAAAAGAGGAGAGAAAGCATGTTGAAGTGTGGGAGGGAGGAGGATAGAAATTGGTTGGGGACTGGGATATTATTTCCTTCTGCATATTGCAAATCTTATCTCTGAAGTAAGTGGCCATGTCATCAGCGCAGAGGTCAGTGACAGGTTGTGGAAGTTTAGGGCTTAGAAGGGAATGAAAAGTGTCAAAGAGTCACTTTGGGTTATTTGAGAGTGAGGAGATAAGAGAGGTGAAGTACTTCTGTTTGGCAATGTTGAGGGACAAGTTTTTTAAGGATAAATTAATAATTGAGGAAGTCTGCTGATATTTGCGATTTTCTCCATAAGCGTTCTCCACATCTGGAGCACTGCCGAAGAAAATGTGTTTCAGGTGTGTGCCAGAGTTGCCGTGTTGGGAGGGTTGGATTGATATTGAGCTGCTACATCTAGGGTAGTTTTGAGGGCGTGATTGTAATGGTTGACAGCCAGGTCTGGAATGGAGAGGCAAAGATTGGGTTAAGAGCTAACTGTAGGGTGTAAATACGTTGCTTACGGCTAATGGTGTGTAGTTTTCTATAAGCGTGAAAAGTAGGATTGTCGTAAGAAGAGTGAGAGGTCCTAAAGTAAATGAAAAAAGATTGTGGTCAGAAAGTGGGATGGATGAGTTACTAAAGTTTCTATTATATTCTCGTAATAGAAGTTAAACTATACTTGTGGTCATGGCTACGGCCAAGAGATATCTGAATAACCCTAGGGAGAGAAACAACAGGAACAACCTAACCCAGCTAGGCGTGTCTTAGCTAACCTGACTAAATGGCTTGTTGTGTGGCCTAATCCATGATCATGGGTAAGCCTATAAGTGGGCAAATAAAAGCCAAGTAGGGTAGAAAAGGAACTTGAATGGCATGTGCAAACTAATCCCCAAGCCAACTGCAAGGCGTCAGGGATCTAGAGCGAAAATTCGGGGTGTATGAGGCAAGACCATAAGGAGACCTACAACCCATCTTGTGGATGACAAGGCCAGAGACATGATGCTCAATGTTGCAGATACTGCCCAAAGTGGAATGGAGGACCAGGAATACGTTGTGAAATGGATCATGAAAACCAACTGAACCTTGTAAAGTTTTGATTCTAGTTAGAGTACTGGCAATGCCCTAGCCTCAGGAGATCGTGGGGCCGAAACCTAACTGCCTAGACTATGCAGGAATGAGGGCCAAAAAGAACCATGTAGATAGGAAGAGAATCCTTGAATAGTTCCCCAGACAACAGCTATCTGCTAGCCGTGGTCCACGCGTTGTTCTACTGTGTGCCCCTGAGAATTGTTTTAACGCTTGAGACGTGAAGACCGACCTACTATCTGAATCTTCTACCGAGAGGAAATGCTAGACCTTGTCCAAAACCCAATTCAACATGGTTGTAGGGAGTCTGAGTTTAGTGCGGCAAGAAGCTATGAAGCCATAATGTACAAGATCCTGTATATGCCCTCCCATGAGTGAGGGAATGCAATTGCAATGAAGCTACCGGTGAAAATGAATTCCTGGTCGTGGTAAAAAAGGCAAAGACTTTGCGCGGGGACCTGGTTGACAAGATATGATCGACTACGATCAGAGACTGAAATGCGAGAGGGAATTGCTTTACTTGTTCTTCCTCTAGCAGGACCTGAACGAAAGCATGAACAATTAAAGCAAGACGAAATATCTGCGTAAGACATGACAATGATACTGTAGGGTGAACCGGAGCAGATTGCAATCAAAACATAAAGTGAGCGATCAACATGATTATTAGGAAATCAGACCAGCAGGACTGAAAACAGTCATCGGGCCCCCAAAGCCATGGGGCCAAAGCTGTCATCGGGCCCCCGAAGCCATGGGGCCAAAGCTGTCATCGGGCCCCCGAAGCCATGGGGCCAAAGCTGTCATCGGGCCCCTGAAGCCATGGGCAGAGGTTTTTTTTTTTTTCAAGAATTATAACTATAATAAGTTATAATTGAATAAGGTGCAGGTTAAACTAAACCATGAGCCTGACCGATGTGGCAGGCGATACCCAAGATAAACTACGTGGCCTGAATAACATGCAAAGCGAAATATCGTGAGGAACGAGACCTGACCGACGTGGAAGGTGACCACCAACATGAGTTCAACTGCATGACCTGAAAAGACGAAGGGAAACGTGACAGAAAATGGAGATAGATAATAACGGACATTAACTAAAGTGAAACCTAAATAACATAAGCTGGCAAGCAGGTAAAGATGTGTGTCATTCAAAACCAAAAGCATAGCTGCACAGGTGGACAGACAACCATTGGTCGGACCCCTGAAGCAATGGGGCCGAAGCAACCACCAGGGGCCCATGGGGCCGGGCAGCCGCCGGGATGCAAACCTTAAGAATTAAGGACGGCTGGGGAAAAAATTGGGGCTTAACCCAACAGGTTTAGTAATCAATCGGGACTCGATTACCTAGAAAGACAAAGACATGGGGTAAAGCTTCTTAATGAAATGAGGCTGAAATAAACCGCAAGTACTAATCTGTAAAATATAAATGAACATAAGAAAAGGTGTGCCATGGAAAATAGTATCAGATGGCCATATGACCTACCAATGTCGATGACAATTGTGAAATCCTCTAATCCAAGAGCCACTCCAGCGAGTCCCTTATGGCGGGAGCCATGCGTGCCAGTCCCTTATGGCGGGAGCCATGCGTGCCAGTCCCTTATGGCGGGAGCCATGCGTGCCAGTCCCTTATGGCGGGAGCCATGCGTGCCAGTCCCTTATGGCGGGAGCCATGCGTGCCAGTCCCTTATGGCGGGAGCCATGCGTGCCAGTCCCTTATGGCGGGAGCCATGCGTGCCAGTCCCTTATGGCGGGAGCCATGCGTGCCAGTCCCTTATGGCGGGAGCCATGCGTGCCAGTCCCTTATGGCGGGAGCCATGCGTGAGAGCCTCTTATGGAGGAACAAGTATCAGATGACCGTGCGAACTATGAATGACGATGCCAGTCGTGAGGTCCTATAAGCGAACAGCCACTCATGAGAGCCTGTTATGATTTTTTATTTTTTTTAAATAAACCACTTATGCAGCACCAGAATGCCTTGGGGCCTCACATAACCATGACCCCCTCCAACAGCAAACCTGGGACACTAACCAGCCTACAAACATGTCTTACCCTTAACAAACAAAACATTACAAACTGTCATGGGGCCCCCGGAGCCATGAGGCCGGATCAGTCATAGGGCCCCCGAAGCCAAAAGGATGACGTTGCGGTGACGATAAGTAATTAAAACGTAAGCCGGACCTGATGGGATATGCAGCGACTTGAATAATTGGATTAGCTAGAAGGTGGCCTAAGGAACATAACTGACAACAGGCATTGAAAATATAGACATTAGAATCCGAAGCACGTGCATACATAAAAACTAACCACCGCGAACCATAAACGTAAACATGAAATTGAAACAGAGATGGGAGAAAACAAGAGCCTGGGGCATTGCAAGTTCGCTAAGAGAAGTCTCTTATCGTGACAAACAAATGAACAGCTTGTGAAAACAGCAGGAAACTTACTCCTATTGGCCCACTGACCTCCGCTGAGGAGCTGTTTGGTGAACTCGGGCAGGAGACCAATCTGAGTGAATACGAACCAGAAGTAAAAGGAGACCAGTCAGTGATTATGAACCAGGATTAAACAGAAAAGTAGGCCTATGGAATGTAACAGACCACAGAGGAAAGGAATGTAAGCCTGAAAAGAACGCAGTTATGTTTGTCGGGAGAGAGGTGCCAGAGCGGTGGGTGCAGACTGCCCTGGTGAGATTATTGAGTAAAACCATAACATAGCAATGAACAGGAGAATGCAGCTTTGAGTGGGAGCAGAGTACAACACATGATGTAACAACAAATGGGTGAATGCAGCTTTGGATGTGAGTGGTACCTAAAAAAACATGGTATGGGCGGCACATGAAAAGCATGGTATAAAGCAGATGTATGAATGCATTCTGAAAGTGAGCAGAGTATTGACGTGATGCGAAAGCAGACACGTGAACGCAGCTCTAGTAGTGAATGGAGTATAGGACAGGATGTAAAAGCAGACATGCGGACGCAGCTTTGGATGTGAACGGTATATTAACTTGATGTGACAGCAGACATGGAAAGCAGCTTTTGTGAGTAGGGTATACGACCTGGTGTAGGAGTAGAAGTGTGAACACAACTCTGGGTATAAGCAGAGCATGAAATTTGGTATAACAGCAGCTCTGGTTGTGAATGGAGCATAACAGATGTAACAGCAACGTGAATGCAGTTCCTGAAATGGGCCTGGAAAGAACCTGTAGTAGCATAGGACGTGTGAACGCAGCTCTGAGTGCAAGTAGAGCAAACATAATGTACTGATAGACGTATGAATGCAACTCTGGTCGTGGGTGGATTGCAAAAAATGATTTGATAGCATAGTGTGAATGGACCTCTGGGTGTGGCCGAGAATGAAATTGGAAGAATAGCAGCTCTAAATGTGAGTGGAGCATAAACATGATGTAACAGTGAACGTGAATGCAGCTCTGAAACAAGCCTAGTATGAACATGTTGTTACAGCGGACGTGTAAACTCAGCTCTCACAGGGAGCAGAGCAAACATGGTATAACAGTCAACGTATGAACGCAGCTCTGGTTGTGAGTGAGCAAGGTGGGAACACCAGGATGGTGCGTCCAGAGCATGAAAACTGAGTAACAGTAGCAGCTATGGCTGTAAGCCGAGTATACAACATGTAATAACAGGCATGTAATACGGATCCGGCTGTTGGCTGGGGACAGAATGAGATGTAACAGCCAACAGGTGAGTGCGGCTTGAATGTGAGACCAATCTGAGTGAATATGAACCAAGAGTAGAAAAGTGCAGTACAGTAAGGACGTGTGGATGCAGCATAAGACATGAAATAAAAGCCAAAAGTGTAAATGCCGCTCAGGATAACAGCAGAGCATAAAAGTGCGGCAGGGTTTTTAGGTACATGGAGCAGTGAAATACGTGAAGTCTAAAGATGGTGGTAGCAGGGGGAGGGGGGAGACACGTGGCAAGGAACAGCTACAGCAAGAGGCCTAAACAATAACAACTGCGTCCGATCTCCAAACATGCAGCCCGGGTAACTCTTCCTTTACAGTAAACCGGCTGAAGTAACTTTTCATACGAGATAAACAAAGTGAAGGAAAGCTTGTAAGATTTATAGGAACTAACTCCTATTACCAACAAAGTATTTAGCCTCAACGAGCAAACCTGAGGTAGCAGATTCTGAGGCGAAGCCTCCCGTTCGCTAGCAAAGTCGGTTCCGACCGGCCAGGAGAGGCAGCCCCGGCCCAACCTACTTACGTGGTATGGCGCGTGGATGCTAAGGTAGCAGAGAGCAAAATAACAAGTTCCATGCTGCAAGAAAGACTCCTACCACCAGAGACGCTAGTTTGCTAATGACACCCAGCGGCAGCTGTGCACCTGAGAACACCCGCCTGTGAGTGAGGGTGTGGCTTGTATATGAAGAGCCTCCACCCCTCCCACAAATGCAGGCTGACTAATCGGCCTTACCAACTTAGCTTAATAGAGGTCCATGGCAAAATTTTTAAATTTAATAAGATCAGAACAAAGAGGGGTTGCTCAGCCATAGAATCTTTCGGACAGGTAAAGGCTGATGCAGGACAGAGTGATCAGCATTGAATTTCTACGGTACAAAAAAATTGCCTTACCATCTATGGCTCATTATCTCATTCACAATGACTGGTGCAAACAAAAAGTGGAGCACTTCTATTCCAACAAATCGGATTTGATCTGGAATCTGATTGGTTATCAAGGGCTACCACTCCACTTTTTGCTATGTCACAGTATTGGTACATATATCACTTTGCATGCTGTCTCCTTACATCAAACTAAGAACAAAGCAATTTGAAGACATATAGACAAATAGTAAAATGCATAGAAGACAAATAGTAAAATATACTATCATTTGTAATAGAACCTGGAAATTTGAAGATATCTAATCTCCATTTAGACATGATAGAAAAGGGAAATATGGTGCAATTTTATTTCAAATATTTGTCTACAGTCCTCAACTTATAGTTACGGGGGAAAGGGTTACATTAAGCAGTTCCAGGCACCATTTTTTGTGGTCCCTTTAATAGTAATTGCCTGTTTATTCATGATTTTGAAACTTCTATTATTCCATTCCAATAGATTATTGGCAGTTAAAATAATTGTATACACCCCTCCAGTCCTTCATATACCCCAGGAGTAACATACAACCCTTGCAGATACTTATATATAAAACTAGTTTACTGATAACATAGAGATGACAAAGCAATGGACATTATACATAAAGATACAGATATTAATAACAAAACACATAGAGAACACCACCACACACAGCTGCCTCCATTCCTGGCCTCCCTGGATGCTAAGCAATGTGGCTAATAATGTGCATGTATATAAAATATATCCAGAGTCCTGGATGTACACTTCTAACCAACTCACATTCAGTACCTGACCATTAGGTAAAAACTGCCATTTTTCTGGCTGCAGAGTGCCTGTGCAGTGGTGTAGAACACTGTGCCTTGCAGTAACACACATAGGGAATATATAATTGCACCGATGAACGGCAAGTAAGCCCTTTTTCCACTAATACACCACAAAAAGGCTTTGGAACATACAAACCGGATTCCCAAAAAGTTGGGACACTATACAAATCATGAATAAAAACTGAATGCAATGATGTGGAGGTGCCAACTTCTAATATTTTATTCAGAATAGAACATAAATCACGGAACAAAAGTTTAAACTGAGAAAATGTACCATTTTAAGGGAAAAATATGTTGAATCAGAATTTCATGGTGTCAACAAATCCCCAAAAAGTTGGGACAAGGCCATTTTCACCACTGTGTGGCATCTCCCCTTCTTCTTACAACACTCAACAGATGTCTGGGGACCGAGGAGACCAGTTTCTCAAGTTTAGAAATAGGAATGCTCTCCCATTCTTGTCTAATACAGGCCTCTAACTGTTAAATCGTCTTGGGCCTTCTTTGTTGCACCTTCCTCTTTATGATGCGCCAAATGTTCTCTATAGGTGAAAGATCTGGACTGCAGACTGGCCATTTCAGTACCTGGATCCTTCTCCTGCGCAGCCATGATGTTGTGATTGATGCAGAATGTGGTCTGGCATTATCTTGTTGAAAAATGCAGGGTCTTCCCTGAAAGAGATAACGTCTGGATGGGAGCATATGTCGTTCTAGAACCTGAATATATTTTTCTGCATTGATGGTGCCTTTCCAGACATGCAAGCTGCCCATGCCATCTCCAAACATGCAGCCCGGGTAACTCTTCCTTTACAGTAAACCGGCTGAAGTAACTTTTCATACGAGATAAACAAAGCGAAGGAAAGCTTGTAAGATTTATAGGAACTAACTCCTATTACCAACAAAGTATTTAGCCTCAACGAGCAAACCTGAGGTAGCAGATTCTGAGGCGAAGCCTCCCGTTCGCTAGCAAAGTCGGTTCCGACCGGCCAGGAGAGGCAGCCCCGGCCCAACCTACTTACGTGGTATGGCGCGTGGATGCTAAGGTAGCAGAGAGCAAAATAACAAGTTCCATGCTGCAAGAAAGACTCCTACCACCAGAGACGCTAGTTTGCTAATGACACCCAGCGGCAGCTGTGCACCTGAGAACACCCGCCTGTGAGTGAGGGTGTGGCTTGTATATGAAGAGCCTCCACCCCTCCCACAAATGCAGGCTGACTAATCGGCCTTACCAACTTAGCTTAATAGAGGTCCATGGCAAAATTTTTAAATTTAATAAGATCAGAACAAAGAGGGGTTGCTCAGCCATAGAATCTTTCGGACAGGTAAAGGCTGATGCAGGACAGAGTGATCAGCATTGAATTTCTACGGTACAAAAAAATTGCCTTACCATCTATGGCTCATTATCTCATTCACAATGACTGGTGCAAACAAAAAGTGGAGCACTTCTATTCCAACAAATCGGATTTGATCTGGAATCTGATTGGTTATCAAGGGCTACCACTCCACTTTTTGCTATGTCACAGTATTGGTACATATATCACTTTGCATGCTGTCTCCTTACATCAAACTAAGAACAAAGCAATTTGAAGACATATAGACAAATAGTAAAATGCATAGAAGACAAATAGTAAAATATACTATCATTTGTAATAGAACCTGGTAATTTGAAGATATCTAATCTCCATTTAGACATGATAGAAAAGGGAAATATGGTGCAATTTTATTTCAAATATTTGTCTACAGTCCTCAACTGATAGTTACGGGGGAAAGGGTTACATTAAGCAGTTCCAGGCACCATTTTTTGTGGTCCCTTTAATAGTAATTGCCTGTTTATTCATGATTTTGAAACTTCTATTATTCCATTCCAATAGATTATTGGCAGTGAAAATAATTGCACATTTTTTGCAAAAAAAAAAATAAAAAAATTAAATTTAACAGAGGCAATTAAAAATTACAAGCTGAAATAACAGCAGATGCATCAAAGAGGCTATTCTGATTTTATGATTAATCTGGGATGCATTCTTTAATATTCTTTTAGAAATGATAGTGAGTAGGACAATGTTTCATTAAGGTCAAATATTTGCATTCATGTGTGGAATCACTTACTCCATAATTTCAACAGCACAATAATGAAGCGCCGAGCTTAGCATAATAATTTACACATCAATTTTAACGTCTGCATATATGAGAAACTGCTTTCTGCTCATTGGTGGTGTATTCAAATAGTGTTAAAGAATTACAATGCATAATGAAAGGCAATTGAAATTATAATGTGCCTTTTATATGACACCCACCCTTGCATTTTAGAAACTGTGCAGATCTGGTGTGAATACCTGATAACATAGATTTAATAAAATGTAGCATAAGACAGAGAGGTAATTTTAAGACCACGAAGCTAAAAGATATTAGCAATAAAAATAAGCTAAATTAGTTCCTGTGGCTTTGAAGACATGACTCTTTGCTATAGTGCTCTGAAGTCATTTATTGGAAGGGTGGAGGCCAAATTATTAAAAGGGAATGTGTCATCAGAAAATGGCTTATTTCATTTTTATGTTAACCATTTTTTTAATTCTCCATGCCCTTATTTATATATAAAGAAAATCCCCAAACAGTGCCATTTTTGCACTGGCTACTAGACATAAAATATGTCAAGACTTCCTGTTCTTTGAGAGCAGCCAAATAGGTCATATGGATCATCGTAACTCTGCTTGTGATGATAAAAAGATGGCTACTGAAAAGTGGTCTGTCAAAATAGGAAAACTTGACATATTATCAAGCCAAGTGGGAAGTGCGAAAGCTGCACAATATTATATATATCTTTTTTTTAAATATAGATAATGGCATGGAAAATGAAAACAAAATCACAAAAAATTAAAATCAAATAATTGAAAAGTAGAACATTTCTGATACAATCCCCTTAAAGTGAAATTCAGGGTCAGATTTAAGGGTGGTCCAAGGCTTCTGTTTAGTATGGCCTCCCAATGACAGGAACCATAGGAACAACTAAAACCACCCGGTATAATTTAGTAGCATATGGTGTTTTGGAAATTGAGTTGCATTATTATAAGGGAAGTACAGTATGGCTATATAAATGGGAAAATAAGACAGTTTTAGCCCTTTAAATGCGACGATGAAAAAAATGACAAAAATAGTTTGATGGCCATTAAGAATTAGAACAGGCTGGCCACTAGGGGGGGTTAAAGGGTTTGTCCTTTTCCATGTGCCCTATTATGGCACATGGCTATCACAGTGTGGGGAAACCCTGACTGATTCCCATTGCAAAGTGAAGCTTTGGGTGGTTCTGGGCGTCCATGTTTTGCATGGTCATCGTTATTTTTAAAACTTGCCATGTAAGGTGGGTACCAGTACTTTTTCTTGAAGGAAATTAGTGGCAAAACAGAGTTTTTCTGGCAATAGTGGTAATATGGCGGCAATAATGGTGGTAATAGCTGTAGCCAGAGGTTAGAGTACCCAAACTTGTGCAATGACATGGTTGTGTAGTAACCCAGACTATTTTATAGGCAATGTGAATGTAATGCATCTTGTTCACCAGATGATGTAGTAGTGTTGGCAATATTTGGTAACAGGAATTGAACTTACCATTCTATTCCTCCCCTGTTGGTGAAATTGGGCCGGTTCGACTTCCTGCTAAGGGTAGGGCTGAGCTAAGGAGAGTCAGTCTTAGAATGTAGAGGGAGGGGTGAGGGAGAATGTGATCCATCTCCCACTCCTCCAGGCCATTAGGCACCCAGAGGCAGCTCGTCTGTGGGAACCAGTACTCCAGAGAGCCTGCCAAGTCCTAGGCCACAGAAGATTTGCAAGCTAAGGCATATTAGTAATCAGAGTGATGAAACAACTGAGCCATCAATACTCAAAAGCTGCAAAAATGGTGCGAAACACATTAAGACACGATAACGAGAGTTTAGAAGAGGCATAGCTAGAAGCCAGCATCATACAGTGGACACCTACAGTCATAGGTGCTAGAGTAAAGCTGTAGATAAAGGAATCCAGAGAGAGAGGCGGCTTCTGATGGCAAGTTTATGAGTGCCATCTTTGCCACATTGCCAGCCACCATAACCCATCATCTGGGAGGAGAGAAAGTGAACTTTGTACTAGCTGCTGATGAATGTGTTGCAATCCATTTTTTTCACTCCGTAAAAGAAGATGTTATTTCTTCAATCATCTCTGCATGTTTCCTTTCATCATCACCTTTTACAGTGCAATGGCCCCAGGGGGTGATGGCCTGAGGTAGGGCACCATGACACTACAACACCGCATGAAGGCCACTGCCACTTGTTTAATGGTCACACTCTGTTGGCTGCAAAACTGCAGTTTTACCTATAAAACTGCACAGCCATTTTAACTGGGTAATGTCTTGATTCTTAGAGGCCCCTACAGTTAAAAGGCCCTTTTAATAACAGATCCAATTTTCAATCACAATGAAATGTATTAGTACTTCTTTGTTCTTATAACACAACTATACTATTAATTATAAGATCATAAAAGCTATTGTTCTTCAACTGAATAAACAGAAACAGATATTTTGGAACTGACATCAATATATTGTATTTCTGGCTTACCAAATAATTCAGGACTTGCTGCTACAGATTGTTTTCTTCAAAGGAAATATACAGTTTATTTTGTACTTCCATTAAACCCCCCCCCCCCCCCCCCCCCTCAAATGTGTTGGCAGCGGCGCTATGTGCTTTGTTTTTACAGACAGAAGCAATGATTGCCAGGCTATTTCATTCATTGCCTTTCATTTATTTTCTTTGACCTGAAAAAACACATTACGATAAATAAAAATAGGCCAATTTCTTTGTGTATGGATCATGTTTATGTATATATAAAAAGATCTCTGCTAGTGATGATCGAGCATGCTCGGCCGAACACCTGTTCGGCTCGAGCATCTCGATGCTTGGCACATGGCGGTACTCGGCCGAGTACCGCATGTGCTCAAGCGCCATTCTCGAGTCTCCTCCCTGCACGTTTTTTGGCTGCTATGCAGCCAAAAAACGTGCATGTAAGTACTGCCCTCATTATAATGCCAGTAGCCATGTAGGCTACTGGCATTACAGTGATTGGCTAGCCGTAACGCGCCATCGGGTGCTATATAGCATAGGAAGGGACAGGGAATGTAGGGAGTGTAATTGAATATTTTTTGTACAAAAACTTTTCAGAAACCCAAAAGTCCTTGTAAGGACTATTGTGTGTGACAGCAGCTATAAATGTTTGTAGCGCAACCTGCGCTAAATGGCTCAGTGTTAGGGAGAGCTGTGCATAGGAAGGGATAGACAGTGTAGGGAGTGTAATAGGAAAATGTTTAGACCAAAAACTTTTCAGAGACCCAAAAGTCCATTTAAGGACTATTGTGTGTGACAGCAGCAATATATATTTTTAGTGCATGCTGAGCTAAATACTGTGTCATAGGCCGCTGCGGACAGTTATATTATTCGCCCCACATCTCCTGTGTAAATTGTGCGATCCCTAAAATATCAGTGACGTCCTGTGTACTTTTTCCGTAGACGGTGTCCGCTGCGGACAGTTCAATTATCAGCGCCACATGTCCTGTGTAAAGTGTGCGCATCCAAAAAATATCTGTGACATCCAGTGTACTTTTTGAATAGATGATGTCCACTGCGTACAGTGAGATTAGCTGTGCCACATCTCCATTGTAAAATGTGCGCATCCAAAAAATATCAGTGACAGCCAGTGTACTTTTTCTGTAGACGATGTCCGCTGCGGACAGTTAAATTATCCGCGCTACATCTACTGTGTAAAGTGTGCACATCCAAAAAATATCTGTGACATCCAGTGTCCACTGGGGCCAGTGTGATTAGCTGCAACACATCTCCAGTGCAATGTGTGCCCAAATGCGCATCCCAAAAATATCTGACATCCAGTGTACTTTTTCAATAGATGGTGTCCGCAGCGGACACCAAGATTAGCTGTGCCACATCTCCAGTGTAAAGTGTGCACATACCAAAAATATCAGTGACATCCAGTGTACTTTTTCAATAGACGGTGTCTGCTGCGGACAGGGAGATTAGCTGCGCCACATCTCCAGTGTAAAGTGTGCGCATCCAAAAAATATCTGACATTCAGTGTACTTTCTCAATAGACTATATCCGCTGCGGACAGTGAGATTAGCTGCGTCACACCTCCAGTGTAGAGTGTTGCATCAAAAAAATATCTGTGACATCCAGTGTACTTTTTCAATAGACGGTGTCCGCTGCAAACAGTGAGATCAGCTGCACCACATCTCCAGTGGTAAAGTGTGCGCATCCCAAAAATATTTGTGACATCCAGAGTACTTTTTCAATAGACGGTGTCCGCTGCGGAAAGTGAGATTAGCTGCGCCACATCTCCAGTGCAAAGTGTGCGCATCCAAAAAATATCTGTGACATCCAGTGTTTTTTTTCCGTAGATGGTGTCCGCTGCGGACAGTCAAATTATCCATGCCACATCTCCTGTTTAAAGTGTGTGCATCCCTAAAATATCAGTGACATCCAGTGTACTTTTTCTGTAGACGGTGTCCACTGCGGACAGTTAAATTTTCCGCGCCACAGGTTGTATCGGAGTGCCTCTGCCTTGTAATTTTTGGCAGCACTTGCACTTTATATACAAGTAAGTATATAGGAAAGAATGTTTCTCAACAATGTTTCCTCTAAAATTGATTTTATCTTCAGTTTTGAGCGTATTATTGTCAGTCTGTAAAAGTGGCGTACTACTCGGACAGCATCTTTCCCAGCAGCGACCTGGGAGTCCAAAATCCATCCAGACATCCTCCCTATGCTGTTCCCGAACCATTTCGGTGGTGTTTCAGTAATTTTCTGACCTTTTCCTATGAGCCAGGCACCCTCCCCTCTTCAGAGCAGGGGCTGCCTGGTTTAATGCTTAGGTTCTCCCATTGACTTCCATTATATTTGGGTGCTCGGTAGAGCACCTGAGCATCCTAATGTTTGTCCTGAGCACCCGAGCACTATGGTGCTCGATCAACACTAATCTCAGCTCATTTTATGACCAGTAGTAATTGTGGCATCTTCTATTACAGATGAGAGTATAATGGTCTACAGGGATGGGCAAACTGTGGCTCTCCAGCTGTTGCAAAACTACAAATCCCAGTCTGCCCAGTCTGCCTACAGCTATCAGTCTACAGCAGGGCATAATGGGATTTGTAGTTTTACAACAGCTGGAGAGCCGCAGTTTGCCCCTCTAGCTATAGATAGTTGATAGAGACCTATAGGCACAAATATTTGCCACTAAAGTAATACAATAACAATGTACACTTTACATGCTGTAGAATAGATCACATTCATTAGCCCCTACATATTCAACAATGCTTACCAAAACATATTACTACAGTAATATGTTCATCTGCAGTACAATATAAAGGGACATGAATAGTTCTCTTTAAAAGCAAGGTTTAGCCCTTAGGGTATGTTCACACAGTTTTTTATGTGTTGTAAAAAAACTGATACAAAATCTGCTTTATGATTCATTGTGTTTTATTGGGCACGGTTTTTACTCCGACGCAGTATTTTTCCTGCCCAATTGGAAGTTTGGATCCAAACTAGATTCTGCACTAAGGAGCTATTTACACTGCAGATTTTGATACTGTCAAATTGGACTACATATACTGCGACATAAACCAACAAGGGTTGTTAACTTTAGAGGCTGTGGACCAGCTCATGACTTAGTTACCTTGAATGGAGTTAAGCCTTGAGTGGACAGTTGGCATGGTTTCAAGCAACGGCTGTCTGCACACAGCCTGTGTGGCTAGAAGTGCAGTTGTGGCTTCAAACCATTGCCTTGTGATCTTCAGCGTAGCCTCCCATTGAAAACAATGGGAGGCAGACACCATGTGTTGCTGCTAGAATTTTGACGTGGTGTTTGTGTCAAAATTCCGCTAGCAAGATACACAGTGGAAATGGCCCCTACTAATGAACGGTTCACTTCTTTTTACCATGCCACAGTTTTTAAAAGCACAAGTGGAAAACAAAATGTGCAGTATAAATTATCAAGTGGTTTTCCCATTGAAATCAATGGAGATGATTTGCAAGCATTTACTCTATGGTTTTGTGTGTGGAATCCACACTGAAATTCATGCTGAAAAACTCCATGTGAACATACCCTAACTGAACAAATGCTTCCATAGCAATGTTTTGGCTCAAAATGAGTGTCTCTTAAGCAGCTGCAGTGCGTAAACACAGAAATGTCTCCAGTGGTAATGCTTAACCATAAAGCATCAGTCTCAATGCATGAGTTCTGTTATAGTACCAGTCATATATACAGTGCATATATACAGTGATAGGACTAGCGATTATATACAGTGTATATATATATATATATATATATATACACACACTCACCTAAAGAATTATTAGGAACACCTGTTCTATTTCTCATGAATGTGATTATCTAGTCAACCAATCACATGGCAGTTGCTTCAATGCATGTAGGGTTGTGGTCCTTGTCAAGACAATCTCCTGAGCTCCAAACTGAATGTCAGAATGGGAAAGAAAGGTGATTTAAGCAATTTTGAGCGTGGCATGGTTGTTGGTGCCAGACGGGCCGGTCTGAGTATTTCACAATCTGCTCAGTTACTGGGATTTTCATGCACAACCATTTCTAGGGTTTACAAAGAATGGTGAGAAAAGGGAAAAAGATCCAGTATGCGGCAGTCCTGTGGGCGAAAATGCCTTGGTGATGCTAGAGGTCAGAGGAGAATGGGCCGACTGATTGAAGCTGATAGAAGAGCAACGTTGACTGAAATAACCACTCGTTACAACCGAGGTATGCAGAAAAGCATTTGTGAAGCCTCAACACGCACAACCTTGAGATGGATGGGCTACAACAGCAGAAGACCCCACCGGGTACCACTTATCTCCACTACAAATAGGATAAAGAGGCTACAATTTGCACAAGCTCACCAAAATTGGACTGTTAAAGACTGGAAAAATGTTGTCTGGTCTGATGAGTCTTGATTTCTGTTGAGACATTCAAATGATAGGGTCCGAATTTGGCGTAAACAGAATGAGAACATGTATCCATCATGCCTTGTTACCACTGTGCAGGCTGGTGGTGGTGGTGTAATGGTGTGGGGGATGTTTTCTGGGCACACTTTAGGCCCCTTAGTGCCAATTGGCCATCATTTAAATGCCACGGGCTACCTGAGCATTGTTTCTGACCATGTCCATCCCTTCATGACCACCATGTACCCATCCTCTGATGGCTACTTCCAGCAGGATAATGCACCATGTCACAAAGCTCGAATCATTTCAAATTGGTTTCTTGAACATGACAATGAGTTCACTGTACTAAAATGGCCCCCACAGTCACCAGATCTCAACCAAATAGAGCATCTTTGGATGTGGTGAAACGGGAGCTTTGTGCCCTGGATGTGCATCCCTCAAATCTCCATCAACTGCAAGATGCTATCCTATCAATATGGGCCAACATTTCTAAAAAAATGCTATCAGCACCTTGTTGAATCAATGCCACGTAGAATTAAGGCAGTTCTGAAGGCAAAAGGGGGTCCAACATCATATTAGTATGGTGTTCCTAATAATTCTTTAGGTGAGTGTATATACACAGAGAGAGAGAGCATGTGTGTGTGTGTGTGAGAGAGAGTGAATGAACACAGAATACCTATATGAATATCTATAGCAGTGGTGGCGAAACTTTTTGCTGCAGAGTGCCATTTGGATATTTGTAACATCGTTCGCGGGCCATACAAAATTCTCAACTTAAAAATGTGACTGCTATATTTGGTCTAACATATACAGTAAGTTCCTTCACAACTGTCCCTGCCTTTGTCCCTTTCTCAACCTCAGATATGCACCCCACCTTCATCAGCCTCCTATCAGAGCCCCAGCCTCAGATCAGAACCCCATAAGCCCCCCCCCCAGCCTCAGATCAGACCCCAGCCTCAGAGCAGACCCCCAAGCCTCAGATCAGACCCCCATCAGAACCCAGCCTCAGACCAGACGATCATAATACCCTCCCCACCCTTAGACCAGACTCCCATCAGACCCCCATCCTCAGATCAGACCCCCATCAGACCCTCCCTAGCCTCAGATCAGACCCCTAGCCTCAGTTCAGACCCTCATCAGACCCTCCCCAGCCTTGGATCATAATCCCATTAGACCTCCAGCCTCAGATCAGACCCTCATTAGACCCTCCCATGCCTCAGATCAGACGCCTATGAGACACTCCCCACCCTCCAGTAGCCTCAGATCAGCCCCTATCAGACCCTCCAGCATCCAATCAGACCTCAGGTAAGATGTTTAAAATAAATAAACAAACTTACCTCTCCACCTCGAGACTGCGCTGCCACTTGGCAGATTCACTTACCCTCCCTGGTCTTCTTCCCGCTGTGCTGTATTGTGATCTGACAGTGCACAGCGTCAGGTCATAGTGCGCATCTATGTGCACTACATCCTGACTAGAGATGAGTGAATTTCTCAAAAATTCGATTCGGCCGGTTCGCAGAATTTTCCGAAAAAATTTACTTCGATCTGAATATATTTGCGGCGAATCACGATAAAAAAAATGTCTATTTCCGGGCTGCATAGAGATTTTATATGAGTGTAGAACATTGTGCCTTGCAGTAACATGCATAGGCAGTGTGCTGGGGTAGTGAAATAATACTGTCAGTCAGTATGACATGCAGATCATAGGCGTTGCTATTAGAATCACACTGCACACTCAATTTATTTGGGCAGTCACGGGGCCAAAACCGACCAAATAACTCAAGTATTAACTCAGCCTTACAGATAGATGTTAGTATAAAGAAGAAGCACACTCCTTTTACACCCTTGTCAGCTGATTCCACATAGAGGTCTACAGAACCTGTTCTATTAAACACTTATACAAGTAGAGCCCCCCCCTTCCCGACAGCAGTCAGTTTGTGTTGACATCACTGATTAATTTACCCTTCCTCCTCCATCAGAACAATAACCCACAAAAAACAGATCCTGTCTGTGGAGCATACGCCTTCCCTCGGTCAGCATTTGCTCAATAATCCATCAGTATTGCTAATGCCCCAAAAAAAACAAAGGAGTGGATCTAAAACAGAGATGACACATGAATGGAATATTTTCATGTCTTCTGTGTTTTGTACCCACTCCTGCTTTTGGCTACCAAATCGTAGGCCAATTCTGATGGGACCATACAGGCCTTACATCTGCTACACAGACAGGATCAGTTGTGCGTCTCATTTTTCCTTCCTTCTGACAGATCAGAAGAAAGGTCAAATAAATGATAATGTCAGCCAGGCCAAAAGCCAAAATAGTGGACCAGTCATGAAGTGGGGAGGGTGGGAACAGCATGAGAAGTCCACAGAGTGGACCTATGAAATAGTGGTGAGGTGGAAGCAGCATCAGGAGACCACAGAGTGGCCCAATGACAGGGTCTAGAGGTGGAAGCAGTATGAGGATACCACAGAGTGGCAAGGTGACATAGTGTGGAGATGGTGGTAGCAGCATGAGGATACCACAGACTGGCAAAGTGAAATAGTGCAGAGATGGCAGCAGCAGGAGGAGACCACAGAGTGGCAAGGTGACATAGTGTGGAGATGGCAGCAGCAGCAACATCAGGAGGATACCATAGAGTGGCAAGGAGACATAGTGTGGAGATGGCAGCAGCAGGAAGTGACCACAGAGTAGCAAGGTGACAAAGTTTGGAGATGGCAGCAGCAGCTGCTTCAGAAGACCTGCAAGTGACCCAGTAACAGAGTGGGCCAGTAGGTGGCAATACCAGTACCCACTGATGAAGGTGGATGAAATAAGGAGCTCTTGGCATCAGGTGTGTGGCATCAGGCGGGTTGCAGCATCAAAGTAGTGGCTGAGGTAGGTAGTCAGAAGAAAACGGTCTATTGTATCAAAGTGTTGGTGTGGCACCATGGATAATCTAGTCGGATGTATCAGGAATTGGTGGTTGGAAATCTTGATCCACGCCTGATTCATATTGACAAAGCTCAGTCTTTCCACATTTTGGGTGGACAGGTGAATTCTCCTTAGGGTAACTCTCATGCCACATTACTGGCCGGGCAGGACAGCTTTTCCAGGGCAAACTCAGCTAGTTGTGGCCACACATCCAGTTTGGCTACTCAGTAGTCCAGAGTACTTGCACAGCAGGGTGCTGTCCAAGTATGCCACCACCTGTTGGTTCAGGTCCTGCTCCAGATCTAGCTGCTGGAGAGTAGTTTTTTCATTATGCAGGTGAATAAAGCTACTCATCAGCGACTCAGTGGAACGTGAGTGCAGAGGTCATACCTGAGAGAGAATGGACAATGGGGCTGATAGGCAGCGGTCAACTGACTACATAGGATGTCTCTGTATTAGCTTAGTATGTCCTCCCTCTCGATGGGTGTAAAAAAGGCCCCCATTTTGGACCAGTAGCAAGGGTCCAACAAGGTGCGGAGCCAGAAGTCATCCCTCTGCCGAATGGCGACAATTTGGCTGTCACTACGCAAGCAAGTGTGCATGCATCAGGCCATTTGTGCAAGTGACTCGGAGGGACTACCTGCCTCCATCTCCACTGCATACTGCCACGGTGTGTCTGGGTCATATGCCTCATCTTCCTTATCGCCCTGTAGCTCCTCTGGCTGCTCCTGCTCCGCCTCTCCCCTATCACCTGTGTGTAAAAACACCCATTTTGCTGCACATTGGTTGTGCTACAATGTACTCCTCCTCCAGTTCAGCCCCCACAGGCTCATGTGGCCATGGGATATAGGCGCCACGTCTCAAGTCCCCTGACCAGCCAGATTTACCACCATCTGTTCCAGGACTTGAAGCAGTGGAAAGACATTGTTCATCCCATAGTCCTGGCGACTGACAAATAACGTGGCCCCCTTAAAGGGCCTGAGCAAATTGCAGGAGTCATGCATGAGCTGCGACTGGCTGACATAAAAGTTACACATGGGAGTACTCCTGTCCTCTTGGATCATCAAGAAATCGTTTATGGCCTTTCTTGTTCATATGGTCGGTCCAACATATGGAGGATGGAATTCCAACAGGTGGAAATGTCGCATATCAGCTTATGTTGGGGGATCCCGTTCTGCCACTGCAGCTCAAGGAGGGTGTGCTTTGTGGTGTACGAGTGGATGAAGTGCATGCAAAGTCTCGTGGCCATTTTTAGGATGTCTTGCAGATGGGTAGAAGACTTCAGGAACCGTTTGACAACCAGATTGAACACGCGTGCCATGCAGGGAGCATGGCTCAGCCTTCCTTGACGCAGTGCCTACACAATGTTCTTCCCGTTGTAGGCCAGTGGAGAAAGCCAGGATTCGAATTCTTGATGCATCACATGGAGCAGTTGCTCCCCTGTGTGACTCCGTTCGCCAAGGCAAGTCAGGTGCAGAACAGCGTGACACCGCCGAACCCTGCACATGTTCTCCCAGGCCACTGTATGGCAACGCTGAAAATATGTTGACGAAGGGCCGTAGTGCCAACATTGGAATCCGGGCCACGCTTCACCTTCTGCCCACATATGCGACATACAGTATAGCCACGTTCACCTCCTCTGGCGCTTTGAATTAGATTTTTCTCCTAACAGTCGGCACTGACTGATTGCTACCACCACTGCCTCCGTAAACCCCTGCACCACTACTTCCCGGGCATGTTGGCTGCTGCGAAGAAGGTGGTCTACCCCGGGCACGTTTGGCTTCCGACTCTCTGGCTCTGCTGCTGCCTCTCAGGCAAGCTGCCACCCTCTTCTCCTGATGATAATAAAGCCCCTTCTGCTCCAGCCTCCCGAGTGCGATCGGATTCATCATCATCTATTGATGTCTGCACATCACTTATGTCCTCCTCAACGGCCTCTGGGTCAGGAGCACTCGCAGCACAAGGTCCTGTGCTACTCTCCTCATCACTACTTGTCCGACTAGCGGAGGAAGCAGCGGATGTCTCCTCCAGATCTTGGCTGGGCAGTAGCTGCTGACTGTCCTCTAGTAGCTGTTTTTAACTGAAAAGTGGAGCAGAGCCTACAGCATATACTACTTCTTTTGCTGAGGGAAGATAAAAGGACAGAGACAGGTTGAGGACAGGTGAGGGCACAAGGCCTGCTCCTGGGCTAAGCCAACTAATGGTTGTGTCTGATGAACCCACACTACTGTTGGCTGGGGGTGTCTGATGTCGCTTGGGATGACGTGGATGACCGAGTTAACCAATCAAGAACCGCTGGGTTGCTGGTCAAAACACGACCGATAGATGACACTGGAAGCTCATGCCTCTCAATGCGACTACTGTTGCCCTTACTTTGCTTTAACCTCTTCTTGTGCCAGAAACATTTATGCCTCTGCGACTCCTCTGTGCATGGTCTGGCACTTCTCTGCCTGACATACTTGTAGCTGAACTAAATAAATGAAATGGAAATTAAAACACCCCTAAAAGCAACAAATATATTTTTCTTTTTGTAACAAAATAGGCCACTAAATAATTTCTGCGCAAATAACAGCAAACGTGACCTAAGTATATATTTCTAGTATAGGACTAAAATAGGTCACTAAAAGAATTCAGAGAAAGTGACAGAAAAAGTATAATTATAAAACTGTATATATTTTTCTCTTTTTATATTGAAATATGGCAATAAACGCTTTAACAAAATTAACAAATGCAAACTGCGTTTATTTTTCTCATATTGTAATGAAATATGACAAGAAACGCTTTTAGCACAAAAAACACCAAATATGAACAGTCTATTTTTCTCTTTTTCTCTAGAAATATGGCAATAAACGCTTTTAGTGCAAATAACACCAAATGTGAACTGCGACTATTTTTCTCTCAATGGAGTGAAATATGACAAAAAAAAGGTTTTAGTGCAAATAACATGAAATGTGAAAAGCGTCTATTTTTCTCGTATTGTAGTGAAATATGATGAGAAACACTTTTAGAACAAATATCAGCAAATATGAACTTAGTCTATTTTTCTCTTTTTCTCTAGAAATATGGGAATAAATGCATTTAGTGGAAATAACACCAAATAAGAACTGCGTCTATTCTCATATTCGAGTGAAATATGACAAGAAATGTTTTTAGCACAAATAACACCAAATATTAACTGTCTATTTTTCTCTTTATCTCTAGAAATATGGCAATAAATGCTTTTATCGCAAATAACACCAAATGTGAACTGCGTCTATTTTTCTTGTATTGTAGTGATATATGACAAGAAAAGCTTTTAGCACAAATAACACCAATTATAAACTTAGCCAATTTTTATCTTCTTCTTTAGAAATATGGCAATAAATGCTTTTAGCGCAAATAACACCAAATGTGAACCACGTCTATTTATCTCATATTGGAGTGAAATATCACAAGAAATGCTTTTAGCGCAAATAACACCAAATGTGTGCTGTCTATTTTTCTCTTTTTCTATAGAAATATGGCAATAAACACTTTTAGCGCAAATAACATCAAATGTGACTTGCGTCTATTTTTCTCGTATTGTAGTCAAATATGACAAGAAATGCTTTAAGCGCAAAATAACACCAAATATGAACTAAATCTATTTTTCTCTTTTCTCAAAAAACGTTTTTATTGCAATTATTACCAAATGTGAACTGCGTATATTTTTCTCGTATTGTAGTGATATATAGCAGCAAACGCTTTTAGCGCATATAACACCAAATGTGAACTGCGTCGATTTTTCTCATATTGGAGTGAAATATTACACGAAAAGCTTTCAGCACAAATAACACCAAATGTGAACTGCGTCTATTTTTCTCATATTGAAGTGAAATATAACAAGAAACGCATTTAGTGCAAATAACAGCAAATATGAACTTGCCTGTTTTACTCTTTTTCTCTAGAAATATGTCAATAAACGCTATTAGCACAAATAATACCAGATGTGAACTGTGTCTATTTTTCTCGTATTGTAGTGATATATGACAAGAAATGCTTTTAGCGCGAATAAAAGCAAATATGAACTGCGTTTATTTTTCTCGTATTGTAGTGAAATATGTCAAGAAACGCTTTTAGCGCAAATAACAGCAAATATTAACCGAGTCTATCTTTCTCATAATAAAGTGATATATGACAAGAAACGCTTTTAGCGCAAATACCATCAAAAATGAAGTTAGTCTATTTTTCTCTTTTTCTCTAGAAATATGGCTATAAACAATTTTTGAGCAAATAATACCAAATACGAACTGTGTTTATTTTTCTTTGAGTACAATATGACAAGAAACGCTTTTAACGCAAATAACACCAAATATGAACTAAATTAAATTTTTCTCTTTTTCTCTGTAAATATGGCAATAAAAGCTTTAAGCGCAAATAATACCAAATGTAAACTGCGTCTATTTTTCTCTTTTTCTTTAGAAATATGGCAATAAATGCTCTAAGCGCAAATAACACCAAATGTGAACTGTTTATTTTTCTCGTATTATAGTGAAAATTGACAAGAAACGCTTTTAGCGCAAATAGCAGCAAATATAAACTTAGTCTATTTTTCTATTTATCTCGAGAAATATGGCAATAAATGCTTTTAGCGCAAAAAACAACAAATGTAAACTGAGTCTATTTTTCTCATATTGGGGTGAAATATGACAAGAAATGCTTTTAGCGCAAATAACACCAAATGTGAACTGCGTCTATTTTTCTCATATTGGAGTGAAATATGACAATAAACACTTTTAGCGCAAAAAACTGCAAATATGAACTGCAACTTTTTATCTCGAATTGGAGTAGAATATGACAAGAAATGCTTTTAGCGCAAATAACACCAAATGTAAACTGCATCTATTTTTCTCGTATTGTAGTGATATATAACAAAAAACGCTTTCAGCGCAAATAACACCAAATATGAACTTAGAATATTTTTCTCTTTTTCTCTAGAAATATGGCAATGAATGCTTTTAGCACAAAAAACACCAAATGTGAACTGCGTTTATTTTTCTCAAATTAGATTGAAATATAAAAAGAAACGCGTTTAACGCAAATAACACCAATTATGAACTAAATCTATTTTTCTCTAGAAATATGGCAATAAACACTTTTAAAGCAAATAACATAACATATGAACTGCGTTTATTTTGCTTGTTATGTAGTGAATAGAGTTGAGCGGACAAATGGATGTTCGGGTTCGACGGATTCGGCCGAACTTCTGAAAAAAGTTTGAGTTCGGGACCCGAACTTGACCCCGAACCCCATTGAAGTCAATGGGGACCCGAACATTTGAGCACTAAAATGACTGTAAAAATGTCATGGAACGGGCTAGAGGGCTGCAAATGTCATCAAAATGTGGTTAAGAGCATGGCAAGTGCTCTGCAAACAAATGTGGATATGGAAATGACTTTAAATAACATAAAATACGTAAAATAAAATATAATAATCTTGATCTAGGAGGACCAGGTCCATATGGAGTAGGAGGTTGAGGAGGCGGTGGATGTGGTGGTGTAGGTGGAAATGGCGGTGGAGGAGGAAGAGGTAGCCTACACTGCTTTTTGTTTTAAAATTTATTTTTATTTTTTTAAATTAGGGTACACCCAAACATTGGGAACTATAACCCTCTAGTCATGCTAAACACACATTCAGACAATACACCGGCTGCAGGGAAGGCCAGCACCTTCAAGGCGTAAAGGGCAAGCTCAGGCCATGTGCCCAATTTGGAGACCCAGAAGTTGCAGGGGCTGACCCCTGTCAGTTAGTTCGTGTAGGCGTGTGCATACTTACTGCCCCACCATGTTGCACGTCCCCGTGATGTTCACGATCCAATTTGATATCTGCTCTATCAACTTTCGATGTTCTTTTATGCGCCTACCATGGTGATTACGGGTGCCGGGGAAACAGGGTTGCATTCCAGAGAGGGAGCGTGAAAAAAAAAAGAGACCACATTTAAGGGAAATAAATTTATTTCCACTTCTAGGGCAGGGCTGGGTGGATGGCCCTGGGAAACCCTGCTAACAGAGTCATCATAAAGCAGAAGAGACTGCTGCATGACTTGGGGTTCAGACTGCTTGGCTGATTTGCAAGGGGGTGAGGTGAAAGACTAATGTACATCGGCTGCAGGTGCCAACTGTGGTTTTTCAGCGGAGACTGGGTGGGGGACAATGTGAAGGAACTGGATCCATTGTCAGCAACACAATCTATCGCCTGTTCTTGTTCAGGCCTCACCATTCGTAGAGCAGCATTAGGCCCGACCAAATACCGCTGCAGGTTTTATCGCCAGCTCGCACCTGAGGAAGGGGTTTTACTTATGCGTGTAGCTGACACAGATCGACCACGTCCTCTCCCTGTAACATGAGCTCCACCAGCAGCACCACAACCTGGGCCATGTCACTAATTTGTAGCTCTCCTCGTATTTTTCGAATTTAGGATCTTGCCCTAAATGGGTGTTTAATTAAAAGTAGAATAGAATGAGAGTATGTAAAGGGTGTATCTCACACGGTCTAAACCAGTGTAGACCTGAATTAAATGTTTCTTTGCCCAAAATAGCTGTATTTCAAATGGGTGTATTTCAAATCCCTGATTCAAACCCTGTATGTAGAGGGGGTATCTCACACTGTCTGAACCAGTGTAGGCGTGAAGTAAATATTTCTTTGCACAAAATGGCAGTATTTCAAATGGCTGTATTTCAAATCCCTGAATCAAACCCCTGTATGTAGAGGAAGTGTCTCACAGGGCCTGAACCAGTGTAGGCATGAAGTAAATATATCTTTGCCCAAAATTGCTGTATTTCAAATGGCTGTATTTCAAATCCCTGAATCAAACCCCTGTATGTAGAGGGGGTATCTCACACGGTCTGAACCAGTGTAGGCCTGAAGTAAATATTTATTTGCACAAAATAGCTCTATTTCACATGCCTGATTCAAACCCCTGTATGTAGAGAAGGTATCTCACACGGTCTGAACCAGTGTAGGCCTAAAGTAAATTTTTCTTTGCACAAAATGGCTGTATTTCAAATCCCTGAATCAAACCCCTGTATGTAGAGGGAGTATCTCACAGAGCATGAACCAGTGTAGGCCTGAAGTAAATATTTCTTTGCCCAAAATGGCTGCATTTCAAATGGCTGTATTGCAAATGCCTAAATCAAACCCCTGTATGTAGAGGGAGTGTCTAACACGGCCTGAAGCAGTGTAGGCTTGAAGTAAATATATCTTTGCCCAAAATGGCTGTATTTCAAATGGCAGTATTTCAAATCCCTGAATCAAACCCCTGTATGTAGAGGGGGTATCTCACATGGTCTGAACCAGTGTAGGCCTGAAGTAAATATTTATTTGCCCAAAATGGCTGTATTTCCAATGCCTGATTCAAACCCCTGTATGTAGAGGGTGTATCTCACAGGGCCTGAACCAGTGTAGGCCTGAATTCAATATTATTGCACCAAATGACGGTATTTAAAATCTCTAAACGTAACCCAAATGTATTAAGGGTGTATCTCACAATGACATCTGCATCAAAGGCTGCCAACTTCATTTTTTGTGCCCACACGAGTGTTTGTTTAACCTGCTCACGACCGCCGTACGCAGGATTGCGTCTTCTCGGCGGTCGTGCAGCTCTGGGTGGACGCGCCGGTGCGTCCTCTCACGAGACGCGAGATTTCCGGGTATGCCGGCCCGCGCATGCGCATCGCGGGCCGGCAAAATTCAAAGAAGAAGTTCGTCATCAACCTGCCGGCCACGATCATTGGCTGGCAGGTTGATGATTTTCAAAAAAAACAATTAGAAGCCACATGACCCATCAGATTAGTAAATATGATGGGGTTATATGGCTGCTGTGCTCCTCTGCTCCTTCTTTTGGTCGGTTGGTTCCAGCAGAGGAGCAGAGGAGCACACATCACTGTGAGTACCCACTACACCACACTTAGCCCCCAGATCACCTCCCAGCACCCAATTAACCCTTTGATCACCCCTTCTTGCCCCTGTCAATCACTAGTGAAAAGGAAAAAAGTGATCAGTGCAAACTGTCACTTTTTTTTTTTCACTGGTATTGACCGTTTGGTTTTAGGTATAGTTTAGGCCCCTTGGTTAGGTAGTTTAGCGATCAGTTAGCGCCCAGCCCACCGCACCGCAGTCCGTTATTCGCTGATTAGCGTATCGCTAATCAGCATTTGTACTTTTATAGTATCTGTAAGTGATCAAAACTGATCACGGTCAGATCTATATTGTATTAGTGTCACTTTAGTTCTCCCTCCACCCAAAACGCAGTGTTTGCCTGATCAGGCCTGATCGGTCGCCCACACGTGCGTTCGCCCACGCCCGCCCCACCGCAGTGACAAAAAAAATTTTTTTTTTTGATCACTGCACATTCACTTTACACGCACTGCGGCGATAAAATAAAATCTGTTTTGATATTTTTTATCAACCACAGCGGCCTCCGGTACTTTGCTAGCCTCCCCTTTGTAAGACAGGCTTGCTTTTTTTTTCTTGGGTAGTCTCAGGGAATACCCCTAAATTTAGTTGCCCAAATGTCTAACAGGGGGTATTCTTCTAAAGAGGCCTACAGGCTTCTGACCCAGTCGGATGAGGAGTGGGAACCCTCATCTGATGAATCCAGCGGGTCAGAATACGAACCTGTAGAAAGCAGTGGCTCTCTGACCCAAAGTTCGGACGAGGAGGCTGAGGTCCCTGATAGCACCAGGCGTACCCGGCCCCGTGTCGCTAGACCGCAGGTTGCGCAGGATCCGCTTCAAGAGCAGCAGAGTGGGGCTGGTGCTGTCGGATTACGTGGTGAGGCATACACCAGCAGCCCAGCCCTTCCAGGACCTAGTACCAGCACTCGCGTACAACCTGGTGAAGTGGCGAGCACCAGAAGGGCAGTTCCAGCTGGTACGGTGGCACGAGCAGTAGTGACCCCGTCGCAGCCACTGCAAAGACGTGCCCGTAGAGCCCCTAGAATCCCTGAGGTGCTGGCAAACCCTGATTGGCAGTCCCCAACTTCAGCCGCACCTATAGTTTTCCCTTTCACTGCCCAGTCTGGAGTTCGGGTTGAGACAGCTCAGATTGGTTCGGCCCTGGGATTTTTTGAGCTGTTCTTGACTGCGGAGCTCTTGGACTTGGCCGAAACAAATCTGTATGCCACACAATTTATAGCCGCCAACCCGGGAAGCTCTTATGCCCAGTCTTTCCGGTGGAAACCAGTCCAAGTTTCCGAAATTAAAACTTTTTTGGGCCTCCTCCTCAACATGGGTCTAACTAAAAAGCATGAATTGCGGTCATATTGGTCCACGAACCCAATTCATCACATGCCCATGTTCTCTGCTGCTATGTCCAGGACACGATTTGAGACCATCCTGCGTTTCCTGCACGTTAGTGATAACAGCACCTCCCGTCCCAGAGGCCACCCTGCTTTTGACCGGCTCCACAAAATTCGGCCCCTCATAGACCATTTCAACCTGAAATTTGCTGATTTGTATACCCCTGAGCAAAACATCTGCGTAGACGAGTCCCTGATACATTTTACCGGGCGCCTTGGCTTCAAACAATACATCCCAAGCAAGCGCGCCCGGTATGGGGTCAAATTGTATAAGCTCTGTGAAAGGGCCACAGGCTATACCCACAAATTTCGGATCTATGAGGGAAAAGATCAGACCCTAGAGCCGGTCAGTTGCCCTGACTACCTGGGGAGCAGTGGGAAGACAGTTTGGGACTTGGTGTCACCCTTATTCGGCAAGGGGTACCATCTTTATGTGGACAATTTTCTACACAAGTGTGGCCCTCTTTAGGCATTTGTTTCTAGAACGGATTGGCGCCTGTGGTACCGCGCGAACTAGTCGCGCGGGCTTCCCCCAACGGCTCGTTACCACCCGTCTTGCAAGGGGCCAGAGGGCCGCACTGTGTAACGAAGAACTGCTCGCGGTGAAATGGAGAGACAAGCTTGACGTTTACATGCTCTCCTCCATTCAATCAGACACGACAATCCAAATTGAGCGAGCAACCCGTGTCATTGAAAAGCCCCTCTCAGTCCACGACTATAACCTTCACATGGGAGGGGTGGACTTCAATGACCAGATGTTGGCTCCGTATTTAGTGTCCCGCAGAACCAGACGCTGGTATAAGAAGGTGTCTGTATATTTAATTCAATTGGCTCTGTACAATAGTTTTGTTCTCTACAGTAAGGCTGGGAGAACTGGATCCTTCCTCAAATTTCAGGAAGAGATCATCGCGAACCTCCTGTACCCAGGAGGTTCCGTGGCGCCATCCACCAGTGTAGTTAGCCGTCTACACGAGCGACATTTCCCCAGTGTCGTTCCTGGTACCTCAAACCGACCCCCACCCCGAAAAAAATGTTGTGTCTGTAGCAGGAGTGGAATAAGGCGTGACACCCGCTATTTCTGTCCTGACTGTCCTGACCACCCTGCCCTATGCTTTGGAGAGTGTTTCCGGAAGTACCACTCACAGGTACACTATTAGCATAGGGATCATCTCACCAGGACAGGCACACAGGGCTATTAGGGCCCATTCACTCACACAGCTGCTGCAAACGTCTCCTTTCACATGGGACAAAGTGCATAACGCACTTCGCCACATCTTTGGGCGATTTGCGCTTTGCACATTGACCCATGGGGAAGGAGAGGTTTGTTCTATAAAGGTAAAAAAAAAAAAAAAAACACCAGTAAGCAAACAGGTTAATGTTTAGTTCAAAAAGTTTAAGTTTATATTATATGTTCTGTTCCAAAGTTAATAAAATTATTTCGTTGTGGCCTGGTTTTTTCTTTTTTTTTTTTTTTTTTTTTACCTTCCAGGTAGACCAATCGATCGATTAGCTGCAGCACTGATGTGCATTCTGACAGAAGCATTGCGCTGCTGTCAGATTACACGCAAGTTGGTGTATGCGGCGCTGCAAGACGAGATTTCTACTCTGCAGTAACAGATACGTTTGCCGATGCATACGAGCTGAGGAGGAGGCGGCGTTCCTATGCTTTGGCAAACACTTTGTATATAAAAAAAATATATAAATCCCGGCAATGATTTACTCATCCACATCGATTGATGTGAATGGAGAAATCTGGTTTGCCAGGGCATACGAGCTAAGTGGGTATGGATGTTGGGCGGAGCTCCTATGTCCTGGCAGACGCCTTTCCCCTCCTTTTTTTTTTTTTTGGCAGAGATTTTTTCATCCACATTGATCGATGCGAATGAAGAAATCTGTGCCGTTCATTTTTTTCTTTCAGCCCAGAGGCTGAACGGAAAAAAAAAATCTCATTACCTGTATGCTCAATATAAGGAGAATAGCAGAAACTCCTAATGCTGGCCATACATGTAATGATTGCGGAGACCCTCAAATGCCAGGGCAGTACAAACACCCCACAACTGACCCCATTTTGGAAAGAAGACACCCCAAGGTATTCGCTGAGGGGCATATTGAGTCCATGAAAGATTTAAATTTTTGTCCTAAGTTAGCAGAAAGTGAGACTTTGTGAGAAAAAACAAAAAAAAAATCAATTTCCGCTAACTTATGCCAAAAAAATAAATTTCTATGAACTCGCCATGCCCCTCATTGAATACCTTGGGGTGTTTTCTTTCCAAAGTGGGGTCACATGTGGGGTATTTATACTGCCCTGGCTTTTTAGGGGCCCTAAAGCGTGAGAAGAAGTCTGGGATCCAAATGTCTAAAAATGCCCTCCTAAAAGGAATTTGGGCACTTTTGCAGTCTAGATGCGCAAAAGTGTCACACATCTGGTATCGCCGTACTCAGGAGAAGCTGGGGAATGTGTTTTGGGGTTTCATTTTACATATACCCATGCTGGGTGAGATAAATATCTTGGTCAAATGCCAACTTTGTATAACAAAAATGGTAAAGTTGTCTTTTGCCAAGATATTTCTCTCACCCAGCATTGTTATATGTGAAATGACACCCCAAAACACATTCCCCAACTTCTCCTGAGTACGGCGATACCTGATGTGTGACACTTTTTTGCAGCCAAGGTGGGCAAACGGGCACATATTCCAAAGTGCACCTTTCGGATTTCACCGGCCATTTTTTACACATTTTGATTGCAAAGTACTTCACACATTTGGGCCCCTAAATTGAAAGGGCAGTATAACTTCCCCACAAGTGACCCCATTTTGGAAAGAAGACACCCCAAGGTATTCCGTGAGGGGCATGCCGAGTTCCTAGAATTTTTTATTTTTTGTCGCAAGTTAGTGGAATATGAGACATTGTAAGGAAAAAACTAAATTAAAAAAAATCATCATTTTCCGCTAACTTGTGACAAAAAATAAAAAATTCTAGGAACTCGCCATGCCCCTCACGGAATACCTTGGGGTGTCTTCTTTCCAAAATGGGGTCACTTGTGGGGTAGTTATACTGCCCTGGCAATTTAGGGGCCCAAATGTGTGAGAAGAACTTTGCAATCAAAATGTGTAAAAAATGGCCGGTGAAATCCGAAAGGTGCACTTTGGAATATGTGCCCCTTTGCCCACCTTGGCTGCAAAAAAGTGTCACACATCTGGTATTGCCGTACTCAGGAGAAGTTGGGGAATGTGTTTTGGGGTGTCATTTTACATATACCCATGCTGGGTGAGAAAAACATCTTGGTCAAATGCCAACTTTGTATAAAAAAATGGGAAAAGTTGTCTTTTGCCAAGATATTTCTCTCACCCAGCATGGGTATATGTAAAATGACACCCCAAAACACATTGCCCAACTTCTCCTGAGTACGGCGATACCAGATGTGTCACACTTTTTTGCAGCCTAGGTGGGCAAAGGGACCCACACATATGGGCCCCTAAATACTTCTCACACATATGGGCCCCTAAATTGCCAGTGCAGTATAACTACGCCACAAGTGACCCCATTTTGGAAAGAAGACACCCCAAGGTATTCTGTGAGGGGCATGGTGAGTTCCTAGAATTTGTTATTTTTTGTCGCAAGTTAGTGGAATATGAGACTTTGTAAGAAAAACAATAAAATAAAATAAAAATAATCATCATTTTCCGCTAATTTGTGACAAAAAATAAAAAGTTCTATGAACTCACTATGCCCATCAGCGAATACCTTAGGGTGTCTACTTTCCGAAATGGGGTCATTTGTGGGGTTTTTCTACTGTTTGGGCATTGTAGAACCTCAGGAAACATGACAGGTGCTCAGAAAGTCAGAGCTGCTTCAAAAAGCAGAAATTCACATTTTTGTACCATAGTGTGTAAACGCTATAACTTTTACCCAAACCATTTTCTTTTTTTTTGCCAAAACATTTTTTTTTAATCAAAGACATGTAGAACAATAAATTTGGCGAAAAATTTATATATGGATGTCGTTTTTTTTGCAAAATTTTACAGCTGAAAGTGAAAAATGTCATTTTTTTGCAAATAAATAGTTAAATTTTGTATTAATAACAAAAAAGTAAAAATGTCAGCAGCAATAAAATACCACCAAATGAAATCTCTATTAGTGAGAAGAAAAGGAGGTAAAATTCATTTGGGTGGTAAGTTGCATGACCGAGCGATAAACGGTGAAAGTAGTGTAGTGCCGAAGTGTAAAAAGTGCTCTAGTCATGAAGGGGGTTTCAGCTAGCGGGGTTGAAGTGGTTAACAACTGAATTTGACAGCAGCATATAAGCCTGTAATTTCACATGTGCTGATGCTGCAAGGCCTGAAAATATAGTTTTTTGTCAAACAAGTGTTTTTTTCAAACCCCAGAAAATGATGGGTGTATTTCTAGCTTAAATTGCACACTGACTAATCAAGATGTTGTAGAAGTGTTTTTTTGGTAACAGAATATGAAATCTGTATATATTAAACTTGAATTTAACACTTGCAGAACAGGAATATACTGTTTTTTGGAGAAAAAAAAAGTGTGGTTTTCATACCCCAGAAAATGAAGGGTGTATTTCTAGCTTAAATTTCACACTGACTAATCAAGATGTTGTAGATTGCCAAAAAAAAGTGTTTTTTGTTTTCATAACAGAATATGAAAGCTGTAAATATTAAACATGAATTGAACACTTGCAGATCTGGAAAATACAGTTTTTTTGGCAAAAAAGTGTGTTTTTCAATCCCAAGAAAATGATGGGTGTTATTTCTACCTTAACTTGCACACTGACTAATCCAGATGTTGTAGTTTGCCAAAAAATGGTGATTTGCAATGTCCCAAAAGCTCAGATGCAGTGCTGGTGCACTGAGCTTGCATAAAATGGCCGCCGCATCCACCCACCTAACTAACAGAATTATAAAAAAAAAATTATTTTTTTTGTCAATGGCCTCAGGGCAGGGTAAAACGATTGTGTCCTGCACCCACACAACTATTTCTCTGTAGATCGCTGAGTTAGATTCTCTCCTATTCTTTCCCTGAAATCACCAATCCAGCAGCATCCTCTCCCTACACTTGTAACAGCAGAGTGACATGCAGTGCTACGTGACTCAAGCTTATATAGAGCCTGGGTCACATGCGTCTCTGGCCAATAACAGCCATGCCATTAGTTGGCATGGTTGTGATTAGTGTTGATCACGAATATTCGAATTTCGAATTTTTATCGCGAATATAGGCACTTCGAAAATTCGCGAATATTTCGAATAGTTATATATATTCGCAATTTCGAATATTCGATTTTTTTCCCGATTTTTTTCTTTCCGATTTTTTATTTATTTTTTTAAATCAGTACACATGATCCCTTCCTGCTTCTAGCTTGTGGGCCAATAAGAAGGCTGCAATATACTTGACTTTAGGAGTAGTGATGAGCGGCAGGGGTCATATTCGAAAATGCACGATTTTTTTTCCTTGAAAAAATCGGCAAGGTAATGATTGTGTAATATGCGTATTTTCGTAATTCGTATTTTCGGATTGGAATTTTTATTGCGAATTTTTCAACTTTTAGACAAAGAAGATTATAGCACTATATTAGCTAAATTGCTCTATATTCGTTTTTTCGAATATTCGCTATATTGCTATATATTCTTGTTTTAGAATATTACAAATATTTGAAAAAACAAAGTTATAGCAATATAGCGAATATTCGAAAAAAAACGAATATAGAGCAATTTAGCTAATATAGTGCTATAATCTTCGTTGTCTAATAGTTGTAATTTTTTCTCATCTGAAGTTCAGATTGGAAAAAAATTACAACTATAAAAAAAAAGATTATAGCACTATATTAGCTAAATTTCTCTATATTCGTTTTTTTTTCGAATATTCGCTATATTGCTATATATTACGAATATTCGAAAAACTGTTATAGCAATATAGCGAATATTCAAAAAATCGAATATAGAGCAATTTAGCTAATATAGTGCTATAATCTTCTTTGTCTAATAGTTGTAAGTTGAAAAATTCGCAATAAAAATTTGAATCCAAAAATTCGAATTACAAAAATTCGCATATTACACAATCATTACCTTGCCGATTTTTTTCAAGAAAAAAAAAAAATCGAGAATTTTCGAATTTTCTAATATTCGACTAATATTCTAAAAATCATTCGCGAAATATCGCGAATTCGAATATGACCCCTGCCGCTCATCACTAGTTGTGATTGCTTCTAAGGTCAGACAGATAACAGCTTGTTGATTGGCTGCTCTGCAGCCTTTTAAAAAAGCGTCAAGTAAGCGCCGAACACCGAATCCAAACTTTTACAGAAATGTTCGGGTTCGGGTCCGGGGTCCAAAAATCCTAAAGTTCGGAACGAACCCGAACTTTACAGTTTGGGTTTGCTGAACCCTACAAATAACTAGTGATGTCCCAAACTATTCGCCGGCGAACAGTTCCCGGCGAACACAGCTTGTTCGCGTTCGCCGCGGCGGGCGAACATATGCGATGTTCAGTCCGCCCCCTATACATCATCATTGAGTAAACTTTGACCCTGAACCTCACAGTCAGCAGACACATTAGACACAGCCAATCAGTAGCAGACCCTCCCTCCCAGACCCTCCCACCTCCTGGACAGCATCCATTTTAGATTCATTCGGAAGCTGCATTCTCAGTGAGAGGAGGGACAGTGCTACTGCTGCTGATTCAATAGGGAAAGCGTTAGCTAGGGCAGTGTTCTGTGTCCATATATATATATATATATATATATTGCAGTTGCCTGGCTGCCCGTGTGTGGGAGGCTTCAGGCTGAACCCAAAAAATTCGGAGAGAATAGTTGACTGGCTTACACAGGACACCCAATCTTCAACAGCTTCCGCTAAGAACCTTGACGCACCATCCTCCTCCAGCTCAGCTTTGGTCATCTGCTCTCAAGTTACCACTCTCCCGCCCGCCGCCACCACCACTACAACCACCACAGCCGCTTCACTTGATCCCTCAGAGGAGTTATTTACACATCAGTTGGATGAAATGAGTGATGCGCAACTATTATTGCCAGAGGATGTAGATAACAGGGATATGTCTCAGTCAGGCAGCATTACACACATGGACGTACAGTGTGATGATGATGATGATGATGTTGCACCCGCTGCTGCTTCCTTTGCTGAGTTGTCAGATACAAGTGAAGTGGTTGCCACGTGGGTGCCTGTTCGAAGAGAAGAAGAAGAGGGGGAAAGTTCAGAAGGGGAGACAGAGAGAAGGAGTAGACGAGTTGGAAGCAGGGGGAGGTCGTCACAAGGAGCTAGTGGCACAGTCAGACAGCATGTATCGGCACCCGGGGTCAGCCAGACAGCACGCCAATCAACGCATGCTGTTGCCACCACCAGAATGCCGTCATTGCAAAGCTCAGCAGTGTGGCATTTTTTTGTGTGTCTGCCTCTGATAACAGCGATGCCATTTGCAACCTGTGCCAAAAGAAACTGAGTCGTGGGAAGTCCAACACCCACCTCGGTACAACTGCTTTGCGAAGGCACATGATCTCACATCACAAACGCCAATGGGATCAACACATGAGTACAAGCAGCACACAAACAAAAAGCTACCATCCTCCTCCTGGTCCAGAATCTTCAGCCACGTCAACCACTGCTGTCCTCCTTGCCCCCTCTCAACCACCCACCACTCCGCCTCTCACCTTCAGCAGTTACATCTCATCTGCCCACAGTCAGGTGTCTAAAGGAAATGTTTGAGCGTAAGAAGCCATGTCACAGAGTCACCCCCTTGCCCGGCGTCTGATAGCTGGCTTGACGGAACTCTTAGCCCGCCAGCTTTTACCATACAAGCTGGTGGAGTCTGAGGTCTTCAAAAAATTTGTCGCTATTGGGACACCACAGTGGAAGGTACCCGGACAAAAAAGGCAATCCCAAATCTCTACTCAGTGATTGAGAAGGAAGTCATGGCATCTCTGACACACAGTGTTGGGGCAATAGTCCATCTGACCACTGAAACCTGGTCTGCAAAGCATGGTCAGGGCAGGTATATCACCTACACTGCGCATTGGGTCAACCTGCTGATGGCTGCCAAGCATGGAATGCGTGGCTCTGCAGCGGAGTTGGTGACACCACCACGACTTGCAGGCAGGCCTACTGCCAGCTCCTCTACTTCTCCTACTCCATCCTCTTCAATAACCTCCTCGGCTGAGTCCTCTTCTGCAGCGGCGTCTAGCTGCACATCAACTGAATCCCCAAAGCTCCCCAGGGCGCTATTCCACATCCCGGATGCGACAGTATCACACTGTCTTGGGGTTGACTTGCCTGAAAGCAGAGAGCCACACCGGACCAGCACTCCTGTCCGCCCTGAACCCACAGGTGGATCAGTGGCTGACCCCGCACCAACTGGAGATCGGCAAAGTGGTGTGTGACAATGGAAGCAATTTGCTGACAGCATTGAATTTGGGCAAGTTGTCACATGTGCCGTGCATGGCACGTGTGTTGAATCTCATCGTACAACGGTTTGTGTCTAAGTACCCAGGCTTACAGGTTGTCCTCAAGCAGGCCAGGAAGGTGTGTGGCCATTTCAGGCGTTCCTACACGGCCATGGCGCACTTTTCAGACATTCAGCGCCGAAACAACATGCCAGTGAGGCACTTGATTTGCGATAGCCCGACACGTTGGAATTCAACACTCCTAATATTCGACTGCCTGCTCCAACATGAAAAAGCCATCAACGA
Source organism: Bufo gargarizans (assembly GCF_014858855.1). Lineage (NCBI taxonomy): Eukaryota > Metazoa > Chordata > Amphibia > Anura > Bufonidae > Bufo > Bufo gargarizans. Next base: position 329,083,770 of record NC_058083.1, read on the forward strand.
ATATTTGTATGACCGGGTGCTAGAACAGCCTCTGTGGAGCTGGGAATTTTTTTGCCACGTTACTGGACGCTCATGCGCAATGCCTGTAGGTTCATGCGTCCTTTTGAGAAGGTGACAAACCTAGTCAGTCGCACCGAAGGCACCATCAGCGACCTCATCCATTTGTTTTCTTCCTGGAGCGTGCCCTGCGAAGAGTGCTGGATCAGGCTGTAGATGAGCGTGAAGAGGAAGAGTTGTGGTCACCATCACCACCAGAAACAGCCTTGTCATCATCGCTTGCCGGACCTGCGGCAACGCTGGAAGAGAAGTATGAGGAAGAGGAGTCAGAGGAGGAATGTGGCTTTGAGGAGGAGGAATACCAACCACAGCAGGCATCCCATGGTGCTCGTTGTTGTCACCTATCTGGGACCCCTGGTGTTGTACGTGGCTGGGGGGAAGAACAGACTCGGCATCCAACCTTGTGCAAATGGGGTCTTTCATGCTGTCATGTCTGTTGAGGGACACTCGTATAAAAAGGATGAAGGAGAACGACCTGTACTGGGTGGACACGCTACTAGACCCCCGGTATAAACAGAAAGTGGCGGAAATGTTACCAAATTACCGGAAGTCAGAAAGGATGCAGCAGTTCAAAACCAAACTAAAAAATATGCTTTACACAGCTTATAAGGGGGATGTCACAGCATAACGGGAATCTAACAGGGGAAGAGGTGAAAGTAATCCTCCTCCTACCACAACCACGGCGGCAAGGACAGGACGCTTTACAGATGTGTTGTTGATGGAGGACATGCTTAGCTTTTTCAGTCCTACACATCGCCACAGCCCTTTGGGATCCAACCTTAGAGAATGACTCGACCGACAGGTAGCAGACTACCTCGCCTTACCTGCAAATATCGACACTCTGAGGAGAGATGAACCCCTTGACTACTGGGTGGGCAGGCTTGACCTGTGGCCTGAAATATCCCAGTTTGCGATAGAACTTCTGGCCTGCCCCACTTGAAGTGTCCTGTCAGAAAGGACCTTCAGTGCAGCAGGAGGCATTGTCACTGACAAAAGAAGTCGCCTCGGTCAAAAAACTGTTGATTACCTCACCTTCATTAAGAGGAATGAGGCATGGATCCCGAAGGGACTGACAGTGGGGGATACGTTTGACTAACAAAAGGCCTGATGACATGCCTTGGCCTCAGAATTGTCCCCACACTACTGTATTTAATGTCTGGATACCGGATGACTTTCGTGAATTCTCCGCCACCAACTAGGGTTCAAGCCGCAATGTTTTAGTCACCTTTCTGCCTGGAAAACATAAATCCGGCCGCTGCTACAATACCTAATTTTTCACGCATGTGTACATGCCTAATTTTTCTGGCCTCTAGTGCTGCACTGTGGCTGCAAAAACAAAAAAAAAAAGGCACATACATGTGTCAATTCCCCTTTGTGATCGGTAACTTGTTGTGGTGAAGGGGCTTGCGTATCACAATGAAGCGATCATCACCTCTATTAGTGTTGGCAATGTTGCCACAACCCAGATGATAAGGCCGTTGCTTCATTAAGATCAGACTAAAAGCGATGGCTGGATAATTTTTCATAGAAAAAACATAATTTTTTTTTAAAGTTGTTTGGGTTTTTAATACATAGAATAAGAAAATCATAATAAAGTCTCTTAATAGTTTATTAGAAATAATGCAGACAATTTAAAAGATCCCCATCAATTCCAATACAAAGCAAGTACAGAGCTCAGAACAAAATTATTTCAGGATGTCGTTAATTCGACAATGATTAATCAATTCGACACACGTCCCCAGATAGGGGATGTAACAGGGATTAAACTGATAGGAATAGTACTAGTTAAGACACCACTCATATAGGGTGTCACACACATTGCTCCATCCACGCGCAGTGCCCCAACTTGGGAGTAAGAGGACCAACCAAGCTGCTTTTTCCATCTCCCGGTTCCTAAAATCAATTCAGTTTGGTGTATCAGAGTTTGGTCTGTCACTGTGAAGGCAGTCGAAGGTACCTGGCCTAAATTTTTTTTCACAAAAGGCAATCCCTGATATGGGACGTAACAGGGATTAAACTCATGAGAATAGTACTGTAGAAAATACCACTCATATCGGGTGTGACAGTAAATTGCATGGCGCAGACGCAGTGACCATGGCGTGGATTCAAACAAAGGGGAGGGAGCCAGCGTTTTTTTAACCATCTCCCCTTTCGAAAAATCAATTTAATAAATAAACCCCAGATTGGGGACGTCACGTAACAGGGATTAAACTAATGAGAATAGTACTACAGAAAATACCACTGATATCGGGTGTGACAGTAAATTGCACGGCGCAGACGCAGTGACCGTGGCGTGGATTCAAATAAAGGGGAGGGAGCGAGCGTTTTTTTAACCATCTCCACGTTCGAAAAATCTATTCAATTCACCTTTCGGGGACCCTTGGTGTTGTACGTGGCTGGGTGGAGGAAGAAACCTTCAATGACATCAACGGGACATGGCTAGCTTGGTATCCAACCTTATGCAAATGGGGAGTTTGCAGTTGGGCAAATTGACTTTTTGCGGTTGTTTGCGGTGCATTAAAAGGGGAGTTTGGTATGTCAATGTCTGTGAAGCGGGCGTAACCCTTACATTACCTGATCGATACAACATCATACCTGATCGTATACACACACTGGATGTTTTAAACCACGTTGTTCAAAAAAAATTGGATTGTTAGGCGATTTATGCCCTTTATGGATTAAAATCCAACTCTGCGTCAACTATGTAATTTTCCATGGGAGTTTTGCCATGGATCCCCCTCCGGCATTCCACAGTCCAGGTGTTAGTCCCCTTGAAACAACTTTTCCATCACTACTGTGGCTAGAAACAGTCCCTGTGGATTTTAAAATTCGCCTGCTTATTGAAGTCAATGGCGGTTCAACTGGTTCGCCCGTTCACGAACATTTGCAGAAATTTGCGTTGCGGTTGGTGAACGGAAAATGTTATGTTCGCAACATCTCTAGAAATAACAACAAATGTAAACTGCATATATTTTTCATATATTGGAGTGAAATATCACAAGAAACACTTTTAACGCAAATAACAGCAAATATAAACTAAATCTACTTTTTTAATTTTTCTCTAGAAATATGGCAATAAACGCTTTTCTTTTAGCGCAAATAACACAAAACGTGAACTGCGTCTATTTATCTCGTATTTTATTGAAATATGACAAGAAACGCCATTGTCACGGATGTAGTAGGGGAGAGCACCAAAAGATAATCAAGAAGGAAGGGGAAAGACACTAGGCCTCACCGCTAGGGAAAAGGGTCACCACCTATAAAACTCTGCTTCTGGCCCTAACTCCTATCCGTATGGGCACCTCTTGATGGTAGAGATACCCATACACGAGAACCTAGAAAACCCTGGTGACCCTCAGATGCTCTAAAGATAATGACAGAGCAGAGACCACCTGTTCCTTCCCTGGTGAAGGAACTAGCATCTCACTGAGGCCTAGTAAACAACCAAGAAGGGGGGGGGGGTTACAAAACACGACAAGCAGAACACTTAACTTCAGAGGATGAAGGATGAACAAGACTTCAACACGAACCACACTCCAGCTGTTCCAAGACCAAATGAAGCTATCACAAGAGAGGAGTGATGGGAAAAATCAGACTAAATAGGGCGAGGTAAAGGTCACATGATCCACACCTGAACAGGAGGTGTGGACATATCAGCAACACACAGACAAAGTGAAACCAAAATAGGCTGTCAGATAACGAATGCGTAGATAATCTTTCAGACCTTCTGGGACCTGTCACAGATGTGACAGCTATAAGCGCAAATAACACCAAATATGAACTATGTCGATTATTCTCTTTTTCTCTAACAATATGGAAATAAAAGTTTTTAGCGCATATAACACCAAATGCGAACTGTATATATTTTTCTCGTATTAGAATGAAATATGACAAGAAATGCTTTTGAAGCAAATAACACCAAATATGAACTCAATCTATTTTTCACGTATAAGTGTAAAATATGACAAGAAATGCTTTTCTCGCAAATAACACCAAAAGTGAACTACGCCAATTTTTCTCCTATTAAAGTGAAATATGACAAGAAACGCATTTAGCGCAAATAACAGGAAATATGAACTAAGTCGATTTTTCTCTTTTTCTCAAAAAATATGGAAAAAAAAGCTTTTTAGCGCAAATAACACCAAATGTGAACTGCGTCTATTTTTCTCGTATTGGAGTGAAATATGACAAGAAACGCTTTGAAAGCAAATAACACCAAATATGAACTAAGTAGTTTTTTTCTCTTTTTCTCTAGAAATATGGCAATAAATGCTTTTAGGGCAAATAAGTTAACTGCGTCTATTTTACTTGAAATGTAGTGAAATATGACAAGAGAAAAATAGATGCAGTTCACATTTGGTGTTATTTGCGCGCGTTTTAGCGCAAATAACACCAAATGTGAACTGCATCTATTTTTCTCGTATTGTAATGAAATATGACAAGAAAAGCGCATATAACAGCAAATATGAATTTAGTTTATTTTTCTCTGTTTCTCTTAAATATGGCAATAAACACTTTTAACTCAAATAACAACAAATGTTAACTGCGTCTATTTTTCTCGTATTGGAGTGAAATATGACAAGAAACGCTATTAAAGCAAATAACACCAAATATGCACTAAATCTATTTTTCACGTTTAAGAGTAATTAATGAAAATAAACGCTTTTAGCGCAAATAACACCAAATGTGAACTGCACCTACTTTTCTCGTATTAGAGTGAATTATGACAAGAAACGCTATTAGCACAAATAATAACAAATATCAACTGTAGTTTTTTCTCTTTTTCTCTAGAAATGTGGCAATAAATGCTTTTAGCGCGAATAACAACAAATGTGTCAATTTTTACGAATTGTAGTAAAATATGACAAGGAACGCTTTTAGTGCAAATAATAGCAATTATGAACTTAATCTATTTTTCTCTTTTTCTCTAGAAAGGTAGGAATAAATTCTTTTGGTGCAAATAACACCAAATGTGAACTGCATTTATTTTTCTCGTATTGGTGCAAATAACACCAAATGTGAATTGCATTTATTTTTCTCGTAATGTAGTTAAATATGCCAAGAAACGCTTTTAGCGCTAATAGCAGCAAAAGTTAACTAAGTTGATTTTTCTCTTTTTCTCAATATGTATTTCGCAATAAACGCTTTTTGCTCAAATAACACCAAATGTGAGTCTATTTTTATCTTATTTAAGTGAATTATGACAAAAAAGTTTTTAGCGCAAAAAAAAGCATTTATAACATATAACATAGTCTATTTTTCTCTTTTTCTCTAGAAAAATGGCAATAAACGCTTTTAGCGCTAATAACACAAAATGTGAACTGCGTCTATTTTCCTTTAATTCTCTAGTAATATGGCAATAAACGCTTTTAGCACAAATAACACTAAATGTGAACTAGGTCTATTTTTCTTGAATTGTAATGAAATATGACAAGACACGCTTTTAACGCATATAACAGAAAATATAAATTTAGTTTATTTTTCTCTTTTTCTCTTAAATATGGCAATAAACACTTTTAGCGCAAATAAAACCAAATGTGAACTGTGTCTATTTTTCTCTTTATCTCTATTTGTGGTCAGGGCTAGGACAACGTCGGCGCACGCAGAGATACCTGCCCTGAACATAGTGGCTGAATTGTGCCGGGAGCCACGGGCGCGGGTACATCAGTGAAAAAGGGGGCATACCTGAAGGGAGCTTTGAGAAAAAGGGCGGGAGGGAGGGGCGTGAGGCTCGGGCGCCTGGCTGAGCGGCAGGTAGGGGGATAAATAGCCAGACGCCCCTCCCACAAATGCAGGCTGTTAACAGCCTTACTATTTGTGGTCAGGGCTAGGACAACGTCGGCGCACGCAGAGAAACCTGCCCTGAACATAGTGGCTGAATTGTGCCGGGAGCCACGGGCGCGGGTACACCAGTGAAAAAGGGGGCAAAATAACATCAGTTAGGTACAACACTTTATCGCAAACTACAAAGCCAGTGAACGAAAGGCACGAGATATCTCTACTTGAGGATTGGGTATATACCTAGTAAAGCAGGAGGACCGCCACCGCCCCATGGACCGGATGACATGAGCTGGCACCTGATGCTGAAAAGCAGCGGAGGCTACCCCTATGCGTCATGAGTGGCCCGAAATTACCTTGGGGTCATAGCCTAGACCCTGGGCGAGGACCCGGATGAAAGATATAAACTGAGAGGTGCTGAGAGGCTTGCCTGCGTGTGGCAGGAGCGGGCTATCTGGTGATGAACCTTGGATTGATGTTGATGCAGCACCTGAACTGGACACCAATCGTTCCACGTGGGACAGAATTTAACCTCGGAAGGGGGTCCCGTCTGACTGGTTTTGGTGGAAGGTAGCAGGGGAGTGTAATGGCCCTGGCCCTATAACAGATGCTGCTTCAGAGGATGGTTATGGCGATTTGGACCCGCCAGAACCTCACCGGGCCGGAGGAATCCATAAAAGGTGAGAAACATGGCCGCTTTCAAAATCAGGCTAGTGAAGGGCCCAAAAAGATTACCATCCAATGACGAAGAAAGATCCCTGAACGATTTACCGGACACTGGTTGCCTATGGCTCACGGACCCCTTCCCCTCCTTTTGAATACCCCGAAGGGTGGCTTTAGAAAACGAAGATAGACGCTGACAACCTGGGCGATCCAGGGACGCTGACAACCTGGGCGATCCAGGGACGCTGACAACCTGGGCGATACAGGGACGCTGACAACCTGGGCGATCCAGGGATGCTGACATCCAGGGACGCTGACCACCTGGGCGATCCAGGAACGCTGACCACCTGAGCGATCCAGGAACGCTGACAACCTGGGCGATCCAGGGACTCTGACAACCTGGGCGATCCAGGGACACTGACAACCTGGGCGATCCAGGGACACTGACAACCTGGGCGATCCAGGGACACCGACAACCTGGGCGATCCAGGGACACCGACAACCTGGGCGATCCAGGGACCCCGACAACCTGGGCGATCCAGGGACCCCGACAACCTGGGCGATCCAGGGACCCGACAACCTGGGCGATCCAGGGACACCGACAACCTGGGCGATCCAGGGACCCCGACAACCTGGGCGATCCAGGGACCCCGACAACCTGGGCGATCCAGTGACCCCGACAACCTGGGCGATCCAGGGACCCCGACAACCTGGGCGATCCAGGGACCCCGACAACCTGGGCGATCCAGGGACCCCGACAACCTGGGCGATCCAGGGACACCGACAACCTGGGCGATCCAGGGACACCGACAACCTGGGCGATCCAGGGACACCGACAACCTGGGCGATCCAGGAACATTGACAACCTGGGCGATCCAGGGACCCAGAAAAAACGGAAAGACCAGGAGACAGAAGCAAATTTGAGACAGAAACAAAACCCGCTGTGTTAAAACAGTAAAGTGTAAACAACCCCTGCACCTAGACCACCAATTCTGGTATTATAATGGTGTAAGATTATAATTTAGATATATAGTTTTTTTTTTTTTTTATAAAACAGCCTATGTATAGCTGCACTGAGTTAAAACGGCACATGCAATCAATGTACAGCCATTTGCTGTTAAGCAGATTAAGGCTTTTTTAAGGGGGTGAATCTCTGCAGGCTGTATAATTGCCCCAGTGCTGCGCTATAATAAATGTTTACAGACATGGAAAACTTTGGAAAGTAATATGCCGAATCCAAAAACCCTTTTCCCATGAGATAAAATTAGCCTCAGACCTTTCAGATTTTCACCCCGTTTTGAAATAGTCAGGGCAGAACAACTAACTGAGCTTTAATTCCTGTATGACACATGTCCTGAGCCGGCATGTGACCGGCGGGACATGACAGTAGGATGCCGCTCCCCCAACCCAGCCGCCTGTAATTCCGTGGGCGGAACATACTGGGGGAGAGCGGCATCTCAACCCCGCACTCCAGGGGCTAGAGACCAGGCCGGACGTGATACACGGCTGGAGCGGGGCCAGCTGAGCCCTGATTACCTGCAAGCTGGCGTGTGGTGATGCGGATGTCGGCGGCACGTGCACGCGGTAACACCGGAAGAACAGACACTGAACGGAAGAGGGAGCGCGATGCCGCAGTGATGCGTGAGGCTCGGGCGCCTGGCTGAGCGGCAGGTAGGGGGATAAATAGCCAGACGCCCCTCCCACAAATGCAGGCTGTTAACAGCCTTACTATAAGTATGGCAATAAACGCTTTTAGCGCAAATAACACCAAATGTGAACTACGTCTATTTTTCTCGTATTGGATAGAAATATTGCAATAAACGCTTTTAGCGCTAATAACACAAAATGTGAACTGCGTCAATTTTACTCTATTTCTCTAGTTATATGGCAATAAACGCTTTTAGCACAAATAGCACCAAATGTGAACTAGGTCTATTTTTCTCGTATTAGAGTGAAATATGACAAGAAACGCTTTTAGCGCAAATAACACCAATTGTGAACTGCATCTATTTTTCATATATTGGAGTGAAATATTACAAGAAACGCTTTTAAAGCAAATAACACTAAATATTAACTAAATCAATTTTTCACGTATTACCCTGGGTTCAGACCTGAGCGTTCTGAAACGAGCGCTCTGTATGCGCGATTGTACGGGCGTTTACAATTGCGCATACAGAGACAAGCGAACGCCCATTGTCGCGCGTTCCCGAAAGTCTATGTATGGGGACGCGGGACAAGCGCCCCAAAAAAGCTCAAGAACTTGTTTGAGCGTCGGGCGTTTTACAGCGCGATCGTACGCGCTGTAAAATGCCCAGGTGAGAACCATTCCCATAGGGAAGCATTGGTTTCTCCTTGTTGAGCGTTTTACAGCGTGTAGGAACGCGCTGTAAAATGCTCAGGTGTGAACTTAGGGTTAGAGTAAAAAATGACAATAAACGCATTTAGCGCAAATAAAAACAAATGTGAACTGCGCTTACTTTTCTCGTATTGGAGTGAAATATGACATGAAATGCTTTTAGCGCAAATAACAGCAAATATGAACTAAGTAGTTTTTTCTCTTTTTCTCTAGAAATATTGCAATAAATGCTTTTAGCATTTAAAGGGTTTCTACCACTTGAATATCACATATTTGGTGTTCAGACACTAGCGATCTGCTAGTGTCTGTTCTTGCCTACAAGCTAATTATCACATTAATCCGGCCTGCCGATATCTCAAAAAAAGCACTTTTATCTTTATGCAAATGAGCCTCTAGGTGCTATGCAGGCGTTTTTCATAGCACCTAGAGGCTCCGTCTACCTTGCAGTTTGCCGCCCTGCGCCTCGCTCCAGCACGCCCATCTCTGCCTGTAATCGATCCTCCCCCTGCTTCAGCCTTCCGAAATCTCGCGCCTGCGCCGTCCGTCGCGGCATTCGGAGGCATTCGGCGCAGGCGCAGTCCATGTCTGATCGCTCCGTGCTCAGACATTTCCACTGCGCCTGCGCCGATGTCAAAAAACACCAAATGTGAACTGTGTCTATTTTTATTGAATTGTAGTAAAATATGACAAAAACATTATTTTAGTGCAAATAAGAGCAATTATGAACTTAATCTATTTTTCTCTAGAAATATAGGAATAAACGCTTTTAGCGCAAATAACACCAAATGTGAACTTCGTCAATTTTACTCTATTTCTCTAGTAATATGGCAATAAGTGCTTTTAGCACAAATAACGTTAAATGTGAACTGCGCCTATTTTTATCCTATTGGAGTGAAATATGAAACAAAATGCTTTTAGCGTGAATAACACCAAATGTGAACTGCTTCTATTTTTCTCATATTGTAGTGAAATATGAAATGCTTTTAGTGCAAATAAAAGCAATTATGAACTTAATCTTTTTATCTCTTTTTCTCTAGAAATATAGCAATAAAAGTTTTTAATGCAAATAACACCAAATGTGAACTGCATCTATTTTTCTCGTATTGGAGTGAAATATGACAAGAAACTATTTAAGCACATATAACAGCAAATATGAATTTAGTTTATTTTTCTCTTTTTCCTTTTAATATGGCAATAAACGCTTTTAGCGCAAATAACACCAAATGTGAACTGTGTTCATTTTTCTCGTGTTGTAGTGAAATATGACAAGAAGCGCTTTTAGCGATAATAACAGCAAATGTTAACTAAGTCGATTTTTCCCTTTTTCTCTATATACTTAGCAATAAACGTTATTTGCGCAAATAACACCAAATGTGAACTGCGTCTATTTTTCTCAAATTTGATTGAATTATGACATGAAACGCTTTTAGCGCAAAAAACAGCAATTATAAACTAAGTCTATTTTTCTGTTTTTCTCTAGAAATATGGCAATAAACGCTTTTAGTGCTAATAACACAAAATGTGAACTGCGTCTATTTACTCTATTTCTCTAGTAATATGGCAATAAACTCTTTTAGCACAAATAACACCAAATGTGAACTAGGTCAATTTTTCTCGTACTGGACTGAAATATGACAAGAAACGCTTTTAACACAAAAAAACACCAAATATGTACTAAATCTATTGTTCACGTATTAGGATAAAATATGACAAGAAACGCTTTTAGCGCAAATAACACCAAATGTGAACTGCATCTATTTTTCATATATTGGATTAGCGCAAATAACAGCAAATGTCTACTGCGATTATTTGTCTCGTATTGTAGTCAAATATGACAAGAAACGCTTTTGAGGCAAATAACACCAAATATAAACTAAATCCATTTTTCACGTATTAGAGTCAAAAATGACAGGAAACACTATTAGCACAAATAAGCAAATATGAACTAAGTCGTTTTTTCTCTTTTTTTTAGAAATATGGCAATAAATGCTTTTAGGGCAAATAACACCAAATGTTAACTGCGTCTATTTTACTCGAATTGTAGTGAAATATGACAAGAAACGCTTTCAGTGCTAATAGCAGCAAAAATTAAATAAGTTGATTTTTCATTTTTTCTTAATATAAATTTCGTAATAAACGCTTTTGCGCAAATAACACCAAATTTGAACTACGTCTATTTTTCTGGTATTGGAGTGAATTATGACAAGAAATGCTTTAAGCACAATAAACAGCAATTATGAAGTAAATAGTTTTCTATTTTTCTCTAGAAAAATGGCAATAAACGCTTTTAAAGCAAATAACACTAAATATTAACTAAATCAATTTTTCACGTATTACCCTGGGTTCAGACCTGAGCGTTCTGAAACGAGCGCTCTGTATGCGCGATTGTACGGGCGTTTACAATTGCGCATACAGAGACAAGCGAACGCCCATTGTCGCGCGTTCCCGAAAGTCTATGTATGGGGACGCGGGACAAGCGCCCCAAAAAAGCTCAAGAACTTGTTTGAGCGTCGGGCGTTTTACAGCGCGATCGTACGCGCTGTAAAATGCCCAGGTGAGAACCATTCCCATAGGGAAGCATTGGTTTCTCCTTGTTGAGCGTTTTACAGCGTGTAGGAACGCGCTGTAAAATGCTCAGGTGTGAACTTAGGGTTAGAGTAAAAAATGACAATAAACGCATTTAGCGCAAATAAAAACAAATGTGAACTGCGCTTACTTTTCTCGTATTGGAGTGAAATATGACATGAAATGCTTTTAGCGCAATTAACAGCAAATATGAACTAAGTAGTTTTTTCTCTTTTTCTCTAGAAATATTGCAATAAATGCTTTTAGCATTTAAAACACCAAATGTGAACTGTGTCTATTTTTATTGAATTGTAGTAAAATATGACAAAAACATTATTTTAGTGCAAATAAGAGCAATTATGAACTTAATCTATTTTTCTCTAGAAATATAGGAATAAACGCTTTTAGCGCAAATAACACCAAATGTGAACTTCGTCAATTTTACTCTATTTCTCTAGTAATATGGCAATAAGTGCTTTTAGCACAAATAACGTTAAATGTGAACTGCGCCTATTTTTATCCTATTGGAGTGAAATATGAAACAAAATGCTTTTAGCGTGAATAACACCAAATGTGAACTGCTTCTATTTTTCTCATATTGTAGTGAAATATGAAATGCTTTTAGTGCAAATAAAAGCAATTATGAACTTAATCTTTTTATCTCTTTTTCTCTAGAAATATAGCAATAAAAGTTTTTAATGCAAATAACACCAAATGTGAACTGCATCTATTTTTCTCGTATTGGAGTGAAATATGACAAGAAACTATTTAAGCACATATAACAGCAAATATGAATTTAGTTTATTTTTCTCTTTTTCCTTTTAATATGGCAATAAACGCTTTTAGCGCAAATAACACCAAATGTGAACTGTGTTCATTTTTCTCGTGTTGTAGTGAAATATGACAAGAAGCGCTTTTAGCGATAATAACAGCAAATGTTAACTAAGTCGATTTTTCCCTTTTTCTCTATATACTTAGCAATAAACGTTATTTGCGCAAATAACACCAAATGTGAACTGCGTCTATTTTTCTCAAATTTGATTGAATTATGACATGAAACGCTTTTAGCGCAAAAAACAGCAATTATAAACTAAGTCTATTTTTCTGTTTTTCTCTAGAAATATGGCAATAAACGCTTTTAGTGCTAATAACACAAAATGTGAACTGCGTCTATTTACTCTATTTCTCTAGTAATATGGCAATAAACTCTTTTAGCACAAATAACACCAAATGTGAACTAGGTCAATTTTTCTCGTACTGGACTGAAATATGACAAGAAACGCTTTTAACACAAAAAAACACCAAATATGTACTAAATCTATTGTTCACGTATTAGGATAAATATGACAAGAAACGCTTTTAGCGCAAATAACACCAAATGTGAACTGCATCTATTTTTCATATATTGGATTAGCGCAAATAACAGCAAATGTCTACTGCGATTATTTGTCTCGTATTGTAGTCAAATATGACAAGAAACGCTTTTGAGGCAAATAACACCAAATATAAACTAAATCCATTTTTCACGTATTAGAGTCAAAAATGACAGGAAACACTATTAGCACAAATAAGCAAATATGAACTAAGTCGTTTTTTCTCTTTTTTTTTAGAAATATGGCAATAAATGCTTTAAGGGCAAATAACACCAAATGTTAACTGCGTCTATTTTACTCGAATTGTAGTGAAATATGACAAGAAACGCTTTCAGCGCTAATAGCAGCAAAAATTAAATAAGTTGATTTTTCATTTTTTCTCAATATAAATTTCGTAATAAACGCTTTTGCGCAAATAACACCAAATTTGAACTACGTCTATTTTTCTGGTATTGGAGTGAATTATGACAAGAAATGCTTTAAGCACAATAAACAGCAATTATGAAGTAAATAGTTTTCTATTTTTCTCTAGAAAAATGGCAATAAACGCTTTTAACGCAAATAACACTAAATGTGAACTGCATCTATTTTTCTCGTATTGGAGTGAAATATTGCAAGAAACGCTTTTAGCGCAAATAACAGCAAATATTAACTTAGTCTAGTTCTCTCTGGAAATATGACAATAAACACTTTTAGCGGAAATAACAGCAAATATGGACTAAGTCAATTTTTCTCTTTTTCTCTAGAAATATGGAAATAAAAGCTTTTAGCGCATATAGCACCAAATGTGAACTGCGTCTATTTTTCTCATATTTAAGTGAAATATGACAAGAAACACTTTTAAATCAAATAACACCAAATATAAACTTAATCCATTTTTCACGTATTAGAGTAAAATATGACAAGAAATGCATTTAGCGCAAATCACAGCAAATATGAACTTAGTCTAGTTTTCTCTAGAAATATGACAATAAACGCTTTTAGCACGAATAACACCAAATGTGAACTGCGTCTATTTTTCTCGTATTGTAGTGAAATATGATAAGAAATGCTTTTAGTGAGAATAACAGCAATTATGAACTTAGTCTATTCTTCTCTTCTTCTCTAAAATTATAGCAATAAATGCTTTTAAGGCAAATAACACCAAATGTGAACTTCATCTATTTTTCTCGTATTGGAGTGAAATATGACTAGAAATGCTTTTAGCGCAAATAACAGCAAATATATACTTAGTCTATTTTTCTCTTTTTCTCTAGTAATATGGTATATTACTAGAGAAAAAACGTACAATATGCTTTTAGCACAAATAACACCAAATATGAACTAGGTCTATTTTTCGCGTATTGGAGTGAAATATGACAAGAAACGCTTTTAATGCAAAAAACACCAAATATAAACTAAATCTATTTTTCACGTATTAGAGTAAAATATGACAAGAAACTCAATTAAGCGCAAATAACACCAAATATGAACTGCATCTATTTTTCTCGTATTGGATTGAAATATGACAAGAAATACTTTTAGCGCAAATAACAGGAAATATGATCTGTCGTTTTTTCTCTTTTTTTCTAGAAATATGGCAATAAATGCTTTTAGGGCAAATAACACCAAATGTTAATGCGTCTATTTTACTCGAATTAGGGAAATATGACAAGAAACGCTTTTAGTGCAAATAACAGCAATTATGAACTTAATCTATTTTTAACTTTTTCTCTAGAAATATAGGAATAAATGCTTTTAGCGCAAATAACACCAAATGAGAACTGTATCTATTTTTCTCGTATTGGAGTGAAATATGACAAGAAACGCTTTTAGCGTATATAGCAGCGAATATGAATTTAATTTATTTTTCTCTTTTTCTCTTAAATAAGGTAATAAACGCTTTTAGCGCAAATAACGCCAAATGTGAATTGTGTTAATTTTTTTATTTTTCTCTTGAAATATGGCTATAAACCCTTTTAGCGCAAATAACACAAAATGTGAACTGTTTTCATTTTTCTCGTATTGTAGTGAAATATGCCAAGAAAAGCTTTTAGCGCTAATAGCAGCAAAAGTGTAATAAGTTGATTTTTCATTTTTTTTCTCAATATAAATTTCGCAATAAACGCTTTTGTGCAAATAACACCAAATGTGAACTACGTCTATTTTTCTCGTATTGGAGTGAATTATGACAAGAAATGCTTTAAGCGCAATAAACAGCAATTATGAACTAAATATTTTTCTCTTTTTCTCTAGAAAAATGGCAATTAATGTGAAAAATGGCAATTAATGTGAAATTAATGTGAGCTGCAACTATTTTACTCTATTTCTCTGGTAATATGGCAATAAACGCTTTTAGCACAAATAACACCAAATATGAACTAAATCTATTTTTCATGTATTAGGACAAAATATGACAAGAAACGCTTTTAGCGCAAATAACACCAAATGTGAACTGCATCTATTTTTCATGTATTGGAGTGAAATATCACAAGAAATGCTTTTAACGCAAATAACAGGAAATATAAACTGTCTTCTTTTCTCTTTTTCTCTAGAAATATGGCAATAAACGCTCTTAGCGCATAAAACACAAAATGTGAACTGCGTGTATTTTTCTCGTATTGGAGTGAAATATGACAAGAAATTCTTTAAGCGCAAATAACACTAAATGTGAACTGCAACTATTTTTCTCTAGAAATATGGCAATAAACTCTTTTCGCGCAATTAACACCAAATGTGAACTGCATCAAATTTTCTCCTATTGGAGTGAAATACTATAAGAAATGCTTTTAGTGCAAATAACAACAAATATGAACTAAATCTATTTTTCATATATTGGAGTGAAATATGATAAGAAACGCTTTTAAAGCAAATAACTAAATAAATCTAATTTTCACGTATTATTGTAAAATATGACAAGAATTGCTTTTTGCGTATATAACACCAAATGTTAACTGCGTCTATTTTTCTCTAGAAATATTACAAAAACTCTTTTAGCGCAAATATCAGCAGATATGAACTAAGTCAGTTTTTCTCTTTTTCTCTAGAAATTTAGAAATAAAAGCTTTAAGCGCATATAACAACAAATGTTGACTGCTTCTATTTTTCTTGTATTGGAGTTAAATATGACAAGAAACGCTTTTAAAGCAAATAACACCAAATATAAACTAAATCCATGTTTTTTACATATTAGAGTCAAATATGACAAGAAACGCTATTAGCACAAATAACAGCAAATATGAACTAAGTTGTTTTTTCTCTTTTTCTGTAGAAATATGGCAATAAACTCTTTTAGCGCAAATAACACCAAATGTGAACTGCGTCTATTTTTCTCATATTGTAGTGAAATGACAAGAAACGCTTTTAGCGCAAATAACAGCAACTATGAAACAAGTAGATTTTTCTCTTTTTCTCTAGTAATATGGCAATAAACGCTTTTAGCACAAATAACACCAAATGTGAACTGTGTTTATTTTTCTCGTGTTGTAGTGAAATATGACAAGAAGCGCTTTTAGCGATAATAACAGCAAATGTTAACTAAGTCGATTTTTCTCTTTTTCTCTATATACTTAGCAATAAACGTTATTTGCGCAAATAACACCAAATGCGAACTGCGTCTATTTTTCTCAAATTTGATTGAATTATGACATGAAACGCTTTTAGCGCAAAAAACAGCAATTATAAACTAAGTCTATTTTTCTGTTTTTCTCTAGAAATATGGCAATAAACGCTTTTAGTGCTAATAACACAAAATGTGAACTGCGTCTATTTACTCTATTTCTCTAGTAATATGGCAATAAACTCTTTTAGCACAACTAACACCAAATGTGAACTAGGTCAATTTTTCTCGTACTGGACTGAAATATGACAAGAAACGCTTTTAACACAAAAAAACACCAAATATGTACTAAATCTATTTTTCACGTATTAGGATAAAATATGACAAGAAACGCTTTTAGCGCAAATAACACCAAATGTGAACTGCATCTATTTTTCATATATTGGATTAGCGCAAATAACAGCAAATGTCTACTGCGATTATTTGTCTCGTATTGTAGTCAAATATGACAAGAAACGCTTTTGAGGCAAATAACACCAAATATAAACTAAATCCATTTTTCACGTATTAGAGTCAAAAATGACAGGAAACACTATTAGCACAAATAAGCAAATATGAACTAAGTCGTTTTTTCTCTTTTTTTTAGAAATATGGCAATAAATGCTTTTAGGGCAAATAACACCAAATGTTAACTGCGTCTATTTTACTCGAATTGTAGTGAAATATGACAAGAAACGCTTTTAGTGCAAATAACAGCAAATATGAACTTAATCAATTTTTTCTCTTTTTCTCTAGAAATATAGGAATAAACGCTTTTAGCGCAAATAACACCAAATGAGAACTGTATCTATTTTTCTCGTATTGGAGTGAAATATGACATGAAACGCTCTTAGCGCATAAAACACAAAATGTGAACTGCGTGTATTTTTCTCGTATTGGAGTGAAATATGACAAGAAATGCTTTAAGCGCAAATAACACTAAATGTGAACTGCAACTATTTTTCTCTAGAAATATGGCAATAAACTCTTTTCGCGCAATTAACACCAAATGTGAACTGCATCAAATTTTCTCCTATTGGAGTGAAATACTATAAGAAATGCTTTTAGTGCAAATAACAACAAATATGAACTAAATCTATTTTTCATATATTGGAGTGAAATATGATAAGAAAAGCTTTTAAAGCAAATAACTAAATAAATCTAATTTTCACGTATTATTGTAAAATATGACAAGAATTGCTTTTTGCGTATATAACACCAAATGTTAACTGCGTCTATTTTTCTCTAGAAATATTACAAAAACTCTTTTAGCGCAAATATCAGCAGATATGAACTAAGTCAGTTTTTCTCTTTTTCTCTAGAAATTTAGAAATAAAAGCTTTAAGCGCATATAACAACAAATGTTGACTGCTTCTATTTTTCTTGTATTGGAGTTAAATATGACAAGAAACGCTTTTAAAGCAAATAACACCAAATATAAACTAAATCCATGTTTTTTACATATTAGAGTCAAATATGACAAGAAACGCTATTAGCACAAATAACAGCAAATATGAACTAAGTTGTTTTTTCTCTTTTTCTGTAGAAATATGGCAATAAACTCTTTTAGCGCAAATAACACCAAATGTGAACTGCGTCTATTTTTCTCATATTGTAGTGAAATGACAAGAAACGCTTTTAGCGCAAATAACAGCAACTATGAAACAAGTAGATTTTTCTCTTTTTCTCTAGTAATATGGCAATAAACGCTTTTAGCACAAATAACACCAAATGTGAACTGTGTATTTTTTTCTCGTGTTGTAGTGAAATATGACAAGAAGCGCTTTTAGCGATAATAACAGCAAATGTTAACTAAGTCGATTTTTCTCTTTTTCTCTATATACTTAGCAATAAACGTTATTTGCGCAAATAACACCAAATGCGAACTGCGTCTATTTTTCTCAAATTTGATTGAATTATGACATGAAACGCTTTTAGCGCAAAAAACAGCAATTATAAACTAAGTCTATTTTTCTGTTTTTCTCTAGAAATATGGCAATAAACGCTTTTAGTGCTAATAACACAAAATGTGAACTGCGTCTATTTACTCTATTTCTCTAGTAATATGGCAATAAACTCTTTTAGCACAACTAACACCAAATGTGAACTAGGTCAATTTTTCTCGTACTGGACTGAAATATGACAAGAAACGCTTTTAACACAAAAAAACACCAAATATGTACTAAATCTATTTTTCACGTATTAGGATAAAATATGACAAGAAACGCTTTTAGCGCAAATAACACCAAATGTGAACTGCATCTATTTTTCATATATTGGATTAGCGCAAATAACAGCAAATGTCTACTGCGATTATTTGTCTCGTATTGTAGTCAAATATGACAAGAAACGCTTTTGAGGCAAATAACACCAAATATAAACTAAATCCATTTTTCACGTATTAGAGTCAAAAATGACAGGAAACACTATTAGCACAAATAAGCAAATATGAACTAAGTCGTTTTTTCTCTTTTTTTTAGAAATATGGCAATAAATGCTTTTAGGGCAAATAACACCAAATGTTAACTGCGTCTATTTTACTCGAATTGTAGTGAAATATGACAAGAAACGCTTTTAGTGCAAATAACAGCAAATATGAACTTAATCAATTTTTTCTCTTTTTCTCTAGAAATATAGGAATAAACGCTTTTAGCGCAAATAACACCAAATGAGAACTGTATCTATTTTTCTCGTATTGGAGTGAAATATGACATGAAACGCTTTTAGCGCATATAGCAGCAAATATGAATTTCATTTATTTTTCTCTTTTTCTCTTAAATAAGGAAATAAACGCTTTTAGCGCAATCAACGCCAAATGTGAATTGCGTTCATTTTTGTATTTTTCTCTAGAAATATGGCAATAAACGCTTTAAGCGCAAATAACACAAAATGTGAACTGTGTTCATTTTTCTCGTATTGTAGTGAAATATGACAAGAAAAGCTTTCAGCGCTAATAGCAGCAAAAGTTAACTAAGTTGATTTTCTCAATATAAATTTCTCAATAAATGCTTTTGCGCAACTATCACCAAATGTGAACTAGGTCTATTTTACACGTATTGGAGTGAAATATGACAAGAAATGCTTTTAGCGCAAATAACACCAAATGTGAACTGCATCTATTTTTCATATATTGGAGTGAAATATCACAAGAAATGCTGTTAACGCAAATAACAGGAAATATAAACTGTCTACTTTTCTCTTTTTCTCTAGAAATATGGCAATAAATGCTTTTAGCGCAAATAACACAAAATGCGAAATGCGTGCATTTATCTCGTATTGGAGTGCAATATGACAAGAAATGCTTTAAGCGCAAATAACAGTAAATGTGAACTGCAACTATTTTTCTCTAGAAATATGGCAATAAACTCTTTTTGCGCAATTAACACCAAATGTGAACTGCATCTATTTTTCTCCTATTGGAGTGAAATACTACAAGAAATGCTTTTAGTGTAAATAACAGCAAATATGAACTAAATCTATTTTTCACGTATTGGAGAGAAATATGATAAGAAACGCTTTTAAAGCAAATAACATCAAATATGAACTTAATCTATTTTTCACGTATTATTGTAAAATATGACAAGAAACGCTTTTAAAGCAAATAACACTAAATATAAACTAAATCCATTTTTTTACATATTAGAGTCAAATATGACAAGAAAAGCTTTTAGCGCTAATAACACAAAATGTGAACTGCGACTATTTTACTCTATTTCTCTAGCAATATGGCAATAAACGCTTTTAGCACAAATAACACCAAATGTGAACTAGGTCTATTTTTCTCATATTGGATTGAATTATGACAAGAAACGCAAAAAACAGCAATTATGTGAACTTCGTTCATTTTTTTTTGTGTTGGTGTGAAATATGACAAGAAACGCTTTAAGCGCAAATAAAAACTTAGTCAATTAATCTCTTTTTCTCTAGAAATATGGCAAAAAAACGCTTTTCTTGCAAATAACACCAAATGTGAACTGCGCCTATTTTTCTCCCATTGGAGTGAAATATGAGAAGAAATGCTTTTAGCGCAAATAAAAGGAAATATGATCTGTCATTTTTTCTCTTTTTTTTCTAGAAATATGGCAATAAATGCTTTTAGGGCAAATAACACCAAATGTTAACTGCGTCTATTTTACTCGAATTGTAGTGAAAAATGACAAGAAACGCTTTTAGTGCAAATAACAGCAAATATGAACTTAATCAATTTTTTCTCTTTTTCTCTAGAAATATAGGAATAAACGCTTTTAGCGCAAATAACACCA